>NC_083719.1:164065234-164412039 GCF_028564815.1 Eubalaena glacialis | reverse complement strand
ACGTTAAAAGAAAGGAGAACTGCAACTCCTGTCTCAAGGAAACTTCTCCATGTACCACTTCAGCAGGGCTCTTCAAGGCTTTACCTTGAGGAAAGGACTCACGTCAAGTTTCCTTGTAGCTCTAGAGCGTCTCAGGAGGAGCTCCCACCCAGGCTATGAAAGCACCCTGTTGATTTCGAGAAAACTCGTTCCCTTCCCAGAGCCCTGCCTACAGTGACTAGAAACTCGTCCAAAACACTGGTATTTAGGTAGGTTCAAGGCGGCATGAATGGAGCTTTCAAAATGGGAAAGCAAGCCTTGTGCCATCAGGTCCCCGTTTCCAGTGAACACGCAGCCTACCTCCTTGTGATTTCTACCAAGTTAATATACACTCTAGAGACACACTGGTCCCTTCCCTGAATAACGTGTTCTTGGCACGGAGTTCTGCATGTAGCGAACTGCCTCTCTCAAGGAATGCTCTAGGTACGCTATAGTGGCTTAGCCTCTTCTAAAACCCTGCAGTGTAAGAGGAAGAACTGTGCTTTGGTTACAGCAGGAACGCAAGGCAACTTTCTCCTGTAAGTATGGGGTCTTAAGGTATGACTTTGTAGAAGGAATGTGAAAGAGTATTGGTTACTCAGTGCCACTCAGCCTAGGGCATTGAGGCAGATATGCATGACATGTAGACGTGAGACAACAGATTGCCTGGAGCTGTTGGAGTGTTGAGGAAATCTAGCTCTCCCAAGGAGGCGTGCAGTGTGTTGCCCTACCCTTAGCATATTGAGAGTGACTGGGAAAGGTTTCCGGGCCTAGATGTTTCTGAGCTTCCCAGTCGAGCATGCAGGTCCTCGGTGTTCTTGCAGGGAATAGGGTGCCCACGAGAGTTACTAGGTGTCTTCATAAGCGTACTAACGTTCAAAGAAAGCAGAACTGCAACTCATGTCTCCAGGAAACTGCTCCACGCTTCGGCTTCAGCAGGGCTCTTCAAGGCTTTACCTTGAGGAAACGACTCACGTCAAGTTTCCTTTGAGCTCTAGAGCGTCTCAGTTGGAGCTCCCACCCAGGCTACGAAAGCACCCTGTTGATTTAGAGAAAACTCGTTCCCTTCCCACAGCCCTGCCTACAGTGACTAGAGACCCGTCCAAAACACTGGTATTTAGGTAGCTTCAAGGCAGCATGAATGGAGCTTTCAAAATGGGAAAGCAAGCCTTGTGCCATCAGGTCTCCGTTTCCAGGGAACACGCAGCCTACCCCCTTGTGATGTCTACCAAGTAAATATTCCCTCAAACTACACAATGGTCCCTTCCCTGAAGAATGTTTTCTTGGCACGGAGTTCTGCATGTAGCGAACTGCCTCTCCCAAGGAACGCTTTGGTAACGCTATCGGGGCTTAGGCTCTTCTAAAACCCTGCAGTGTAAGAGGAAGAACTGTGCTTTGGTTACAGGAGGAACGCAAGCCGAGTTTCTCCTGTAAGTATGGGGTCTTAAGGTATGACTTTGTAGAAGGAATGCGAAGCAGTTTTGATTTCTCAGTGCCGCTCAGCCTAGGGCGCTGAGGCAATTTGCATGACATGTAGGACGTGAGAGAACAGATTACCTGGAGCTGTTGGAGTGCTGAGGAAATGTAGCTCTCCCAAGGAAGAGTGCAGTGTGTTGCCCTACACTTAGCATACACAGAGTGACTGGGAAAGGTATCCGGGCCTGGATGTTTCTTAGCAACCCAGTGGAGCCTGCCGGTACTCGGTGTTCTTGCACGGAATAGGGTGCCCAGGCGAGATCCTAGGTGTCTTGAAAAGCGTAGTAACGTTAAAAGAAAGGAGAACTGCAACTCATGTCTCAAGGAAACTTCTCCACGTGCCGCTTCAGCAGGGCTCTTCAAGGCTTTACCTTGAGGAAAGGACTCACGTCAAGTTTCCTTGTAGCTCTAGAGCGTCTCAGGAGGAGCTCCCACCCAGGCTACGAAAGCACCCTGTTGATTTCGAGAAAACTCGTTCCCTTCCCAGAGCCCTGCCTACAGTGACTAGAAACTCGTCCAAAACACTGGTATTTAGGTAGGTTCAAGGCGGCATGAATGGAGCTTTCAAAATGGGAAAGCAAGCCTTGTGCCATCAGGTCCCCGTTTCCAGTGAACACGCAGCCTACCTCCTTGTGATTTCTACCAAGTTAATATACACTCTAGTGACACACTGGTCCCTTCCCTGAATAACGTGTTCTTGGCACGGAGTTCTGCATGTAGCGAACTGCCTCTCCCAAGGAATGCTCTAGGTACGCTATAGGGGCTTAGCCTCTTCTAAAACCCTGCAGTGTAAGAGGAAGAACTGTGCTTTGGTTACAGCAGGAACGCAAGCCAACTTTCTCCTGTAAGTATGGGGTCGTAAGTTATGACTTTGTAGAAAGAATGTGAAAGAGTATTGGTTTCTCAGTGCCGCTCAGCCTAGGGCACTGAGGCAGATATGCATGACATGTAGATGTGAGACAACAGATTGCCTTGAGCTGTTGGAGTGCTGAGGAAATCTAGCTCTCCCAAGGAGGCGTGCAGTGTGTTGCCCTACACTTAGCATATTGAGAGTGACTGGGAAAGGTTTCCGGGCCTGGATGTTTCTGAGCTTCCCAGTCGAGCCTGCCGATCCGCGGTGTTCTTGCAGGGAATAGGGTGCCCACGGGAGTTACTAGGTGTCTTCATAAGCGTACTAACGTTCAAAGAAAGCAGAACTGCAACTCATGTCTCCAGGAAACTGCTCCACGCTTCGGCTTCAGCAGGGCTCTTCAAGGCTTTACCTTGAGGAAACGACTCACGTCAAGTTTCCTTTGAGCTCTAGAGCTTCTAGGTGGAGCTCCCACCCAGGCTACGAAAGCACCCTGTTGATTTAGAGAAAACTCGTTCCCTTCCCACAGCCCTGCCTACAGTGACTAGAGACCCGTCCAAAACACTGGTATTTAGGTAGCTTCAAGGCAGCATGAATGGAGCTTTCAAAATTGGAAAGCAAGCCTTGTGCCATCAGGTCTCCGTTTCCAGTGAGCACGCAGCCTACCCCCTTGTGATGTCTACCAAGTAAATATTCCCTCAAACTACACAATGGTCCCTTCCCTGAAGAATGTTTTCTTGGCACGGAGTTCTGCATGTAGCGAACTGCCTCTCCCAAGGAACGCTTTGGTAACGCTATCGGGGCTAAGGCTCTTCTAAAACCCTGCAGTGTAAGAGGAAGAACTGTGCTTTGGTTACAGGAGGAACGCAAGCCGAGTTTCTCCTCTAAGTATGGGGTCTTAAGGTATGACTTTGTAGAAGGAATGCGAAGCAGTTTTGATTTCTCAGTGCCGCTCAGCCTAGGGCATTGAGGCAATTTGCATGACATGTAGGACGTGAGAGAACAGATTACCTGGAGCTGTTGGAGTGCTGAGGAAATGTAGCTCTCCCAAGGAAGAGTGCAGTGTGTTGCCCTACACTTAGCATACACAGAGTGACTGGGAAAGGTATCCGGGCCTGGATGTTTCTTAGCAACCCAGTGGAGCCTGCCGGTACTCGGTGTTCTTGCACGGAATAGGGTGCCCAGGCGAGATCCTAGGTGTCTTGAAAAGCGTAGTAACGTTAAAAGAAAGGAGAACTGCAACTCATGTCTCAAGGAAACTTCTCCACGTGCCGCTTCAGCAGGGCTCTTCAAGGCTTTACCTTGAGGAAAGGACTCACGTCAAGTTTCCTTGTAGCTCTAGAGCGTCTCAGGAGGAGCTCCCACCCAGGCTACGAAAGCACCCTGTTGATTTAGAGAAAACTCGTTCCCTTCCCAGAGCCCTGCCTACAGTGACTAGAGACCCGTCCAAAACACTGGTATTTAGGTAGCTTCAAGGCAGCATGAATGGAGCTTTCAAAATGGGAAAGCAAGCCTTGTGCCATCAGGTCTCCGTTTCCAGTGAGCACGCAGCCTACCCCCTTGTGATGTCTACCAAGTAAATATTCCCTCAAACTACACAATGGTCCCTTCCCTGAAGAATGTTTTCTTGGCACGGAGTTCTGCATGTAGCGAACTGCCTCTCCCAAGGAACGCTTTGGTAACGCTATCGGGGCTTAGGCTCTTCTAAAACCCTGCAGTGTAAGAGGAAGAACTGTGCTTTGGTTACAGCAGGAACGCAAGGCAACTTTCTCCTGTAAGTATGGGGTCTTAAGGTATGACTTTGTAGAAGGAATGTGAAAGAGTATTGGTTTCTCAGTGCCGCTCAGCCTAGGGCACTGAGGCAGATATGCATGACATGTAGACGTGAGACAACAGATTGCCTGGAGCTGTTGGAGTGCTGAGGAAATCTAGCTCTTTCAAGGAGGCGTTCAGTGTGTTGCCTTACACTTAGCATATTGAGAGTGACTGGGAAAGGTTTCCGGGCCTAGATGTTTCTGAGCTTCCCAGTCGAGCATGCCGGTCCTCGGTGTTCTTGCAGGGAATAGGGTGCCCACGAGAGTTACTAGGTGTCTTCATAAGCGTACTAACAATCAAAGAAAGCAGAACTGCAACTCATGTCTCCAGGAAACTGCTCCACGCTTCGGCTTCAGCAGGGCCCTTCAAGGCTTTACCTTGAGGAAACGACTCACGTCAAGTTTCCTTTGAGCTCTAGAGCGTCTCAGTTGGAGCTCCCACCCAGGCTACGAAAGCACCCTGTTGATTTAGAGAAAACTCGTTCCCTTCCCACAGCCCTGCCTACAGTGACTAGAGACCCGTCCAAAACACTGGTATTTAGGTAGCTTCAAGGCAGCATGAATGGAGCTTTCAAAATGGGAAAGCAAGCCTTGTGCCATCAGGTCTCCGTTTCCAGGGAACACGCAGCCTACCCCCTTGTGATGTCTACCAAGTAAATATTCCCTCAAACTACACAATGGTCCCTTCCCTGAAGAATGTTTTCTTGGCACGGAGTTCTGCATGTAGCGAACTGCCTCTCCCAAGTAACGCTTTGGTAACGCTATCGGGGCTTAGGCTCTTCTAAAACCCTGCAGTGTAAGAGGAAGAACTGTGCTTTGGTTACAGGAGGAACGCAAGCCGAGTTTCTCCTGTAAGTATGGGGTCTTAAGGTATGACTTTCTAGAAGGAATGCGAAGCAGTTTTGATTTCTCAGTGCCGCTCAGCCTAGGGCATTGAGGCAATTTGCATGACATGTAGGACGTGAGAGAACAGATTACCTGGAGCTGTTGGAGTGCTGAGGAAATGTAGCTCTCCCAAGGAAGAGTGCAGTGTGTTGCCCTACACTTAGCATACACAGAGTGACTGGGAAAGGTATCCGGGCCTGGATGTTTCTTAGCAACCAAGTGGAGCCTGCCGGTACTCGGTGTTCTTGCACGGAATAGGGTGCCCAGGCGAGATCCTAGGTGTCTTGAAAAGCGTAGTAACGTTAAAAGAAAGGAGAACTGCAAATCATGTCTCAAGGAAACTTCTCCACGTGCCGCTTCAGCAGGGCTCTTCAAGGCTTTACCTTGAGGAAAGGACTCACGTCAAGTTTCCTTGTAGCTCTAGAGCGTCTCAGGAGGAGCTCCCACCCAGGCTACGAAAGCACCCTGTTGATTTCGAGAAAACTCGTTCCCTTCCCAGAGCCCTGCCTACAGTGACTAGAAACTCGTCCAAAACACTGGTATTTAGGTAGGTTCAAGGCGGCATGAATGGAGCTTTCAAAATGGGAAAGCAAGCCTTGTGCCATCAGGTCCCCGTTTCCAGTGAACACGCAGCCTACCTCCTTGTGATTTCTACCAAGTTAATATACACTCTAGTGACACACTGGTCCCTTCCCTGAATAACGTGTTCTTGGCACGGAGTTCTGCATGTAGCGAACTGCCTCTCTCAAGGAATGCTCTAGGTACGCTATAGGGGCTTAGCCTCTTCTAAAACCCTGCAGTGTAAGAGGAAGAACTGTGCTTTGGTTACAGCAGGAACGCAAGCCAACTTTCTCCTGTAAGTATGGGGTCGTAAAGTATGACTTTGTAGAAGGAATGTGAAAGAGTATTGGTTTCTCAGTGCCGCTCAGCCTAGGGCACTGAGGCAGATATGCATGACATGTAGATGTGAGACAACAGATTGCCTTGAGCTGTTGGAGTGCTGAGGAAATCTAGCTCTCCCAAGGAGGCGTGCAGTGTGTTGCCCTACACTTAGCATATTGAGAGTGACTGGGAAAGGTTTCCGGGCCCTGATGTTTCTGAGCTTCCCAGTCGAGCATGCCGGTCCTCGGTGTTCTTGCAGGGAATAGGGTGCCCACGGGAGTTACTAGGTGTCTTCATAAGCGTACTAACGTTCAAAGAAAGCAGAACTGCAACTCGTGTCTCCAGGAAACTGCTCCACGCTTTGGCTTCAGCAGGGCTCTTCAAGGCTTTACCTTGAGGAAACGACTCACGTCAAGTTTCCTTTGAGCTCTAGAGCTTCTAGGTGGAGCTCCCACCAGGCTACGAAAGCACCCTGTTGATTTAGAGAAAACTCGTTCCCTTCCCACAGCCCTGCCTACAGTGACTAGAGACCCGTCCAAAATACTGGTATTTAGGTAGCTTCAAGGCAGCATGAATGGAGCTTTCAAAATGGGAAAGCAAGCCTTGTGCCATCAGGTCTCCGTTTCCAGGGAACACGCAGCCTACCCCCTTGTGATGTCTACCAAGTAAATATTCCCTCAAATTACACAATGGTCCCTTCCCTGAAGAATGTTTTCTTGGCACGGAGTTCTGCATGTAGCGAACTGCCTCTCCCAAGGAACGCTTTGGTAACGCTATCGGGGCTTAGGCTCTTCTAAAACCCTGCAGTGTAAGAGGAAGAACTGTGCTTTGGTTACAGGAGGAACGCAAGCCGAGTTTCTCCTGTAAGTATGGGGTCTTAAGGTATGACTTTGTAGAAGGAATGCAAAGCAGATTTGATTTCTCAGTGCCGCTCAGCCTAGGGCATTGAGGCAATTTGCATGACATGTAGGACGTGAGAGAACAGATTACCTGGAGCTGTTGGAGTGCTGAGGAAATGTAGCTCTCCCAAGGAAGAGTGCAGTGTGTTGCCCTACACTTAGCATACACAGAGTGACTGGGAAAGGTATCCGGGCCTGGATGTTTCTTAGCAACCCAGTGGAGCCTGCCGGTACTCGGTGTTCTTGCACGGAATAGGGTGCCCAGGCGAGATCCTAGGTGTCTTGAAAAGCATAGTAACGTTAAAAGAAAGGAGAACTGCAACTCCTGTCTCAAGGAAACTTCTCCACGTGCCGCTTCAGCAGGGCTCTTCAAGTCTTTACTTTGAGGAAAGGACTCACGTCAAGTTTCCTTGTAGCTCTAGAGCGTCTCAGGAGGAGCTCCCACCCAGGCTATGAAAGCACCCTGTTGATTTAGAGAAAACTCGTTCCCTTCCCAGAGCCCTGCCTACAGTGACTAGAAACTCGTCCAAAACACTGGTATTTAGGTAGGTTCAAGGCGGCATGAATGGAGCTTTCAAAATGGGAAAGCAAGCCTTGTGCCATCAGGTCCCCGTTTCCAGTGAACACGCAGCCTACCTCCTTGTGATTTCTACCAAGTTAATATACACTCTAGAGACACACTGGTCCCTTCCCTGAATAACGTGTTCTTGGCACGGAGTTCTGCATGTAGCGAACTGCCTCTCCCAAGGAATGCTCTAGGTACGCTATAGGGGCTTAGCCTCTTCTAAAACCCTGCAGTGTAAGAGGAAGAACTGTGCTTTGGTTACAGCAGGAACGCAAGGCAACTTTCTCCTGTAAGTATGGGGTCTTAAGGTATGACTTTGTAGAAGGAATGTGAAAGAGTATTGGTTACTCAGTGCCACTCAGCCTAGGGCATTGAGGCAGATATGCATGACATGTAGACGTGAGACAACAGATTGCCTGGAGCTGTTGGAGTGTTGAGGAAATCTAGCTCTCCCAAGGAGGCGTGCAGTGTGTTGCCCTACCCTTAGCATATTGAGAGTGACTGGGAAAGGTTTCCGGGCCTGGATGTTTCTGAGCTTCCCAGTCGAGCATGCCGGTCCTCGGTGTTCTTGCAGGGAATAGGGTGCCCACGAGAGTTACTAGGTGTCTTCATAAGCGTACTAACGTTCAAAGAAAGCAGAACTGCAACTCATGTCTCCAGGAAACTGCTCCACGCTTCGGCTTCAGCAGGGCTCTTCAAGGCTTTACCTTGAGGAAACGACTCACGTCAAGTTTCCTTTGAGCTCTAGAGCTTCTAGGTGGAGCTCCCACCCAGGCTACGAAAGCACCCTGTTGATTTAGAGAAAACTCGTTCCCTTCCCAGAGCCCTGCCTACAGTGACTAGAGACCCGTCCAAAACACTGGTATTTAGGTAGCTTCAAGGCAGCATGAATGGAGCTTTCAAAATGGGAAAGCAAGCCTTGTGCCATCAGGTCTCCGTTTCCAGTGAGCACGCAGCCTACCCCCTTGTGATGTCTACCAAGTAAATATTCCCTCAAACTACACAATGGTCCCTTCCCTGAAGAATGTTTTCTTGGCACGGAGTTCTGCATGTAGCGAACTGCCTCTCCCAAGGAACGCTTTGGTAACGCTATCGGGGCTTAGGCTCTTCTAAAACCCTGCAGTGTAAGAGGAAGAACTGTGCTTTGGTTACAGCAGGAACGCAAGGCAACTTTCTCCTGTAAGTATGGGGTCTTAAGGTATGACTTTGTAGAAGGAATGTGAAAGAGTATTGGTTTCTCAGTGCCGCTCAGCCTAGGGCACTGAGGCAGATATGCATGACATGTAGACGTGAGACAACAGATTGCCTGGAGCTGTTGGAGTGCTGAGGAAATCTAGCTCTTTCAAGGAGGCGTTCAGTGTGTTGCCTTACACTTAGCATATTGAGAGTGACTGGGAAAGGTTTCCGGGCCTAGATGTTTCTGAGCTTCCCAGTCGAGCATGCCGGTCCTCGGTGTTCTTGCAGGGAATAGGGTGCCCACGAGAGTTACTAGGTGTCTTCATAAGCGTACTAACAATCAAAGAAAGCAGAACTGCAACTCATGTCTCCAGGAAACTGCTCCACGCTTCGGCTTCAGCAGGGCCCTTCAAGGCTTTACCTTGAGGAAACGACTCACGTCAAGTTTCCTTTGAGCTCTAGAGCGTCTCAGTTGGAGCTCCCACCCAGGCTACGAAAGCACCCTGTTGATTTAGAGAAAACTCGTTCCCTTCCCACAGCCCTGCCTACAGTGACTAGAGACCCGTCCAAAACACTGGTATTTAGGTAGCTTCAAGGCAGCATGAATGGAGCTTTCAAAATGGGAAAGCAAGCCTTGTGCCATCAGGTCTCCGTTTCCAGGGAACACGCAGCCTACCCCCTTGTGATGTCTACCAAGTAAATATTCCCTCAAACTACACAATGGTCCCTTCCCTGAAGAATGTTTTCTTGGCACGGAGTTCTGCATGTAGCGAACTGCCTCTCCCAAGGAACGCTTTGGTAACGCTATCGGGGCTTAGGCTCTTCTAAAACCCTGCAGTGTAAGAGGAAGAACTGTGCTTTGGTTACAGGAGGAACGCAAGCCGAGTTTCTCCTGTAAGTATGGGGTCTTAAGGTATGACTTTCTAGAAGGAATGCGAAGCAGTTTTGATTTCTCAGTGCCGCTCAGCCTAGGGCATTGAGGCAATTTGCATGACATGTAGGACGTGAGAGAACAGATTACCTGGAGCTGTTGGAGTGCTGAGGAAATGTAGCTCTCCCAAGGAAGAGTGCAGTGTGTTGCCCTACACTTAGCATACACAGAGTGACTGGGAAAGGTATCCGGGCCTGGATGTTTCTTAGCAACCAAGTGGAGCCTGCCGGTACTCGGTGTTCTTGCACGGAATAGGGTGCCCAGGCGAGATCCTAGGTGTCTTGAAAAGCGTAGTAACGTTAAAAGAAAGGAGAACTGCAACTCATGTCTCAAGGAAACTTCTCCACGTGCCGCTTCAGCAGGGCTCTTCAAGGCTTTACCTTGAGGAAAGGACTCACGTCAAGTTTCCTTGCAGCTCTAGAGCGTCTCAGGAGGAGCTCCCACCCAGGCTACGATAGCACCCTGTTGATTTCGAGAAAACTCGTTCCCTTCCCAGAGCCCTGCCTACAGTGACTAGAAACTCGTCCAAAACACTGGTATTTAGGTAGGTTCAAGGCGGCATGAATGGAGCTTTCAAAATGGGAAAGCAAGCCTTGTGCCATCAGGTCCCCGTTTCCAGTGAACACGCAGCCTACCTCCTTGTGATTTCTACCAAGTTAATATACACTCTAGTGACACACTGGTCCCTTCCCTGAATAACGTGTTCTTGGCACGGAGTTCTGCATGTAGCGAACTGCCTCTCCCAAGGAATGCTCTAGGTACGCTATAGGGGCTTAGCCTCTTCTAAAACCCTGCAGTGTAAGAGGAAGAACTGTGCTTTGGTTACAGCAGGAACGCAAGCCAACATTCTCCTGTAAGTATGGGGTCGTAAAGTATGACTTTGTAGAAGGAATGTGAAAGAGTATTGGTTTCTCAGTGCCGCTCAGCCTAGGGCACTGAGGCAGATATGCATGACATGTAGATGTGAGACAACAGATTGCCTTGAGCTGTTGGAGTGCTGAGGAAATCTAGCTCTCCCAAGGAGGCGTGCAGTGTGTTGCCCTACACTTAGCATATTGAGAGTGACTGGGAAAGGTTTCCGGGCCCTGATGTTTCTGAGCTTCCCAGTCGAGCATGCCGGTCCTCGGTGTTCTTGCAGGGAATAGGGTGCCCACGGGAGTTACTAGGTGTCTTCATAAGCGTACTAACGTTCAAAGAAAGCAGAACTGCAACTCATGTCTCCAGGAAACTGCTCCACGCTTCGGCTTCAGCAGGGCTCTTCAAGGCTTTACCTTGAGGAAACGACTCACGTCAAGTTTCCTTTGAGCTCTAGAGCGTCTCAGGTGGAGCTCCCACCCAGGCTACGAAAGCACCCTGTTGATTTAGAGAAAACTCGTTCCCTTCCCAGAGCCCTGCCTACAGTGACTAGAGACCCGTCCAAAACACTGGTATTTAGGTAGCTTCAAGGCAGCATGAATGGAGCTTTCAAAATGGGAAAGCAAGCCTTGTGCCATCAGGTCTCCGTTTCCAGTGAGCACGCAGCCTACCCCCTTGTGATGTCTACCAAGTAAATATTCCCTCAAACTACACATTGGTCCCTTCCCTGAAGAATGTTTTCTTGGCACGGAGTTCTGCATGTAGCGAACTGCCTCTCCCAAGGAACGCTTTGGTAACGCTATCGGGGCGTAGGCTCTTCTAAAACCCTGCAGTGTAAGAGGAAGAACTGTGCTTTGGTTACAGCAGGAACGCAAGGCAACTTTCTCCTGTAAGTATGGGGTCTTAAGGTATGACTTTGTAGAAGGAATGTGAAAGAGTATTGGTTTCTCAGTGCCGCTCAGCCTAGGGCACTGAGGCAGATATGCATGACATGTAGACGTGAGACAACAGATTGCCTGGAGCTGTTGGAGTGCTGAGGAAATCTAGCTCTCCCAAGGAGGCGTGCAGTGTGTTGCCTTACACTTAGCATATTGAGAGTGACTGGGAAAGGTTTCCGGGCCTAGATGTTTCTGAGCTTCCCAGTCGAGCATGCCGGTCCTCGGTGTTCTTGCAGGGAATAGGGTGCCCACGAGAGTTACTAGGTGTCTTCATAAGCGTACTAACAATCAAAGAAAGCAGAACTGCAACTCATGTCTCCAGGAAACTGCTCCACGCTTCGGCTTCAGCAGGGCCCTTCAAGGCTTTACCTTGAGGAAACGACTCACGTCAAGTTTCCTTTGAGCTCTAGAGCGTCTCAGTTGGAGCTCCCACCCAGGCTACGAAAGCACCCTGTTGATTTAGAGAAAACTCGTTCCCTTCCCACAGCCCTGCCTACAGTGACTAGAGACCCGTCCAAAACACTGGTATTTAGGTAGCTTCAAGGCAGCATGAATGGAGCTTTCAAAATGGGAAAGCAAGCCTTGTGCCATCAGGTCTCCATTTCCAGGGAACACGCAGCCTACCCCCTTGTGATGTCTACCAAGTAAATATTCCCTCAAACTACACAATGGTCCCTTCCCTGAAGAATGTTTTCTTGGCACGGAGTTCTGCATGTAGCGAACTGCCTCTCCCAAGGAACGCTTTGGTAACGCTATCGGGGCTTAGGCTCTTCTAAAACCCTGCAGTGTAAGAGGAAGAACTGTGCTTTGGTTACAGGAGGAACGCAAGCCGAGTTTCTCCTGTAAGTATGGGGTCTTAAGGTATGACTTTGTAGAAGGAATGCAAAGCAGTTTTGATTTCTCAGTGCCGCTCAGCCTAGGGCATTGAGGCAATTTGCATGACATGTAGGACGTGAGAGAACAGATTACCTGGAGCTGTTGGAGTGCTGAGGAAATGTAGCTCTCCCAAGGAAGAGTGCAGTGTGTTGCCCTACACTTAGCATACACAGAGTGACTGGGAAAGGTATCCGGGCCTGGATGTTTCTTACCAACCCAGTGGAGCCTGCCGGTACTCGGTGTTCTTGCACGGAATAGGGTGCCCAGGCGAGATCCTAGGTGTCTTGAAAAGCGTCGTAACGTTAAAAGAAAGGAGAACTGCAACTCCTGTCTCAAGGAAACTTCTCCACGTGCCGCTTCAGCAGGGCTCTTCAAGGCTTTACCTTGAGGAAAGGACTCACGTCAAGTTTCCTTGTAGCTCTAGAGCGTCTCAGGAGGAGCTCCCACCCAGGCTACGAAAGCACCCTGTTGATTTCGAGAAAACTCGTTCCCTTCCCAGAGCCCTGCCTACAGTGACTAGAAACTCGTCCAAAACACTGGTATTTAGGTAGGTTCAAGGCGGCATGAATGGAGCTTTCAAAATGGGAAAGCAAGCCTTGTGCCATCAGGTCCCCGTTTCCAGTGAACACGCAGCCTACCTCCTTGTGATTTCTACCAAGTTAATATACACTCTAGTGACACACTGGTCCCTTCCCTGAATAACGTGTTCTTGGCACGGAGTTCTGCATGTAGCGAAATGCCTCTCCCAAGGAATGCTCTAGGTACGCTATAGGGGCTTAGCCTCTTCTAAAACCCTGCAGTGTAAGAGGAAGAACTGTGCTTTGGTTACAGCAGGAACTCAAGCCAACTTTCTCCTGTAAGTATGGGGTCTTAAGGTATGACTTTGTAGAAGGACTGTGAAACAGTATTGGTTACTCAGTGCCGCTCAGCCTAGGGCATTGAGGCAGATATGCATGACATGTAGACGTGAGACAACAGATTGCCTGGAGCTCTTGGAGTGCTGAGGAAATCTAGCTCTCCCAAGGAGGCGTGCAGTGTGTTGCCCTACACTTAGCATATTGAGAGTGACTGGGAAAGGTTTCCGGGCCTTGATGTTTCTGAGCTTCCCAGTCGAGCATGCCGGTCCTCGGTGTTCTTGCAGGGAATAGGGTGCCCACGGGAGTTACTAGGTGTCTTCATAAGCGTACTAACGTTCAAAGAAAGCAGAACTGCAACTCGTGTCTCCAGGAAACTGCTCCACGCTTTGGCTTCAGCAGGGCTCTTCAAGGCTTTACCTTGAGGAAACGACTCACGTCAAGTTTCCTTTGAGCTCTAGAGCTTCTAGGTGGAGCTCCCACCAGGCTACGAAAGCACCCTGTTGATTTAGAGAAAACTCGTTCCCTTCCCACAGCCCTGCCTACAGTGACTAGAGACCCGTCCAAAATACTGGTATTTAGGTAGCTTCAAGGCAGCATGAATGGAGCTTTCAAAATGGGAATGCAAGCCTTGTGCCATCAGGTCTCCGTTTCCAGGGAACACGCAGCCTACCCCCTTGTGATGTCTACCAAGTAAATATTCCCTCAAATTACACAATGGTCCCTTCCCTGAAGAATGTTTTCTTGGCACGGAGTTCTGCATGTAGCGAACTGCCTCTCCCAAGGAACGCTTTGGTAACGCTATCGGGGCTTAGGCTCTTCTAAAACCCTGCAGTGTAAGAGGAAGAACTGTGCTTTGGTTACAGGAGGAACGCAAGCTGAGTTTCTCCTGTAAGTATGGGGTCTTAAGGTATGACTTTGTAGAAGGAATGCAAAGCAGTTTTGATTTCTCAGTGCCGCTCAGCCTAGGGCATTGAGGCAATTTGCATGACATGTAGGACGTGAGAGAACAGATTACCTGGAGCTGTTGGAGTGCTGAGGAAATGTAGCTCTCCCAAGGAAGAGTGCAGTGTGTTGCCCTACACTTAGCATACACAGAGTGACTGGGAAAGGTATCCGGGCCTGGATGTTTCTTAGCAACCCAGTGGAGCCTGCCGGTACTCGGTGTTCTTGCACGGAATAGGGTGCCCAGGCGAGATCCTAGGTGTCTTGAAACGCATAGTAACGTTAAAAGAAAGGAGAACTGCAACTCCTGTCTCAAGGAAACTTCTCCACGTGCCGCTTCAGCAGGGCTCTTCAAGTCTTTACCTTGAGGAAAGGACTCACGTCAAGTTTCCTTGTAGCTCTAGAGCGTCTCAGGAGGAGCTCCCACCCAGGCTATGAAAGCACCCTGTTGATTTCGAGAAAACTCGTTCCCTTCCCAGAGCCCTGCCTACAGTGACTAGAAACTCGTCCAAAACACTGGTATTTAGGTAGGTTCAAGGCGGCATGAATGGAGCTTTCAAAATGGGAAAGCAAGCCTTGTGCCATCAGGTCCCCGTTTCCAGTGAACACGCAGCCTACCTCCTTGTGATTTCTACCAAGTTAATATACACTCTAGAGACACACTGGTCCCTTCCCTGAATAACGTGTTCTTGGCACGGAGTTCTGCATGTAGCGAACTGCCTCTCCCAAGGAATGCTCTAGGTACGCTATAGGGGCTTAGCCTCTTCTAAAACCCTGCAGTGTAAGAGGAAGAACTGTGCTTTGGTTACAGCAGGAACGCAAGGCAACTTTCTCCTGTAAGTATGGGGTCTTAAGGTATGACTTTGTAGAAGGAATGTGAAAGAGTATTGGTTACTCAGTGCCACTCAGCCTAGGGCATTGAGGCAGATATGCATGACATGTAGACGTGAGACAACAGATTGCCTGGAGCTGTTGGAGTGTTGAGGAAATCTAGCTCTCCCAAGGAGGCGTGCAGTGTGTTGCCCTACCCTTAGCATATTGAGAGTGACTGGGAAAGGTTTCCGGGCCTGGATGTTTCTGAGCTTCCCAGTCGAGCATGCCGGTCCTCGGTGTTCTTGCAGGGAATAGGGTGCCCACGAGAGTTACTAGGTGTCTTCATAAGCGTACTAACGTTCAAAGAAAGCAGAACTGCAACTCATGTCTCCAGGAAACTGCTCCACGCTTCGGCTTCAGCAGGGCTCTTCAAGGCTTTACCTTGAGGAAACGACTCACGTCAAGTTTCCTTTGAGCTCTAGAGCTTCTAGGTGGAGCTCCCACCCAGGCTACGAAAGCACCCTGTTGATTTAGAGAAAACTCGTTCCCTTCCCAGAGCCCTGCCTACAGTGACTAGAGACCCGTCCAAAACACTGGTATTTAGGTAGCTTCAAGGCAGCATGAATGGAGCTTTCAAAATGGGAAAGCAAGCCTTGTGCCATCAGGTCTCCGTTTCTAGGGAACACGCAGCCTACCCCCTTGTGATGTCTACCAAGTAAATATTCCCTCAAACTACACAATGGTCCCTTCCCTGAAGAATGTTTTCTTGGCACGGAGTTCTGCATGTAGCGAACTGCCTCTCCCAAGGAACGCTTTGGTAACGCTATCGGGGCTTAGGCTCTTCTAAAACCCTGCAGTGTAAGAGGAAGAACTGTGCTTTGGTTACAGGAGGAACGCAAGCCGAGTTTCTCCTGTAAGTATGGGGTCTTAAGGTATGACTTTGTAGAAGGAATGCGAAGCAGTTTTGATTTCTCTGTGCCGCTCAGCCTAGGGCATTGAGGCAATTTGCATGACATGTAGGACGTGAGAGAACAGATTACCTGGAGCTGTTGGAGTGCTGAGGAAATGTAGCTCTCCCAAGGAAGAGTGCAGTGTGTTGCCCTACACTTAGCATACACAGAGTGACTGGGAAAGGTATCCGGGCCTGGATGTTTCTTAGCAACCCAGTGGAGCCTGCCGGTACTCGGTGTTCTTGCACGGAATAGGGTGCCCAGGCGAGATCCTAGGTGTCTTGAAAAGCGTAGTAACGTTAAAAGAAAGGAGAACTGCAACTCATGTCTCAAGGAAACTTCTCCACGTGCCGCTTCAGCAGGGCTCTTCAAGGCTTTACCTTGAGGAAAGGACTCACGTCAAGTTTCCTTGTAGCTCTAGAGCGTCTCAGGAGGAGCTCCCACCCAGGCTACGAAAGCACCCTGTTGATTTAGAGAAAACTCGTTCCCTTCCCAGAGCCCTGCCTACAGTGACTAGAAACTCGTCCAAAACACTGGTATTTAGGTAGGTTCAAGGCGGCATGAATGGAGCTTTCAAAATGGGAAAGCAAGCCTTGTGCCATCAGGTCCCCGTTTCCAGTGAACACGCAGCCTACCTCTTTGTGATTTCTACCAAGTTAATATACACTCTAGTGACACACTGGTCCCTTCCCTGAATAACGTGTTCTCGGCACGGAGTTCTGCATGTAGCGAACTGCCTCTCCCAAGGAATGCTCTAGGTACGCTATAGGGGCTTAGCCTCTTCTAAAACCCTGCAGTGTAAGAGGAAGAACTGTGCTTTGGTTACAGCAGGAACGCAAGGCAACTTTCTCCTGTAAGTATGGGGTCTTAAGGTATGACTTTGTAGAAGGAATGTGAAAGAGTATTGGTTTCTCAGTGCCGCTCAGCCTAGGGCACTGAGGCAGATATGCATGACATGTAGACGTGAGACAACAGATTGCCTGGAGCTGTTGGAGTGCTGAGGAAATCTAGCTCTCCCAAGGAGGCGTGCAGTGTGTTGCCTTACACTTAGCATATTGAGAGTGACTGGGAAAGGTTTCCGGGCCTAGATGTTTCTGAGCTTCCCAGTCGAGCATGCCGGTCCTCGGTGTTCTTGCAGGGAATAGGGTGCCCACGAGAGTTACTAGGTGTCTTCATAAGCGTACTAACAATCAAAGAAAGCAGAACTGCAACTCATGTCTCCAGGAAACTGCTCCACGCTTCGGCTTCAGCAGGGCCCTTCAAGGCTTTACCTTGAGGAAACGACTCACGTCAAGTTTCCTTTGAGCTCTAGAGCGTCTCAGTTGGAGCTCCCACCCAGGCTACGAAAGCACCCTGTTGATTTAGAGAAAACTCGTTCCCTTCCCACAGCCCTGCCTACAGTGACTAGAGACCCGTCCAAAACACTGGTATTTAGGTAGCTTCAAGGCAGCATGAATGGAGCTTTCAAAATGGGAAAGCAAGCCTTGTGCCATCAGGTCTCCATTTCCAGGGAACACGCAGCCTACCCCCTTGTGATGTCTACCAAGTAAATATTCCCTCAAACTACACAATGGTCCCTTCCCTGAAGAATGTTTTCTTGGCACGGAGTTCTGCATGTAGCGAACTGCCTCTCCCAAGGAACGCTTTGGTAACGCTATCGGGGCTTAGGCTCTTCTAAAACCCTGCAGTGTAAGAGGAAGAACTGTGCTTTGGTTACAGGAGGAACGCAAGCCGAGTTTCTCCTGTAAGTATGGGGTCTTAAGGTATGACTTTGTAGAAGGAATGCAAAGCAGTTTTGATTTCTCAGTGCCGCTCAGCCTAGGGCATTGAGGCAATTTGCATGACATGTAGGACGTGAGAGAACAGATTACCTGGAGCTGTTGGAGTGCTGAGGAAATGTAGCTCTCCCAAGGAAGAGTGCAGTGTGTTGCCCTACACTTAGCATACACAGAGTGACTGGGAAAGGTATCCGGGCCTGGATGTTTCTTACCAACCCAGTGGAGCCTGCCGGTACTCGGTGTTCTTGCACGGAATAGGGTGCCCAGGCGAGATCCTAGGTGTCTTGAAAAGCGTCGTAACGTTAAAAGAAAGGAGAACTGCAACTCCTGTCTCAAGGAAACTTCTCCACGTGCCGCTTCAGCAGGGCTCTTCAAGGCTTTACCTTGAGGAAAGGACTCACGTCAAGTTTCCTTGTAGCTCTAGAGCGTCTCAGGAGGAGCTCCCACCCAGGCTACGAAAGCACCCTGTTGATTTCGAGAAAACTCGTTCCCTTCCCAGAGCCCTGCCTACAGTGACTAGAAACTCGTCCAAAACACTGGTATTTAGGTAGGTTCAAGGCGGCATGAATGGAGCTTTCAAAATGGGAAAGCAAGCCTTGTGCCATCAGGTCCCCGTTTCCAGTGAACACGCAGCCTACCTCCTTGTGATTTCTACCAAGTTAATATACACTCTAGTGACACACTGGTCCCTTCCCTGAATAACGTGTTCTTGGCACGGAGTTCTGCATGTAGCGAAATGCCTCTCCCAAGGAATGCTCTAGGTACGCTATAGGGGCTTAGCCTCTTCTAAAACCCTGCAGTGTAAGAGGAAGAACTGTGCTTTGGTTACAGCAGGAACTCAAGCCAACTTTCTCCTGTAAGTATGGGGTCTTAAGGTATGACTTTGTAGAAGGACTGTGAAACAGTATTGGTTACTCAGTACCGCTCAGCCTAGGGCATTGAGGCAGATATGCATGACATGTAGACGTGAGACAACAGATTGCCTGGAGCTCTTGGAGTGCTGAGGAAATCTAGCTCTCCCAAGGAGGCGTGCAGTGTGTTGCCCTACACTTAGCATATTGAGAGTGACTGGGAAAGGTTTCCGGGCCTTGATGTTTCTGAGCTTCCCAGTCGAGCATGCCGGTCCTCGGTGTTCTTGCAGGGAATAGGGTGCCCACGGGAGTTACTAGGTGTCTTCATAAGCGTACTAACGTTCAAAGAAAGCAGAACTGCAACTCGTGTCTCCAGGAAACTGCTCCACGCTTTGGCTTCAGCAGGGCTCTTCAAGGCTTTACCTTGAGGAAACGACTCACGTCAAGTTTCCTTTGAGCTCTAGAGCTTCTAGGTGGAGCTCCCACCAGGCTACGAAAGCACCCTGTTGATTTAGAGAAAACTCGTTCCCTTCCCACAGCCCTGCCTACAGTGACTAGAGACCCGTCCAAAATACTGGTATTTAGGTAGCTTCAAGGCAGCATGAATGGAGCTTTCAAAATGGGAATGCAAGCCTTGTGCCATCAGGTCTCCGTTTCCAGGGAACACGCAGCCTACCCCCTTGTGATGTCTACCAAGTAAATATTCCCTCAAATTACACAATGGTCCCTTCCCTGAAGAATGTTTTCTTGGCACGGAGTTCTGCATGTAGCGAACTGCCTCTCCCAAGGAACGCTTTGGTAACGCTATCGGGGCTTAGGCTCTTCTAAAACCCTGCAGTGTAAGAGGAAGAACTGTGCTTTGGTTACAGGAGGAACGCAAGCTGAGTTTCTCCTGTAAGTATGGGGTCTTAAGGTATGACTTTGTAGAAGGAATGCAAAGCAGTTTTGATTTCTCAGTGCCGCTCAGCCTAGGGCATTGAGGCAATTTGCATGACATGTAGGACGTGAGAGAACAGATTACCTGGAGCTGTTGGAGTGCTGAGGAAATGTAGCTCTCCCAAGGAAGAGTGCAGTGTGTTGCCCTACACTTAGCATACACAGAGTGACTGGGAAAGGTATCCGGGCCTGGATGTTTCTTAGCAACCCAGTGGAGCCTGCCGGTACTCGGTGTTCTTGCACGGAATAGGGTGCCCAGGCGAGATCCTAGGTGTCTTGAAAAGCATAGTAACGTTAAAAGAAAGGAGAACTGCAACTCCTGTCTCAAGGAAACTTCTCCACGTGCCGCTTCAGCAGGGCTCTTCAAGTCTTTACCTTGAGGAAAGGACTCACGTCAAGTTTCCTTGTAGCTCTAGAGCGTCTCAGGAGGAGCTCCCACCCAGGCTATGAAAGCACCCTGTTGATTTCGAGAAAACTCGTTCCCTTCCCAGAGCCCTGCCTACAGTGACTAGAAACTCGTCCAAAACACTGGTATTTAGGTAGGTTCAAGGCGGCATGAATGGAGCTTTCAAAATGGGAAAGCAAGCCTTGTGCCATCAGGTCCCCGTTTCCAGTGAACACGCAGCCTACCTCCTTGTGATTTCTACCAAGTTAATATACACTCTAGAGACACACTGGTCCCTTCCCTGAATAACGTGTTCTTGGCACGGAGTTCTGCATGTAGCGAACTGCCTCTCCCAAGGAATGCTCTAGGTACGCTATAGGGGCTTAGCCTCTTCTAAAACCCTGCAGTGTAAGAGGAAGAACTGTGCTTTGGTTACAGCAGGAACGCAAGGCAACTTTCTCCTGTAAGTATGGGGTCTTAAGGTATGACTTTGTAGAAGGAATGTGAAAGAGTATTGGTTACTCAGTGCCACTCAGCCTAGGGCATTGAGGCAGATATGCATGACATGTAGACGTGAGACAACAGATTGCCTGGAGCTGTTGGAGTGTTGAGGAAATCTAGCTCTCCCAAGGAGGCGTGCAGTGTGTTGCCCTACCCTTAGCATATTGAGAGTGACTGGGAAAGGTTTCCGGGCCTGGATGTTTCTGAGCTTCCCAGTCGAGCATGCCGGTCCTCGGTGTTCTTGCAGGGAATAGGGTGCCCACGAGAGTTACTAGGTGTCTTCATAAGCGTACTAACGTTCAAAGAAAGCAGAACTGCAACTCATGTCTCCAGGAAACTGCTCCACGCTTCGGCTTCAGCAGGGCTCTTCAAGGCTTTACCTTGAGGAAACGACTCACGTCAAGTTTCCTTTGAGCTCTAGAGCTTCTAGGTGGAGCTCCCACCCAGGCTACGAAAGCACCCTGTTGATTTAGAGAAAACTCGTTCCCTTCCCAGAGCCCTGCCTACAGTGACTAGAGACCCGTCCAAAACACTGGTATTTAGGTAGCTTCAAGGCAGCATGAATGGAGCTTTCAAAATGGGAAAGCAAGCCTTGTGCCATCAGGTCTCCGTTTCTAGGGAACACGCAGCCTACCCCCTTGTGATGTCTACCAAGTAAATATTCCCTCAAACTACACAATGGTCCCTTCCCTGAAGAATGTTTTCTTGGCACGGAGTTCTGCATGTAGCGAACTGCCTCTCCCAAGGAACGCTTTGGTAACGCTATCGGGGCTTAGGCTCTTCTAAAACCCTGCAGTGTAAGAGGAAGAACTGTGCTTTGGTTACAGGAGGAACGCAAGCCGAGTTTCTCCTGTAAGTATGGGGTCTTAAGGTATGACTTTGTAGAAGGAATGCGAAGCAGTTTTGATTTCTCTGTGCCGCTCAGCCTAGGGCATTGAGGCAATTTGCATGACATGTAGGACGTGAGAGAACAGATTACCTGGAGCTGTTGGAGTGCTGAGGAAATGTAGCTCTCCCAAGGAAGAGTGCAGTGTGTTGCCCTACACTTAGCATACACAGAGTGACTGGGAAAGGTATCCGGGCCTGGATGTTTCTTAGCAACCCAGTGGAGCCTGCCGGTACTCGGTGTTCTTGCACGGAATAGGGTGCCCAGGCGAGATCCTAGGTGTCTTGAAAAGCGTAGTAACGTTAAAAGAAAGGAGAACTGCAACTCATGTCTCAAGGAAACTTCTCCACGTGCCGCTTCAGCAGGGCTCTTCAAGGCTTTACCTTGAGGAAAGGACTCACGTCAAGTTTCCTTGTAGCTCTAGAGCGTCTCAGGAGGAGCTCCCACCCAGGCTACGAAAGCACCCTGTTGATTTAGAGAAAACTCGTTCCCTTCCCAGAGCCCTGCCTACAGTGACTAGAAACTCGTCCAAAACACTGGTATTTAGGTAGGTTCAAGGCGGCATGAATGGAGCTTTCAAAATGGGAAAGCAAGCCTTGTGCCATCAGGTCCCCGTTTCCAGTGAACACGCAGCCTACCTCTTTGTGATTTCTACCAAGTTAATATACACTCTAGTGACACACTGGTCCCTTCCCTGAATAACGTGTTCTCGGCACGGAGTTCTGCATGTAGCGAACTGCCTCTCCCAAGGAATGCTCTAGGTACGCTATAGGGGCTTAGCCTCTTCTAAAACCCTGCAGTGTAAGAGGAAGAACTGTGCTTTGGTTACAGCAGGAACGCAAGGCAACTTTCTCCTGTAAGTATGGGGTCGTAAGGTATGACTTTGTAGAAGGAATGTGAAAGAGTATTGGTTTCTCAGTGCCGCTCAGCCTAGGGCACTGAGGCAGATATGCATGACATGTAGATGTGAGACAACAGATTGCCTTGAGCTGTTGGAGTGCTGAGGAAATCTAGCTCTCCCAAGGAGGCGTGCAGTGTGTTGCTCTACACTTAGCATATTGAGAGTGACTGGGAAAGTTTTCCGGGCCTGGATGTTTCTGAGCTTCCCAGTCGAGCATGCCGGTCCTCGGTGTTCTTGCAGGGAATAGGGTGCCCACGGGAGTTACTAGGTGTCTTCATAAGCGTACTAACGTTCAAAGAAAGCAGAACTGCAACTCATGTCTCCAGGAAACTGCTCCACGCTTCGGCTTCAGCAGGGCTCTTCAAGGCTTTACCTTGAGGAAATGACTCACGTCAAGTTTCCTTTGAGCTCTAGAGCTTCTAGGTGGAGCTCCCACCCAGGCTACGAAAGCACCCTGTTGATTTAGAGAAAACTCGTTCCCTTCCCACAGCCCTGCCTACAGTGACTAGAGACCCGTCCAAAACACTGGTATTTAGGTAGCTTCAAGGCAGCATGAATGGAGCTTTCAAAATGGGAAAGCAAGCCTTGTGCCATCAGGTCTCCGTTTCCAGTGAGCACGCAGCCTACCCCCTTGTGATGTCTACCAAGTAAATATTCCCTCAAACTACACAATGGTCCCTTCCCTGAAGAATGTTTTCTTGGCACGGAGTTCTGCATGTAGCGAACTGCCTCTCCCAAGGAACGCTTTGGTAACGCTATCGGGGCTTAGGCTCTTCTAAAACCCTGCAGTGTAAGAGGAAGAACTGTGCTTTGGTTACAGGAGGAACGCAAGCCGAGTTTCTCCTGTAAGTATGGGGTCTTAAGGTATGACTTTCTAGAAGGAATGCGAAGCAGTTTTGATTTCTCAGTGCCGCTCAGCCTAGGGCATTGAGGCAATTTGCATGACATGTAGGACGTGAGAGAACAGATTACCTGGAGCTGTTGGAGTGCTGAGGAAATGTAGCTCTCCCAAGGAAGAGTGCAGTGTGTTGCCCTACACTTAGCATACACAGAGTGACTGGGAAAGGTATCCGGGCCTGGATGTTTCTTAGCAACCCAGTGGAGCCTGCCGGTACTCGGTGTTCTTGCACGGAATAGGGTGCCCAGGCGAGATCCTAGGTGTCTTGAAAAGCGTAGTAACGTTAAAAGAAAGGAGAACTGCAACTCATGTCTCAAGGAAACTTCTCCACGTGCCGCTTCAGCAGGGCTCTTCAAGGCTTTACCTTGAGGAAAGGACTCACGTCAAGTTTCCTTGTAGCTCTAGAGCGTCTCAGTTGGAGCTCCCACCCAGGCTACGAAAGCACCCTGTTGATTTAGAGAAAACTCGTTCCCTTCCCACAGCCCTGCCTACAGTGACTAGAGACCCGTCCAAAACACTGGTATTTAGGTAGCTTCAAGGCAGCATGAATGGAGCTTTCAAAATGGGAAAGCAAGCCTTGTGCCATCAGGTCCCCGTTTCCAGTGAACACGCAGCCTACCTCCTTGTGATTTCTACCAAGTTAATATACACTCTAGTGACACACTGGTCCCTTCCCTGAATAACGTGTTCTTGGCACGGAGTTCTGCATGTAGCGAACTGCCTCTCCCAAGGAATGCTCTAGGTACGCTATAGGGGCTTAGGCTCTTTTAAAACCCTGCAGTGTAAGAGGAAGAACTGTGCTTTGGTTACAGGAGGAACGCAAGCCGAGTTTCTCCTCTAAGTATGGGGTCTTAAGGTATGACTTTGTAGAAGGAATGCGAAGCAGTTTTGATTTCTCAGTGCCGCTCAGCCTAGGGCATTGAGGCAATTTGCATGACATGTAGGACGTGAGAGAACAGATTACCTGGAGCTGTTGGAGTGCTGAGCAAATGTAGCTCTCCCAAGGAAGAGTGCAGTGTGTTGCCCTAAACTTAGCATACACAGAGTGACTGGGAAAGGTATCCGGGCCTGGATGTTTCTTAGCAACCCAGTGGAGCCTGCCGGTACTCGGTGTTCTTGCAGGGAATAGGGTGCCCAGGCGAGATCCTAGGTGTCTTGAAAAGCGTACTAATGTTAAAAGAAAGGAGAACTGCAACTCATGTCTCAAGGAAACTTCTCCACGTTCCGCTTCAGCAGGGCTCTTCAAGGCTTTACCTTGAGGAAAGGACTCACGTCAAGTTTCCTTGAGGCTCTAGAGCGTCTCAGGAGGAGCTCCCACCCAGGCTATGAAAGCACCCTGTTGATTTAGAGAAAACTCGTTCCCTTCCCAGAGCCCTGCCTACAGTGACTAGAAACTCGTCCAAAACTCTGGTATTTAGGTAGCTTCAAGGCAGCATGAATGGAGCTTTCAAAATGGGAAAGCAAGCCTTGTGCCATCAGGTCTCCGTTTCTAGGGAACACGCAGCCTACCCCCTTGTGATGTCTACCAAGTAAATATTCCCTCAAACTACACAATGGTCCCTTCCCTGAAGAATGTTTTCTTGGCACGGAGTTCTGCATGTAGCGAACTGCCTCTCCCAAGGAACGCTTTGGTAACGCTATCGGGGCTTAGGCTCTTCTAAAACCCTGCAGTGTAAGAGGAAGAACTGTGCTTTGGTTACAGGAGGAACGCAAGCCGAGTTTCTCCTGTAAGTATGGGGTCTTAAGGTATGACTTTGTAGAAGGACTGCGAAGCAGTTTTGATTTCTCTGTGCCGCTCAGCCTAGGGCATTGAGGCAATTTGCATGACATGTAGGACGTGAGAGAACAGATTACCTGGAGCTGTTGGAGTGCTGAGGAAATGTAGCTCTCCCAAGGAAGAGTGCAGTGTGTTGCCCTACACTTAGCATACACAGAGTGACTGGGAAAGGTATCCGGGCCTGGATGTTTCTTAGCAACCCAGTGGAGCCTGCCGGTACTCGGTGTTCTTGCACGGAATAGGGTGCCCAGGCGAGATCCTAGGTGTCTTGAAAAGCGTAGTAACGTTAAAAGAAAGGAGAACTGCAACTCATGTCTCAAGGAAACTTCTCCACGTGCCGCTTCAGCAGGGCTCTTCAAGGCTTTACCTTGAGGAAAGGACTCACGTCAAGTTTCCTTGTAGCTCTAGAGCGTCTCAGGAGGAGCTCCCACCCAGGCTACGAAAGCACCCTGTTGATTTAGAGAAAACTCGTTCCCTTCCCAGAGCCCTGCCTACAGTGACTAGAAACTCGTCCAAAACACTGGTATTTAGGTAGGTTCAAGGCGGCATGAATGGAGCTTTCAAAATGGGAAAGCAAGCCTTGTGCCATCAGGTCCCCGTTTCCAGTGAACACGCAGCCTACCTCTTTGTGATTTCTACCAAGTTAATATACACTCTAGTGACACACTGGTCCCTTCCCTGAATAACGTGTTCTCGGCACGGAGTTCTGCATGTAGCGAACTGCCTCTCCCAAGGAATGCTCTAGGTACGCTATAGGGGCTTAGCCTCTTCTAAAACCCTGCAGTGTAAGAGGAAGAACTGTGCTTTGGTTACAGCAGGAACGCAAGGCAACTTTCTCCTGTAAGTATGGGGTCTTAAGGTATGACTTTGTAGAAGGAATGTGAAAGAGTATTGGTTTCTCAGTGCCGCTCAGCCTAGGGCACTGAGGAAGATATGCATGACATGTAGACGTGAGACAACAGATTGCCTGGAGCTGTTGGAGTGCTGAGGAAATCTAGCTCTCCCAAGGAGGCGTTCAGTGTGTTGCCTTACACTTAGCATATTGAGAGTGACTGGGAAAGGTTTCCGGGCCTAGATGTTTCTGAGCTTCCCAGTCGAGCATGCCGGTCCTCGGTGTTCTTGCAGGGAATAGGGTGCCCACGAGAGTTACTAGGTGTCTTCATAAGCGTACTAACAATCAAAGAAAGCAGAACTGCAACTCATGTCTCCAGGAAACTGCTCCACGCTTCGGCTCCAGCAGGGCCCTTCAAGGCTTTACCTTGAGGAAACGACTCACGTCAAGTTTCCTTTGAGCTCTAGAGCGTCTCAGTTGGAGCTCCCACCCAGGCTACGAAAGCACCCTGTTGATTTAGAGAAAACTCGTTCCCTTCCCACAGCCCTGCCTACAGTGACTAGAGACCCGTCCAAAACACTGGTATTTAGGTAGCTTCAAGGCAGCATGAATGGAGCTTTCAAAATGGGAAAGCAAGCCTTGTGCCATCAGGTCTCCGTTTCCAGGGAACACGCAGCCTACCCCCTTGTGATGTCTACCAAGTAAATATTCCCTCAAACTACACAATGGTCCCTTCCCTGAAGAATGTTTTCTTGGCACGGAGTTCTGCATGTAGCGAACTGCCTCTCCCAAGGAACGCTTTGGTAACGCTATCGGGGCTTAGGCTCTTCTAAAACCCTGCAGTGTAAGAGGAAGAACTGTGCTTTGGTTACAGGAGGAACGCAAGCCGAGTTTCTCCTGTAAGTATGGGGTCTTAAGGTATGACTTTGTAGAAGGAATGCGAAGCAGTTTTGATTTCTCAGTGCCGCTCAGCCTAGGGCATTGAGGCAATTTGCATGACATGTAGGACGTGAGAGAACAGATTACCTGGAGCTGTTGGAGTGCTGAGGAAATGTAGCTCTCCCAAGGAAGAGTGCAGTGTGTTGCCCTACACTTAGCATACACAGAGTGACTGGGAAAGGTATCCGGGCCTGGATGTTTCTTAGCAACCCAGTGGAGCCTGCCGGTACTCGGTGTTCTTGCACGGAATAGGGTGCCCAGGCGAGATCCTAGGTGTCTTGAAAAGCGTAGTAACGTTAAAAGAAAGGAGAACTGCAACTCCTGTCTCAAGGAAACTTCTCCACGTGCCGCTTCAGCAGGGCTCTTCAAGGCTTTACCTTGAGGAAAGGACTCACGTCAAGTTTCCTTGTAGCTCTAGAGCGTCTCAGGAGGAGCTCCCACCCAGGCTATGAAAGCACCCTGTTGATTTCGAGAAAACTCGTTCCCTTCCCAGAGCCCTGCCTACAGTGACTAGAAACTCGTCCAAAACACTGGTATTTAGGTAGGTTCAAGGCGGCATGAATGGAGCTTTCAAAATGGGAAAGCAAGCCTTGTGCCATCAGGTCCCCGTTTCCAGTGAACACGCAGCCTACCTCCTTGTGATTTCTACCAAGTTAATATACACTCTAGAGACACACTGGTCCCTTCCCTGAATAACGTGTTCTTGGCACGGAGTTCTGCATGTAGCGAACTGCCTCTCTCAAGGAATGCTCTAGGTACGCTATAGGGGCTTAGCCTCTTCTAAAACCCTGCAGTGTAAGAGGAAGAACTGTGCTTTGGTTACAGCAGGAACGCAAGGCAACTTTCTCCTGTAAGTATGGGGTCTTAAGGTATAACTTTGTAGAAGGAATGTGAAAGAGTATTGGTTACTCAGTGCCACTCAGCCTAGGGCATTGAGGCAGATATGCATGACATGTAGACGTGAGACAACAGATTGCCTTGAGCTGTTGGAGTGCTGAGGAAATCTAGCTCTCCCAAGGAGGCGTGCAGTGTGTTGCCCTACACTTAGCATATTGAGAGTGACTGGGAAAGGTTTCCGGGCCTGGATGTTTCTGAGCTTCCCAGTCGAGCATGCCGGTCCTCGGTGTTCTTGCAGGGAATAGGGTGCCCACGGGAGTTACTAGGTGTCTTCATAAGCGTACTAACGTTCAAAGAAAGCAGAACTGCAACTCATGTCTCCAGGAAACTGCTCCACGCTTCGGCTTCAGCAGGGCTCTTCAAGGCTTTACCTTGAGGAAACGACTCACGTCAAGTTTCCTTTGAGCTCTAGAGCTTCTAGGTGGAGCTCCCACCCAGGCTACGAAAGCACCCTGTTGATTTAGAGAAAACTCGTTCCCTTCCCAGAGCCCAGCCTACAGTGACTAGAGACCCGTCCAAAACACTGGTATTTAGGTAGCTTCAAGGCAGCATGAATGGAGCTTTCAAAATGGGAAAGCAAGCCTTGTGCCATCAGGTCTCCGTTTCCAGTGAGCACGCAGCCTACCCCCTTGTGATGTCTACCAAGTAAATATTCCCTCAAACTACACAATGGTCCCTTCCCTGAAGAATGTTTTCTTGGCACGAAGTTCTGCATGTAGCGAACTGCCTCTCCCAAGGAACGCTTTGGTAACGCTATCGGGGCTTAGGCTCTTCTAAAACCCTGCAGTGTAAGAGGAAGAACTGTGCTTTGGTTACAGGAGGAACGCAAGCCGAGTTTCTCCTGTAAGTATGGGGTCTTAAGGTATGACTTTGTAGAAGGAATGCGAAGCAGTTTTGATTTCTCAGTGCCGCTCAGCCTAGGGCATTGAGGCAATTTGCATGACATGTAGGACGTGAGAGAACAGATTACCTGGAGCTGTTGGAGTGCTGAGGAAATGTAGCTCTCCCAAGGAAGAGTGCAGTGTGTTGCCCTACACTTAGCATACACAGAGTGACTGGGAAAGGTATCCGGGCCTGGATGTTTCTGAGCTTCCCAGTCGAGCATGCCAGTACTCGGTGTTCTTGCACGGAATAGGGTGCCCAGGCGAGATCCTAGGTGTCTTGAAAAGCGTAGTAACGTTAAAAAAAGGAGAACTGCAACTCATGTCTCAAGGAAACTTCTCCACGTGCCGCTTCAGCAGGGCTCTTCAAGGCTTTACCTTGAGGAAAGGACTCACGTCAAGTTTCCTTGTAGCTCTAGAGCGTCTCAGAAGGAGCTCCCACCCAGGCTACGAAAGCACCCTGTTGATTTAGAGAAAACTCGTTCCCTTCCCAGAGCCCTGCCTACAGTGACTAGAGACCCGTCCAAAACACTGGTATTTAGGTAGCTTCAAGGCAGCATGAATGGAGCTTTCAAAATGGGAAAGCAAGCCTTGTGCCATCAGGTCTCCGTTTCCAGTGAGCACGCAGCCTACCCCCTTGTGATGTCTACCAAGTAAATATTCCCTCAAACTACACAATGGTCCCTTCCCTGAAGAATGTTTTCTTGGCACGGAGTTCTGCATGTAGCGAACTGCCTCTCCCAAGGAACGCTTTGGTAACGCTATCGGGGCTTAGGCTCTTCTAAAACCCTGCAGTGTAAGAGGAAGAACTGTGCTTTGGTTACAGCAGGAACACAAGGCAACTTTCTCCTGTAAGTATGGGGTCTTAAGGTATGACTTTGTAGAAGGAATGTGAAAGAGTATTGGTTTCTCAGTGCCGCTCAGCCTAGGGCACTGAGGCAGATATGCATGACATGTAGACGTGAGACAACAGATTGCCTGGAGCTGTTGGAGTGCTGAGGAAATCTAGCTCTTTCAAGGAGGCGTTCAGTGTGTTGCCTTACACTTAGCATATTGAGAGTGACTGGGAAAGGTTTCCGGGCCTAGATGTTTCTGAGCTTCCCAGTCGAGCATGCCGGTCCTCGGTGTTCTTGCAGGGAATAGGGTGCCCACGAGAGTTACTAGGTGTCTTCATAAGCGTACTAACAATCAAAGAAAGCAGAACTGCAACTCATGTCTCCAGGAAACTGCTCCACGCTTCGGCATCAGCAGGGCCCTTCAAGGCTTTACCTTGAGGAAACGACTCACGTCAAGTTTCCTTTGAGCTCTAGAGCGTCTCAGTTGGAGCTCCCACCCAGGCTACGAAAGCACCCTGTTGATTTAGAGAAATATCGTTCCCTTCCCACAGCCCTGCCTACAGTGACTAGAGACTCGTCCAAAACACTGGTATTTAGGTAGCTTCAAGGCAGCATGAATGGAGCTTTCAAAATGGGAAAGCAAGCCTTGTGCCATCAGGTCTCCGTTTCCAGGGAACACGCAGCCTACCCCCTTGTGATGTCTACCAAGTAAATATTCCCTCAAACTACACAATGGTCCCTTCCCTGAAGAATGTTTTCTTGGCACGGAGTTCTGCATGTAGCGAACTGCCTCTCCCAAGGAACGCTTTGGTAACGCTATCGGGGCTTAGGCTCTTCTAAAACCCTGCAGTGTAAGAGGAAGAACTGTGCTTTGGTTACAGGAGGAACGCAAGCCGAGTTTCTCCTGTAAGTATGGGGTCTTAAGGTATGACTTTGTAGAAGGAATGCGAAGCAGTTTTGATTTCTCAGTGCCGCTCAGCCTAGGGCATTGAGGCAATTTGCATGACATGTAGGACGTGAGAGAACAGATTACCTGGAGCTGTTGGAGTGCTGAGGAAATGTAGCTCTCCCAAGGAAGAGTGCAGTGTGTTGCCCTACACTTAGCATACACAGAGTGACTGGGAAAGGTATCCGGGCCTGGATGTTTCTTAGCAACCCAGTGGAGCCTGCCGGTACTCGATGTTCTTGCACGGAATAGGGTGCCCAGGCGAGATCCTAGGTGTCTTGAAAAGCGTAGTAACGTTAAAAGAAAGGAGAACTGCAACTCATGTCTCAAGGAAACTTCTCCACGTGCCGCTTCAGCAGGGCTCTTCAAGGCTTTACCTTGAGGAAAGGACTCACGTCAAGTTTCCTTGTAGCTCTAGAGCGTCTCAGGAGGAGCTCCCACCCAGGCTACGAAAGCACCCTGTTGATTTAGAGAAAACTCGTTCCCTTCCCAGAGCCCTGCCTACAGTGACTAGAAACTCGTCCAAAACACTGGTATTTAGGTAGGTTCAAGGCGGCATGAATGGAGCTTTCAAAATGGGAAAGCAAGCCTTGTGCCATCAGGTCCCCGTTTCCAGTGAACACGCAGCCTACCTCCTTGTGATTTCTACCAATTTAATATACACTCTAGCGACACACTGGTCCCTTCCCTGAATAACGTGTTCTTGGCACGGAGTTCTGCATGTAGCGAACTGCCTCTCCCAAGGAATGCTCTAGGTACGCTATAGGGGCTTAGCCTCTTCTAAAACCCTGCAGTGTAAGAGGAAGAACTGTGCTTTGGTTACAGCAGGACCGCAAGCCAACTTTCTCCTGTAAGTATGGGGTCGTAAGGTATGACTTTGTAGAAGGAATGTGAAAGAGTATTGGTTACTCAGTGCCGCTCAGCCTAGGGCACTGAGGCAGATATGCATGACATGTAGACGTGAGACAACAGATTGCCTTGAGCTGTTGGAGTGCTGAGGAAATCTAGCTCTCCCAAGGAGGCGTGCAGTGTGTTGCCCTACACTTAGCATATTGAGAGTGACTGGGAAAGGTTTCCGGGCCTGGATGTTTCTGAGCTTCCCAGTCGAGCATGCCGGTCCTCGGTGTTCTTGCAGGGAATAGGGTGCCCACGGGAGTTACTAGGTGTCTTCATAAGCGTACTAACGTTCAAAGAAAGCAGAACTGCAACTCATGTCTCCAGGAAACTGCTCCACGCTTCGGCTTCAGCAGGGCTCTTCAAGGCTTTACCTTGAGGAAACGACTCACGTCAAGTTTCCTTTGAGCTCTAGAGCTTCTAGGTGGAGCTCCCACCCAGGCTACGAAAGCACCCTGTTGATTTAGAGAAAACTCGTTCCCTTCCCAGAGCCCAGCCTACAGTGACTAGAGACCCGTCCAAAACACTGGTATTTAGGTAGCTTCAAGGCAGCATGAATGGAGCTTTCAAAATGGGAAAGCAAGCCTTGTGCCATCAGGTCTCCGTTTCCAGTGAGCACGCAGCCTACCCCCTTGTGATGTCTACCAAGTAAATATTCCCTCAAACTACACAATGGTCCCTTCCCTGAAGAATGTTTTCTTGGCACGAAGTTCTGCATGTAGCGAACTGCCTCTCCCAAGGAACGCTTTGGTAACGCTATCGGGGCTTAGGCTCTTCTAAAACCCTGCAGTGTAAGAGGAAGAACTGTGCTTTGGTTACAGGAGGAACGCAAGCCGAGTTTCTCCTGTAAGTATGGGGTCTTAAGGTATGACTTTGTAGAAGGAATGCGAAGCAGTTTTGATTTCTCAGTGCCGCTCAGCCTAGGGCATTGAGGCAATTTGCATGACATGTAGGACGTGAGAGAACAGATTACCTGGAGCTGTTGGAGTGCTGAGGAAATGTAGCTCTCCCAAGGAAGAGTGCAGTGTGTTGCCCTACACTTAGCATACACAGAGTGACTGGGAAAGGTATCCGGGCCTGGATGTTTCTGAGCTTCCCAGTCGAGCATGCCAGTACTCGGTGTTCTTGCACGGAATAGGGTGCCCAGGCGAGATCCTAGGTGTCTTGAAAAGCGTAGTAACGTTAAAAAAAGGAGAACTGCAACTCATGTCTCAAGGAAACTTCTCCACGTGCCGCTTCAGCAGGGCTCTTCAAGGCTTTACCTTGAGGAAAGGACTCACGTCAAGTTTCCTTGTAGCTCTAGAGCGTCTCAGGAGGAGCTCCCACCCAGGCTACGAAAGCACCCTGTTGATTTAGAGAAAACTCGTTCCCTTCCCAGAGCCCTGCCTACAGTGACTAGAGACCCGTCCAAAACACTGGTATTTAGGTAGCTTCAAGGCAGCATGAATGGAGCTTTCAAAATGGGAAAGCAAGCCTTGTGCCATCAGGTCTCCGTTTCCAGTGAGCACGCAGCCTACCCCCTTGTGATGTCTACCAAGTAAATATTCCCTCAAACTACACAATGGTCCCTTCCCTGAAGAATGTTTTCTTGGCACGGAGTTCTGCATGTAGCGAACTGCCTCTCCCAAGGAACGCTTTGGTAACGCTATCGGGGCTTAGGCTCTTCTAAAACCCTGCAGTGTAAGAGGAAGAACTGTGCTTTGGTTACAGCAGGAACGCAAGGCAACTTTCTCCTGTAAGTATGGGGTCTTAAGGTATGACTTTGTAGAAGGAATGTGAAAGAGTATTGGTTTCTCAGTGCCGCTCAGCCTAGGGCACTGAGGCAGATATGCATGACATATAGACGTGAGACAACAGATTGCCTGGAGCTGTTGGAGTGCTGAGGAAATCTAGCTCTTTCAAGGAGGCGTTCAGTGTGTTGCCTTACACTTAGCATATTGAGAGTGACTGGGAAAGGTTTCCGGGCCTAGATGTTTCTGAGCTTCCCAGTCGAGCATGCCGGTCCTCGGTGTTCTTGCAGGGAATAGGGTGCCCACGAGAGTTACTAGGTGTCTTCATAAGCGTACTAACAATCAAAGAAAGCAGAACTGCAACTCATGTCTCCAGGAAACTGCTCCACGCTTCGGCTTCAGCAGGGCCCTTCAAGGCTTTACCTTGAGGAAACGACTCACGTCAAGTTTCCTTTGAGCTCTAGAGCGTCTCAGTTGGAGCTCCCACCCAGGCTACGAAAGCACCCTGTTGATTTAGAGAAATATCGTTCCCTTCCCACAGCCCTGCCTACAGTGACTAGAGACTCGTCCAAAACACTGGTATTTAGGTAGCTTCAAGGCAGCATGAATGGAGCTTTCAAAATGGGAAAGCAAGCCTTGTGCCATCAGGTCTCCGTTTCCAGGGAACACGCAGCCTACCCCCTTGTGATGTCTACCAAGTAAATATTCCCTCAAACTACACAATGGTCCCTTCCCTGAAGAATGTTTTCTTGGCACGGAGTTCTGCATGTAGCGAACTGCCTCTCCCAAGGAACGCTTTGGTAACGCTATCGGGGCTTAGGCTCTTCTAAAACCCTGCAGTGTAAGAGGAAGAACTGTGCTTTGGTTACAGGAGGAACGCAAGCCGAGTTTCTCCTGTAAGTATGGGGTCTTAAGGTATGACTTTGTAGAAGGAATGCGAAGCAGTTTTGATTTCTCAGTGCCGCTCAGCCTAGGGCATTGAGGCAATTTGCATGACATGTAGGACGTGAGAGAACAGATTACCTGGAGCTGTTGGAGTGCTGAGGAAATGTAGCTCTCCCAAGGAAGAGTGCAGTGTGTTGCCCTACACTTAGCATACACAGAGTGACTGGGAAAGGTATCCGGGCCTGGATGTTTCTTAGCAACCCAGTGGAGCCTGCCGGTACTCGATGTTCTTGCACGGAATAGGGTGCCCAGGCGAGATCCTAGGTGTCTTGAAAAGCGTAGTAACGTTAAAAGAAAGGAGAACTGCAACTCATGTCTCAAGGAAACTTCTCCACGTGCCGCTTCAGCAGGGCTCTTCAAGGCTTTACCTTGAGGAAAGGACTCACGTCAAGTTTCCTTGTAGCTCTAGAGCGTCTCAGGAGGAGCTCCCACCCAGGCTACGAAAGCACCCTGTTGATTTAGAGAAAACTCGTTCCCTTCCCAGAGCCCTGCCTACAGTGACTAGAAACTCGTCCAAAACACTGGTATTTAGGTAGGTTCAAGGCGGCATGAATGGAGCTTTCAAAATGGGAAAGCAAGCCTTGTGGCATCAGGTCCCCGTTTCCAGTGAACACGCAGCCTACCTCCTTGTGATTTCTACCAATTTAATATACACTCTAGCGACACACTGGTCCCTTCCCTGAATAACGTGTTCTTGGCACGGAGTTCTGCATGTAGCGAACTGCCTCTCCCAAGGAATGCTCTAGGTACGCTATAGGGGCTTAGCCTCTTCTAAAACCCTGCAGTGTAAGAGGAAGAACTGTGCTTTGGTTACAGCAGGACCGCAAGCCAACTTTCTCCTGTAAGTATGGGGTCGTAAGGTATGACTTTGTAGAAGGAATGTGAAAGAGTATTGGTTACTCAGTGCCGCTCAGCCTAGGGCACTGAGGCAGATATGCATGACATGTAGACGTGAGACAACAGATTGCCTTGAGCTGTTGGAGTGCTGAGGAAATCTAGCTCTCCCAAGGAGGCGTGCAGTGTGTTGCCCTACACTTAGCATATTGAGAGTGACTGGGAAAGGTTTCCGGGCCTGGATGTTTCTGAGCTTCCCAGTCGAGCATGCCGGTCCTCGGTGTTCTTGCAGGGAATAGGGTGCCCACGGGAGTTACTAGGTGTCTTCATAAGCGTACTAACGTTCAAAGAAAGCAGAACTGCAACTCATGTCTCCAGGAAACTGCTCCACGCTTCGGCTTCAGCAGGGCTCTTCAAGGCTTTACCTTGAGGAAACGACTCACGTCAAGTTTCCTTTGAGCTCTAGAGCTTCTAGGTGGAGCTCCCACCCAGGCTACGAAAGCACCCTGTTGATTTAGAGAAAACTCGTTCCCTTCCCAGAGCCCTGCCTACAGTGACTAGAGACCCGTCCAAAACACTGGTATTTAGGTAGCTTCAAGGCAGCATGAATGGAGCTTTCAAAATGGGAAAGCAAGCCTTGTGCCATCAGGTCTCCGTTTCCAGTGAGCACGCAGCCTACCCCCTTGTGATGTCTACCAAGTAAATATTCCCTCAAACTACACAATGGTCCCTTCCCTGAAGAATGTTTTCTTGGCACGGAGTTGTGCATGTAGCGAACTGCCTCTCCCAAGGAACGCTTTGGTAACGCTATCGGGGCTTAGGCTCTTCTAAAACCCTGCAGTGTAAGAGGAAGAACTGTGCTTTGGTTACAGGAGGAACGCAAGCCGAGTTTCTCCTGTAAGTATGGGGTCTTAAGGTATGACTTTCTAGAAGGAATGCGAAGCAGTTTTGATTTCTCAGTGCCGCTCAGCCTAGGGCATTGAGGCAATTTGCATGACATGTAGGACGTGAGAGAACAGATTACCTGGAGCTGTTGGAGTGCTGAGGAAATGTAGCTCTCCCAAGGAAGAGTGCAGTGTGTTGCCCTACACTTAGCATACACAGAGTGACTGGGAAAGGTATCCGGGCCTGGATGTTTCTTAGCAACCCAGTGGAGCCTGCCAGTACTCGGTGTTCTTGCACGGAATAGGGTGCCCAGGCGAGATCCTAGGTGTCTTGAAAAGCGTAGTAACGTTAAAAAAAGGAGAACTGCAACTCATGTCTCAAGGAAACTTCTCCACGTGCTGCTTCAGCAGGGCTCTTCAAGGCTTTACCTTGAGGAAAGGACTCACGTCAAGTTTCCTTGTAGCTCTAGAGCGTCTCAGGAGGAGCTCCCACCCAGGCTACGAAAGCACCCTGTTGATTTAGAGAAAACTCGTTCCCTTCCCAGAGCCCTGCCTACAGTGACTAGAGACCCGTCCAAAACACTGGTATTTAGGTAGCTTCAAGGCAGCATGAATGGAGCTTTCAAAATGGGAAAGCAAGCCTTGTGCCATCAGGTCTCCGTTTCCAGTGAGCACGCAGCCTACCCCCTTGTGATGTCTACCAAGTAAATATTCCCTCAAACTACACAATGGTCCCTTCCCTGAAGAATGTTTTCTTGGCACGGAGTTGTGCATGTAGCGAACTGCCTCTCCCAAGGAACGCTTTGGTAACGCTATCGGGGCTTAGGCTCTTCTAAAACCCTGCAGTGTAAGAGGAAGAACTGTGCTTTGGTTACAGCAGGAACGCAAGGCAACTTTCTCCTGTAAGTATGGGGTCTTAAGGTATGACTTTGTAGAAGGAATGTGAAAGAGTATTGGTTTCTCAGTGCCGCTCAGCCTAGGGCACTGAGGCAGATATGCATGACATGTAGACGTGAGACAACAGATTGCCTGGAGCTGTTGGAGTGCTGAGGAAATCTAGCTCTTTCAAGGAGGCGTTCAGTGTGTTGCCTTACACTTAGCATATTGAGAGTGACTGGGAAAGGTTTCCGGGCCTAGATGTTTCTGAGCTTCCCAGTCGAGCATGCCGGTCCTCGGTGTTCTTGCAGGGAATAGGGTGCCCACGAGAGTTACTAGGTGTCTTCATAAGCGTACTAACAATCAAAGAAAGCAGAACTGCAACTCATGTCTCCAGGAAACTGCTCCACGCTTCGGCTTCAGCAGGGCCCTTCAAGGCTTTACCTTGAGGAAACGACTCACGTCAAGTTTCCTTTGAGCTCTAGAGCGTCTCAGTTGGAGCTCCCACCCAGGCTACGAAAGCACCCTGTTGATTTAGAGAAATATCGTTCCCTTCCCACAGCCCTGCCTACAGTGACTAGAGACTCGTCCAAAACACTGGTATTTAGGTAGCTTCAAGGCAGCATGAATGGAGCTTTCAAAATGGGAAAGCAAGCCTTGTGCCATCAGGTCTCCGTTTCCAGGGAACACGCAGCCTACCCCCTTGTGATGTCTACCAAGTAAATATTCCCTCAAACTACACAATGGTCCCTTCCCTGAAGAATGTTTTCTTGGCACGGAGTTCTGCATGTAGCGAACTGCCTCTCCCAAGGAACGCTTTGGTAACGCTATCGGGGCTTAGGCTCTTCTAAAACCCTGCAGTGTAAGAGGAAGAACTGTGCTTTGGTTACAGGAGGAACGCAAGCCGAGTTTCTCCTCTAAGTATGGGGTCTTAAGGTATGACTTTGTAGAAGGAATGCGAAGCAGTTTTGATTTCTCAGTGCCGCTCAGCCTAGGGCATTGAGGCAATTTGCATGACATGTAGGACGTGAGAGAACAGATTACCTGGAGCTGTTGGAGTGCTGAGGAAATGTAGCTCTCCCAAGGAAGAGTGCAGTGTGTTGCCCTACACTTAGCATACACAGAGTGACTGGGAAAGGTATCCGGGCCTGGATGTTTCTTAGCAACCCAGTGGAGCCTGCCGGTACTCGATGTTCTTGCACGGAATAGGGTGCCCAGGCGAGATCCTAGGTGTCTTGAAAAGCGTAGTAACGTTAAAAGAAAGGAGAACTGCAACTCATGTCTCAAGGAAACTTCTCCACGTGCCGCTTCAGCAGGGCTCTTCAAGGCTTTACCTTGAGGAAAGGACTCACGTCAAGTTTCCTTGTAGCTCTAGAGCGTCTCAGGAGGAGCTCCCACCCAGGCTACGAAAGCACCCTGTTGATTTAGAGAAAACTCGTTCCCTTCCCAGAGCCCTGCCTACAGTGACTAGAAACTCGTCCAAAACACTGGTATTTAGGTAGGTTCAAGGCGGCATGAATGGAGCTTTCAAAATGGGAAAGCAAGCCTTGTGCCATCAGGTCCCCGTTTCCAGTGAACACGCAGCCTACCTCCTTGTGATTTCTACCAATTTAATATACACTCTAGCGACACACTGGTCCCTTCCCTGAATAACGTGTTCTTGGCACGGAGTTCTGCATGTAGCGAACTGCCTCTCCCAAGGAATGCTCTAGGTACGCTATAGGGGCTTAGCCTCTTCTAAAACCCTGCAGTGTAAGAGGAAGAACTGTGCTTTGGTTACAGCAGGACCGCAAGCCAACTTTCTCCTGTAAGTATGGGGTCGTAAGGTATGACTTTGTAGAAGGAATGTGAAAGAGTATTGGTTTCTCAGTGCCGCTCAGCCTAGGGCACTGAGGCAGATATGCATGACATGTAGACGTGAGACAACAGATTGCCTTGAGCTGTTGGAGTGCTGAGGAAATCTAGCTCTCCCAAGGAGGCGTGCAGTGTGTTGCCCTACACTTAGCATATTGAGAGTGACTGGGAAAGGTTTCCGGGCCTGGATGTTTCTGAGCTTCCCAGTCGAGCATGCCGGTCCTCGGTGTTCTTGCAGGGAATAGGGTGCCCACGGGAGTTACTAGGTGTCTTCATAAGCGTACTAACGTTCAAAGAAAGCAGAACTGCAACTCATGTCTCCAGGAAACTGCTCCACGCTTCGGCTTCAGCAGGGCTCTTCAAGGCTTTACCTTGAGGAAACGACTCACGTCAAGTTTCCTTTGAGCTCTAGAGCTTCTAGGTGGAGCTCCCACCCAGGCTACGAAAGCACCCTGTTGATTTAGAGAAAACTCGTTCCCTTCCCAGAGCCCTGCCTACAGTGACTAGAGACCCGTCCAAAACACTGGTATTTAGGTAGCTTCAAGGCAGCATGAATGGAGCTTTCAAAATGGGAAAGCAAGCCTTGTGCCATCAGGTCTCCGTTTCCAGTGAGCACGCAGCCTACCCCCTTGTGATGTCTACCAAGTAAATATTCCCTCAAACTACACAATGGTCCCTTCCCTGAAGAATGTTTTCTTGGCACGAAGTTCTGCATGTAGCGAACTGCCTCTCCCAAGGAACGCTTTGGTAACGCTATCGGGGCTTAGGCTCTTCTAAAACCCTGCAGTGTAAGAGGAAGAACTGTGCTTTGGTTACAGGAGGAACGCAAGCCGAGTTTCTCCTGTAAGTATGGGGTCTTAAGGTATGACTTTGTAGAAGGAATGCGAAGCAGTTTTGATTTCTCAGTGCCGCTCAGCCTAGGGCATTGAGGCAATTTGCATGACATGTAGGACGTGAGAGAACAGATTACCTGGAGCTGTTGGAGTGCTGAGGAAATGTAGCTCTCCCAAGGAAGAGTGCAGTGTGTTGCCCTACACTTAGCATACACAGAGTGACTGGGAAAGGTATCCGGGCCTGGATGTTTCTTAGCAACCCAGTGGAGCCTGCCAGTACTCGGTGTTCTTGCACGGAATAGGGTGCCCAGGCGAGATCCTAGGTGTCTTGAAAAGCGTAGTAACGTTAAAAAAAGGAGAACTGCAACTCATGTCTCAAGGAAACTTCTCCACGTGCCGCTTCAGCAGGGCTCTTCAAGGCTTTACCTTGAGGAAAGGACTCACGTCAAGTTTCCTTGTAGCTCTAGAGCGTCTCAGGAGGAGCTCCCACCCAGGCTACGAAAGCACCCTGTTGATTTAGAGAAAACTCGTTCCCTTCCCAGAGCCCTGCCTACAGTGACTAGAGACCCGTCCAAAACACTGGTATTTAGGTAGCTTCAAGGCAGCATGAATGGAGCTTTCAAAATGGGAAAGCAAGCCTTGTGCCATCAGGTCTCCGTTTCCAGTGAGCACGCAGCCTACCCCCTTGTGATGTCTACCAAGTAAATATTCCCTCAAACTACACAATGGTCCCTTCCCTGAAGAATGTTTTCTTGGCACGGAGTTCTGCATGTAGCGAACTGCCTCTCCCAAGGAACGCTTTGGTAACGCTATCGGGGCTTAGGCTCTTCTAAAACCCTGCAGTGTAAGAGGAAGAACTGTGCTTTGGTTACAGCAGGAACGCAAGGCAACTTTCTCCTGTAAGTATGGGGTCTTAAGGTATGACTTTGTAGAAGGAATGTGAAAGAGTATTGGTTTCTCAGTGCCGCTCAGCCTAGGGCACTGAGGCAGATATGCATGACATGTAGACGTGAGACAACAGATTGCCTGGAGCTGTTGGAGTGCTGAGGAAATCTAGCTCTTTCAAGGAGGCGTTCAGTGTGTTGCCTTACACTTAGCATATTGAGAGTGACTGGGAAAGGTTTCCGGGCCTAGATGTTTCTGAGCTTCCCAGTCGAGCATGCCGGTCCTCGGTGTTCTTGCAGGGAATAGGGTGCCCACGAGAGTTACTAGGTGTCTTCATAAGCGTACTAACAATCAAAGAAAGCAGAACTGCAACTCATGTCTCCAGGAAACTGCTCCACGCTTCGGCTTCAGCAGGGCCCTTCAAGGCTTTACCTTGAGGAAACGACTCACGTCAAGTTTCCTTTGAGCTCTAGAGCGTCTCAGTTGGAGCTCCCACCCAGGCTACGAAAGCACCCTGTTGATTTAGAGAAATATCGTTCCCTTCCCACAGCCCTGCCTACAGTGACTAGAGACTCGTCCAAAACACTGGTATTTAGGTAGCTTCAAGGCAGCATGAATGGAGCTTTCAAAATGGGAAAGCAAGCCTTGTGCCATCAGGTCTCCGTTTCCAGGGAACACGCAGCCTACCCCCTTGTGATGTCTACCAAGTAAATATTCCCTCAAACTACACAATGGTCCCTTCCCTGAAGAATGTTTTCTTGGCACGGAGTTCTGCATGTAGCGAACTGCCTCTCCCAAGGAACGCTTTGGTAACGCTATCGGGGCTTAGGCTCTTCTAAAACCCTGCAGTGTAAGAGGAAGAACTGTGCTTTGGTTACAGGAGGAACGCAAGCCGAGTTTCTCCTGTAAGTATGGGGTCTTAAGGTATGACTTTGTAGAAGGAATGCGAAGCAGTTTTGATTTCTCAGTGCCGCTCAGCCTAGGGCATTGAGGCAATTTGCATGACATGTAGGACGTGAGAGAACAGATTACCTGGAGCTGTTGGAGTGCTGAGGAAATGTAGCTCTCCCAAGGAAGAGTGCAGTGTGTTGCCCTACACTTAGCATACACAGAGTGACTGGGAAAGGTATCCGGGCCTGGATGTTTCTTAGCAACCCAGTGGAGCCTGCCGGTACTCGATGTTCTTGAACGGAATAGGGTGCCCAGGCGAGATCCTAGGTGTCTTGAAAAGCGTAGTAACGTTAAAAGAAAGGAGAACTGCAACTCATGTCTCAAGGAAACTTCTCCACGTGCCGCTTCAGCAGGGCTCTTCAAGGCTTTACCTTGAGGAAAGGACTCACGTCAAGTTTCCTTGTAGCTCTAGAGCGTCTCAGGAGGAGCTCCCACCCAGGCTATGAAAGCACCCTGTTGATTTAGAGAAAACTCGTTCCCTTCCCAGAGCCCTGCCTACAGTGACTAGAGACCCGTCCAAAACACTGGTATTTAGGTAGCTTCAAGGCAGCATGAATGGAGCTTTCAAAATGGGAAAGCAAGCCTTGTGCCATCAGGTCTCCGTTTCCAGTGAGCACGCAGCCTACCCCCTTGTGATGTCTACCAAGTAAATATTCCCTCAAACTACACAATGGTCCCTTCCCTGAAGAATGTTTTCTTGGCACGGAGTTGTGCATGTAGCGAACTGCCTCTCCCAAGGAACGCTTTGGTAACGCTATCGGGGCTTAGGCTCTTCTAAAACCCTGCAGTGTAAGAGGAAGAACTGTGCTTTGGTTACAGGAGGAACGCAAGCCGAGTTTCTCCTGTAAGTATGGGGTCTTAAGGTATGACTTTCTAGAAGGAATGCGAAGCAGTTTTGATTTCTCAGTGCCGCTCAGCCTAGGGCATTGAGGCAATTTGCATGACATGTAGGACGTGAGAGAACAGATTACCTGGAGCTGTTGGAGTGCTGAGGAAATGTAGCTCTCCCAAGGAAGAGTGCAGTGTGTTGCCCTACACTTAGCATACACAGAGTGACTGGGAAAGGTATCCGGGCCTGGATGTTTCTTAGCAACCCAGTGGAGCCTGCCAGTACTCGGTGTTCTTGCACGGAATAGGGTGCCCAGGCGAGATCCTAGGTGTCTTGAAAAGCGTAGTAACGTTAAAAAAAGGAGAACTGCAACTCATGTCTCAAGGAAACTTCTCCACGTGCTGCTTCAGCAGGGCTCTTCAAGGCTTTACCTTGAGGAAAGGACTCACGTCAAGTTTCCTTGTAGCTCTAGAGCGTCTCAGGAGGAGCTCCCACCCAGGCTACGAAAGCACCCTGTTGATTTAGAGAAAACTCGTTCCCTTCCCAGAGCCCTGCCTACAGTGACTAGAGACCCGTCCAAAACACTGGTATTTAGGTAGCTTCAAGGCAGCATGAATGGAGCTTTCAAAATGGGAAAGCAAGCCTTGTGCCATCAGGTCTCCGTTTCCAGTGAGCACGCAGCCTACCCCCTTGTGATGTCTACCAAGTAAATATTCCCTCAAACTACACAATGGTCCCTTCCCTGAAGAATGTTTTCTTGGCACGGAGTTGTGCATGTAGCGAACTGCCTCTCCCAAGGAACGCTTTGGTAACGCTATCGGGGCTTAGGCTCTTCTAAAACCCTGCAGTGTAAGAGGAAGAACTGTGCTTTGGTTACAGCAGGAACGCAAGGCAACTTTCTCCTGTAAGTATGGGGTCTTAAGGTATGACTTTGTAGAAGGAATGTGAAAGAGTATTGGTTTCTCAGTGCCGCTCAGCCTAGGGCACTGAGGCAGATATGCATGACATGTAGACGTGAGACAACAGATTGCCTGGAGCTGTTGGAGTGCTGAGGAAATCTAGCTCTTTCAAGGAGGCGTTCAGTGTGTTGCCTTACACTTAGCATATTGAGAGTGACTGGGAAAGGTTTCCGGGCCTAGATGTTTCTGAGCTTCCCAGTCGAGCATGCCGGTCCTCGGTGTTCTTGCAGGGAATAGGGTGCCCACGAGAGTTACTAGGTGTCTTCATAAGCGTACTAACAATCAAAGAAAGCAGAACTGCAACTCATGTCTCCAGGAAACTGCTCCACGCTTCGGCTTCAGCAGGGCCCTTCAAGGCTTTACCTTGAGGAAACGACTCACGTCAAGTTTCCTTTGAGCTCTAGAGCGTCTCAGTTGGAGCTCCCACCCAGGCTACGAAAGCACCCTGTTGATTTAGAGAAATATCGTTCCCTTCCCACAGCCCTGCCTACAGTGACTAGAGACTCGTCCAAAACACTGGTATTTAGGTAGCTTCAAGGCAGCATGAATGGAGCTTTCAAAATGGGAAAGCAAGCCTTGTGCCATCAGGTCTCCGTTTCCAGGGAACACGCAGCCTACCCCCTTGTGATGTCTACCAAGTAAATATTCCCTCAAACTACACAATGGTCCCTTCCCTGAAGAATGTTTTCTTGGCACGGAGTTCTGCATGTAGCGAACTGCCTCTCCCAAGGAACGCTTTGGTAACGCTATCGGGGCTTAGGCTCTTCTAAAACCCTGCAGTGTAAGAGGAAGAACTGTGCTTTGGTTACAGGAGGAACGCAAGCCGAGTTTCTCCTCTAAGTATGGGGTCTTAAGGTATGACTTTGTAGAAGGAATGCGAAGCAGTTTTGATTTCTCAGTGCCGCTCAGCCTAGGGCATTGAGGCAATTTGCATGACATGTAGGACGTGAGAGAACAGATTACCTGGAGCTGTTGGAGTGCTGAGGAAATGTAGCTCTCCCAAGGAAGAGTGCAGTGTGTTGCCCTACACTTAGCATACACAGAGTGACTGGGAAAGGTATCCGGGCCTGGATGTTTCTTAGCAACCCAGTGGAGCCTGCCGGTACTCGATGTTCTTGCACGGAATAGGGTGCCCAGGCGAGATCCTAGGTGTCTTGAAAAGCGTAGTAACGTTAAAAGAAAGGAGAACTGCAACTCATGTCTCAAGGAAACTTCTCCACGTGCCGCTTCAGCAGGGCTCTTCAAGGCTTTACCTTGAGGAAAGGACTCACGTCAAGTTTCCTTGTAGCTCTAGAGCGTCTCAGGAGGAGCTCCCACCCAGGCTACGAAAGCACCCTGTTGATTTAGAGAAAACTCGTTCCCTTCCCAGAGCCCTGCCTACAGTGACTAGAAACTCGTCCAAAACACTGGTATTTAGGTAGGTTCAAGGCGGCATGAATGGAGCTTTCAAAATGGGAAAGCAAGCCTTGTGCCATCAGGTCCCCGTTTCCAGTGAACACGCAGCCTACCTCTTTGTGATTTCTACCTAATTTAATATACACTCTAGCGACACACTGGTCCCTTCCCTGAATAACGTGTTCTTGGCACGGAGTTCTGCATGTAGCGAACTGCCTCTCCCAAGGAATGCTCTAGGTACGCTATAGGGGCTTAGCCTCTTCTAAAACCCTGCAGTGTAAGAGGAAGAACTGTGCTTTGGTTACAGCAGGACCGCAAGCCAACTTTCTCCTGTAAGTATGGGGTCGTAAGGTATGACTTTGTAGAAGGAATGTGAAAGAGTATTGGTTTCTCAGTGCCGCTCAGCCTAGGGCACTGAGGCAGATATGCATGACATGTAGACGTGAGACAACAGATTGCCTTGAGCTGTTGGAGTGCTGAGGAAATCTAGCTCTCCCAAGGAGGCGTGCAGTGTGTTGCCCTACACTTAGCATATTGAGAGTGACTGGGAAAGGTTTCCGGGCCTGGATGTTTCTGAGCTTCCCAGTCGAGCATGCCGGTCCTCGGTGTTCTTGCAGGGAATAGGGTGCCCACGGGAGTTACTAGGTGTCTTCATAAGCGTACTAACGTTCAAAGAAAGCAGAACTGCAACTCATGTCTCCAGGAAACTGCTCCACGCTTCGGCTTCAGCAGGGCTCTTCAAGGCTTTACCTTGAGGAAACGACTCACGTCAAGTTTCCTTTGAGCTCTAGAGCTTCTAGGTGGAGCTCCCACCCAGGCTACGAAAGCACCCTGTTGATTTAGAGAAAACTCGTTCCCTTCCCAGAGCCCTGCCTACAGTGACTAGAGACCCGTCCAAAACACTGGTATTTAGGTAGCTTCAAGGCAGCATGAATGGAGCTTTCAAAATGGGAAAGCAAGCCTTGTGCCATCAGGTCTCCGTTTCCAGTGAGCACGCAGCCTACCCCCTTGTGATGTCTACCAAGTAAATATTCCCTCAAACTACACAATGGTCCCTTCCCTGAAGAATGTTTTCTTGGCACGAAGTTCTGCATGTAGCGAACTGCCTCTCCCAAGGAACGCTTTGGTAACGCTATCGGGGCTTAGGCTCTTCTAAAACCCTGCAGTGTAAGAGGAAGAACTGTGCTTTGGTTACAGGAGGAACGCAAGCCGAGTTTCTCCTGTAAGTATGGGGTCTTAAGGTATGACTTTGTAGAAGGAATGCGAAGCAGTTTTGATTTCTCAGTGCCGCTCAGCCTAGGGCATTGAGGCAATTTGCATGACATGTAGGACGTGAGAGAACAGATTACCTGGAGCTGTTGGAGTGCTGAGGAAATGTAGCTCTCCCAAGGAAGAGTGCAGTGTGTTGCCCTACACTTAGCATACACAGAGTGACTGGGAAAGGTATCCGGGCCTGGATGTTTCTTAGCAACCCAGTGGAGCCTGCCAGTACTCGGTGTTCTTGCACGGAATAGGGTGCCCAGGCGAGATCCTAGGTGTCTTGAAAAGCGTAGTAACGTTAAAAAAAGGAGAACTGCAACTCATGTCTCAAGGAAACTTCTCCACGTGCCGCTTCAGCAGGGCTCTTCAAGGCTTTACCTTGAGGAAAGGACTCACGTCAAGTTTCCTTGTAGCTCTAGAGCGTCTCAGGAGGAGCTCCCACCCAGGCTACGAAAGCACCCTGTTGATTTAGAGAAAACTCGTTCCCTTCCCAGAGCCCTGCCTACAGTGACTAGAGACCCGTCCAAAACACTGGTATTTAGGTAGCTTCAAGGCAGCATGAATGGAGCTTTCAAAATGGGAAAGCAAGCCTTGTGCCATCAGGTCTCCGTTTCCAGTGAGCACGCAGCCTACCCCCTTGTGATGTCTACCAAGTAAATATTCCCTCAAACTACACAATGGTCCCTTCCCTGAAGAATGTTTTCTTGGCACGGAGTTCTGCATGTAGCGAACTGCCTCTCCCAAGGAACGCTTTGGTAACGCTATCGGGGCTTAGGCTCTTCTAAAACCCTGCAGTGTAAGAGGAAGAACTGTGCTTTGGTTACAGCAGGAACGCAAGGCAACTTTCTCCTGTAAGTATGGGGTCTTAAGGTATGACTTTGTAGAAGGAATGTGAAAGAGTATTGGTTTCTCAGTGCCGCTCAGCCTAGGGCACTGAGGCAGATATGCATGACATGTAGACGTGAGACAACAGATTGCCTGGAGCTGTTGGAGTGCTGAGGAAATCTAGCTCTTTCAAGGAGGCGTTCAGTGTGTTGCCTTACACTTAGCATATTGAGAGTGACTGGGAAAGGTTTCCGGGCCTAGATGTTTCTGAGCTTCCCAGTCGAGCATGCCGGTCCTCGGTGTTCTTGCAGGGAATAGGGTGCCCACGAGAGTTACTAGGTGTCTTCATAAGCGTACTAACAATCAAAGAAAGCAGAACTGCAACTCATGTCTCCAGGAAACTGCTCCACGCTTCGGCTTCAGCAGGGCCCTTCAAGGCTTTACCTTGAGGAAACGACTCACGTCAAGTTTCCTTTGAGCTCTAGAGCGTCTCAGTTGGAGCTCCCACCCAGGCTACGAAAGCACCCTGTTGATTTAGAGAAATATCGTTCCCTTCCCACAGCCCTGCCTACAGTGACTAGAGACTCGTCCAAAACACTGGTATTTAGGTAGCTTCAAGGCAGCATGAATGGAGCTTTCAAAATGGGAAAGCAAGCCTTGTGCCATCAGGTCTCCGTTTCCAGGGAACACGCAGCCTACCCCCTTGTGATGTCTACCAAGTAAATATTCCCTCAAACTACACAATGGTCCCTTCCCTGAAGAATGTTTTCTTGGCACGGAGTTCTGCATGTAGCGAACTGCCTCTCCCAAGGAACGCTTTGGTAACGCTATCGGGGCTTAGGCTCTTCTAAAACCCTGCAGTGTAAGAGGAAGAACTGTGCTTTGGTTACAGGAGGAACGCAAGCCGAGTTTCTCCTGTAAGTATGGGGTCTTAAGGTATGACTTTGTAGAAGGAATGCGAAGCAGTTTTGATTTCTCAGTGCCGCTCAGCCTAGGGCATTGAGGCAATTTGCATGACATGTAGGACGTGAGAGAACAGATTACCTGGAGCTGTTGGAGTGCTGAGGAAATGTAGCTCTCCCAAGGAAGAGTGCAGTGTGTTGCCCTACACTTAGCATACACAGAGTGACTGGGAAAGGTATCCGGGCCTGGATGTTTCTTAGCAACCCAGTGGAGCCTGCCGGTACTCGATGTTCTTGAACGGAATAGGGTGCCCAGGCGAGATCCTAGGTGTCTTGAAAAGCGTAGTAACGTTAAAAGAAAGGAGAACTGCAACTCATGTCTCAAGGAAACTTCTCCACGTGCCGCTTCAGCAGGGCTCTTCAAGGCTTTACCTTGAGGAAAGGACTCACGTCAAGTTTCCTTGTAGCTCTAGAGCGTCTCAGGAGGAGCTCCCACCCAGGCTACGAAAGCACCCTGTTGATTTAGAGAAAACTCGTTCCCTTCCCAGAGCCCTGCCTACAGTGACTAGAAACCCGTCCAAAACACTGGTATTTAGGTAGGTTCAAGGCGGCATGAATGGAGCTTTCAAAATGGGAAAGCAAGCCTTGTGCCATCAGGTCCCCGTTTCCAGTGAACACGCAGCCTACCTCCTTGTGATTTCTACCAATTTAATATACACTCTAGCGACACACTGGTCCCTTCCCTGAATAACGTGTTCTTGGCACGGAGTTCTGCATGTAGCGAACTGCCTCTCCCAAGGAATGCTCTAGGTACGCTATAGGGGCTTAGCCTCTTCTAAAACCCTGCAGTGTAAGAGGAAGAACTGTGCTTTGGTTACAGCAGGACCGCAAGCCAACTTTCTCCTGTAAGTATGGGGTCGTAAGGTATGACTTTGTAGAAGGAATGTGAAAGAGTATTGGTTACTCAGTGCCGCTCAGCCTAGGGCACTGAGGCAGATATGCATGACATGTAGACGTGAGACAACAGATTGCCTTGAGCTGTTGGAGTGCTGAGGAAATCTAGCTCTCCCAAGGAGGCGTGCAGTGTGTTGCCCTACACTTAGCATATTGAGAGTGACTGGGAAAGGTTTCCGGGCCTGGATGTTTCTGAGCTTCCCAGTCGAGCATGCCGGTCCTCGGTGTTCTTGCAGGGAATAGGGTGCCCACGGGAGTTACTAGGTGTCTTCATAAGCGTACTAACGTTCAAAGAAAGCAGAACTGCAACTCATGTCTCCAGGAAACTGCTCCACGCTTCGGCTTCAGCAGGGCTCTTCAAGGCTTTACCTTGAGGAAACGACTCACGTCAAGTTTCCTTTGAGCTCTAGAGCTTCTAGGTGGAGCTCCCACCCAGGCTACGAAAGCACCCTGTTGATTTAGAGAAAACTCGTTCCCTTCCCAGAGCCCTGCCTACAGTGACTAGAGACCCGTCCAAAACACTGGTATTTAGGTAGCTTCAAGGCAGCATGAATGGAGCTTTCAAAATGGGAAAGCAAGCCTTGTGCCATCAGGTCTCCGTTTCCAGTGAGCACGCAGCCTACCCCCTTGTGATGTCTACCAAGTAAATATTCCCTCAAACTACACAATGGTCCCTTCCCTGAAGAATGTTTTCTTGGCACGGAGTTGTGCATGTAGCGAACTGCCTCTCCCAAGGAACGCTTTGGTAACGCTATCGGGGCTTAGGCTCTTCTAAAACCCTGCAGTGTAAGAGGAAGAACTGTGCTTTGGTTACAGGAGGAACGCAAGCCGAGTTTCTCCTGTAAGTATGGGGTCTTAAGGTATGACTTTCTAGAAGGAATGCGAAGCAGTTTTGATTTCTCAGTGCCGCTCAGCCTAGGGCATTGAGGCAATTTGCATGACATGTAGGACGTGAGAGAACAGATTACCTGGAGCTGTTGGAGTGCTGAGGAAATGTAGCTCTCCCAAGGAAGAGTGCAGTGTGTTGCCCTACACTTAGCATACACAGAGTGACTGGGAAAGGTATCCGGGCCTGGATGTTTCTTAGCAACCCAGTGGAGCCTGCCGGTACTCGGTGTTCTTGCACGGAATAGGGTGCCCAGGCGAGATCCTAGGTGTCTTGAAAAGCGTAGTAACGTTAAAAGAAAGGAGAACTGCAACTCATGTCTCAAGGAAACTTCTCCACGTGCCGCTTCAGCAGGGCTCTTCAAGGCTTTACCTTGAGGAAAGGACTCACGTCAAGTTTCCTTGTAGCTCTAGAGCGTCTCAGGAGGAGCTCCCACCCAGGCTACGAAAGCACCCTGTTGATTTAGAGAAAACTCGTTCCCTTCCCAGAGCCCTGCCTACAGTGACTAGAAACTCGTCCAAAACACTGGTATTTAGGTAGGTTCAAGGCGGCATGAATGGAGCTTTCAAAATGGGAAAGCAAGCCTTGTGCCATCAGGTCCCCGTTTCCAGTGAACACGCAGCCTACCTCCTTGTGATTTCTACCAAGTTAATATACACTCTAGTGACACACTGGTCCCTTCCCTGAATAACGTGTTCTTGGCACGGAGTTCTGCATGTAGCGAACTGCCTCTCCCAAGGAATGCTCTAGGTACGCTATAGGGGCTTAGCCTCTTCTAAAACCCTGCAGTGTAAGAGGAAGAACTGTGCTTTGGTTACAGCAGGAACGCAAGCCAACTTTCTCCTGTAAGTATGGGGTCGTAAGGTATGACTTTGTAGAAGGAATGTGAAAGAGTATTGGTTTCTCAGTGCCGCTCAGCCTAGGGCACTGAGGCAGATATGCATGACATGTAGATGTGAGACAACAGATTGCCTTGAGCTGTTGGAGTGCTGAGGAAATCTAGCTCTCCCAAGGAGGCGTGCAGTGTGTTGCCCTACACTTAGCATATTGAGAGTGACTGGGAAAGGTTTCCGGGCCTGGATGTTTCTGAGCTTCCCAGTCGAGCATGCCGGTCCTCGGTGTTCTTGCAGGGAATAGGGTGCCCACGGGAGTTACTAGGTGTCTTCATAAGCGTACTAACGTTCAAAGAAAGCAGAACTGCAACTCATGTCTCCAGGAAACTGCTCCACGCTTCGGCTTCAGCAGGGCTCTTCAAGGCTTTACCTTGAGGAAACGACTCACGTCAAGTTTCCTTTGAGCTCTAGAGCGTCTCAGGTGGAGCTCCCACCCAGGCTACGAAAGCACCCTGTTGATTTAGAGAAAACTCGTTCCCTTCCCAGAGCCCTGCCTACAGTGACTAGAGACCAGTCCAAAACACTGGTATTTAGGTAGCTTCAAGGCAGCATGAATGGAGCTTTCAAAATGGGAAAGCAAGCCTTGTGCCATCAGGTCTCCGTTTCCAGTGATCACGCAGCCTACCCCCTTGTGATGTCTACCAAGTAAATATTCCCTCAAACTACACAATGGTCCCTTCCCTGAAGAATGTTTTCTTGGCACGGAGTTCTGCATGTAGCGAACTGCCTCTCCCAAGGAACGCTTTGGTAACGCTATCGGGGCTTAGGCTCTTCTAAAACCCTGCAGTGTAAGAGGAAGAACTGTGCTTTGGTTACAGCAGGAACGCAAGGCAACTTTCTCCTGTAAGTATGGGGTCTTAAGGTATGACTTTGTAGAAGGAATGTGAAAGAGTATTGGTTTCTCAGTGCCGCTCAGCCTAGGGCACTGAGGCAGATATGCATGACATGTAGACGTGAGACAACAGATTGCCTGGAGCTGTTGGAGTGCTGAGGAAATATAGCTCTTTCAAGGAGGCGTGCAGTGTGTTGCCTTACACTTAGCATATTGAGAGTGACTGGGAAAGGTTTCCGGGCCTAGATGTTTCTGAGCTTCCCAGTCGACCATGCCGGTCCTCGGTGTTCTTGCAGGGAATAGGGTGCCCACGAGAGTTACTAGGTGTCTTCATAAGCGTACTAACAATCAAAGAAAGCAGAACTGCAACTCATGTCTCCAGGAAACTGCTCCACGCATCGGCTTCAGCAGGGCCCTTCAAGGCTTTACCTTGAGGAAACGACTCACGTCAAGTTTCCTTTGAGCTCTAGAGCGTCTCAGTTGGAGCTCCCACCCAGGCTACGAAAGCACCCTGTTGATTTAGAGAAAACTCGTTCCCTTCCCACAGCCCTGCCTACAGTGACTAGAGACCCGTCCAAAACACTGGTATTTAGGTAGCTTCAAGGCAGCATGAATGGAGCTTTCAAAATGGGAAAGCAAGCCTTGTGCCATCAGGTCTCCATTTCCAGGGAACACGCAGCCTACCCCCTTGTGATATCTACCAAGTAAATATTCCCTCAAACTACACAATGGTCCCTTCCCTGAAGAATGTTTTCTTGGCACGGAGTTCTGCATGTAGCGAACTGCCTCTCCCAAGGAACGCTTTGGTAACGCTATCGGGGCTTAGGCTCTTCTAAAACCCTGCAGTGTAAGAGGAAGAACTGTGCTTTGGTTACAGGAGGAACGCAAGCCGAGTTTCTCCTGTAAGTATGGGGTCTTAAGGTATGACTTTGTAGAAGGAATGCAAAGCAGTTTTGATTTCTCAGTGCCGCTCAGCCTAGGGCATTGAGGCAATTTGCATGACATGTAGGACGTGAGAGAACAGATTACCTGGAGCTGTTGGAGTGCTGAGGAAATGTAGCTCTCCCAAGGAAGAGTGCAGTGTGTTGCCCTACACTTAGCATACACAGAGTGACTGGGAAAGGTATCCGGGCCTGGATGTTTCTTAGCAACCCAGTGGAGCCTGCCGGTACTCAGTGTTCTTGCACGGAATAGGGTGCCCAGGCGAGATCCTAGGTGTCTTGAAAAGCGTAGTAACGTTAAAAGAAAGGAGAACTGCAACTCATGTCTCAAGGAAACTTCTCCACGTGCCGCTTCAGCAGGGCTCTTCAAGGCTTTACCTTGAGGAAAGGACTCACGTCAAGTTTCCTTGTAGCTCTAGAGCGTCTCAGGAGGAGCTCCCACCCAGGGTACGAAAGCACCCTGTTGATTTAGAGAAAACTCGTTCCCTTCCCAGAGCCCTGCCTACAGTGACTAGAAACTCGTCTAAAACACTGGTATTTAGGTAGGTTCAAGGCGGCATGAATGGAGCTTTCAAAATGGGAAAGCAAGCCTTGTGCCATCAGGTCCCCGTTTCCAGTGAACACGCAGCCTACCTCCTTGTGATTTCTACCAAGTTAATATACACTCTAGTGACACACTGGTCCCTTCCCTGAATAACGTGTTCTTGGCACGGAGTTCTGCATGTAGCGAACTGCCTCTCCCAAGGAATGCTCTAGGTACGCTATAGGGGCTTAGCCTCTTCTAAAACCCTGCAGTGTAAGAGGAAGAACTGTGCTTTGGTTACAGCAGGAACGCAAGCCAACTTTCTCCTGTAAGTATGGGGTCGTAAGGTATGACTTTGTAGAAGGAATGTGAAAGAGTATTGGTTTCTCAGTGCCGCTCAGCCTAGGGCACTGAGGCAGATATGCATGACATGTAGATGTGAGACAACAGATTGACTTGAGCTGTTGGAGTGCTGAGGAAATCTAGCTCTCCCAAGGAGGCGTGCAGTGTGTTGCCCTACACTTAGCATATTGAGAGTGATTGGGAAAGGTTTCCGGGCCTGGATGTTTCTGAGCTTCCCAGTCGAGCATGCCGGTCCTCGGTGTTCTTGCAGGGAATAGGAGCCCACGGGAGTTACTAGGTGTCTTCATAAGCGTACTAACGTTCAAAGAAAGCAGAACTGCAACTCATGTCTCCAGGAAACTGCTCCACGCTTCGGCTTCAGCAGGGCTCTTCAAGGCTTTACCTTGAGGAAACGACTCACGTCAAGTTTCCTTTGAGCTCTAGATCGTCTCAGGTGGAGCTCCCACCCAGGCTACGAAAGCACCCTGTTGATTTAGAGAAAACTCGTTCCCTTCCCAGAGCCCTGCCTACAGTGACTAGAGACCAGTCCAAAACACTGGTATTTAGGTAGCTTCAAGGCAGCATGAATGGAGCTTTCAAAATGGGAAAGCAAGCCTTGTGCCATCAGGTCTCCGTTTCCATTGAGCACGCAGCCTACCCCCTTGTGATGTCTACCAAGTAAATATTCCCTCAAACTACACAATGGTCCCTTCCCTGAAGAATGTTTTCTTGGCACGGAGTTCTGCATGTAGCGAACTGCCTCTCCCAAGGAACGCTTTGGTAACGCTATCGGGGCTTAGGCTCTTCTAAAACCCTGCAGTGTAAGAGGAAGAACTGTGCTTTGGTTACAGCAGGAACGCAAGGCAACTTTCTCCTGTAAGTATGGGGTCTTAAGGTATGACTTTGTAGAAGGAATGTGAAAGAGTATTGGTTTCTCAGTGCCGCTCAGCCTAGGGCACTGAGGCAGATATGCATGACATGTAGACGTGAGACAACAGATTGCCTGGAGCTGTTGGAGTGCTGAGGAAATCTAGCTCTTTCAAGGAGGCGTGCAGTGTGTTGCCTTACACTTAGCATATTGAGAGTGACTGGGAAAGGTTTCCGGGCCTAGATGTTTCTGAGCTTCCCAGTCGAGCATGCCGGTCCTCGGTGTTCTTGCAGGGAACAGGGTGCCCACGAGAGTTACTAGGTGTCTTCATAAGCGTACTAACAATCAAAGAAAGCAGAACTGCAACTCATGTCTCCAGGAAACTGCTCCACGCTTCGGCTTCAGCAGGGCCCTTCAAGGCTTTACCTTGAGGAAACGACTCACGTCAAGTTTCCTTTGAGCTCTAGAGCGTCTCACTTGGAGCTCCCACCCAGGCTACGAAAGCACCCTGTTGATTTAGAGAAAACTCGTTCCCTTCCCACAGCCCTGCCTACAGTGACTAGAGACCCGTCCAAAACACTGGTATTTAGGTAACTTCAAGGCAGCATGAATGGAGCTTTCAAAATGGGAAAGCAAGCCTTGTGCCATCAGGTCTCCGTTTCCAGGGAACACGCAGCCTACCCCCTTGTGATGTCTACCAAGTAAATATTCCCTCACACTACACAATGGTCCCTTCCCTGAAGAATGTTTTCTTGGCACGGAGTTGTGCATGTAGCGAACTGCCTCTCCCAAGGAACGCTTTGGTAACGCTATCGGGGCTTAGGCTCTTCTAAAACCCTGCAGTGTAAGAGGAAGAACTGTGCTTTGGTTACAGGAGGAACGCAAGCCGAGTTTCTCCTGTAAGTATGGGGTCTTAAGGTATGACTTTCTAGAAGGAATGCGAAGCAGTTTTGATTTCTCAGTGCCGCTCAGCCTAGGGCATTGAGGCAATTTGCATGACATGTAGGACGTGAGAGAACAGATTACCTGGAGCTGTTGGAGTGCTGAGGAAATGTAGCTCTCCCAAGGAAGAGTGCAGTGTGTTGCCCTACACTTAGCATACACAGAGTGACTGGGAAAGGTATCCGGGCCTGGATGTTTCTTAGCAACCCAGTGGAGCCTGCCGGTACTCGGTGTTCTTGCACGGAATAGGGTGCCCAGGCGAGATCCTAGGTGTCTTGAAAAGCGTAGTAACGTTAAAAGAAAGGAGAACTGCAACTCATGTCTCAAGGAAACTTCTCCACGTGCCGCTTCAGCAGGGCTCTTCAAGGCTTTACCTTGAGGAAAGGACTCACGTCAAGTTTCCTTGTAGCTCTAGAGCGTCTCAGGAGGAGCTCCCACCCAGGCTACGAAAGCACCCTGTTGATTTAGAGAAAACTCGTTCCCTTCCCAGAGCCCTGCCTACAGTGACTAGAAACTCGTCCAAAACACTGGTATTTAGGTAGGTTCAAGGCGGCATGAATGGAGCTTTCAAAATGGGAAAGCAAGCCTTGTGCCATCAGGTCCCCGTTTCCAGTGAACACGCAGCCTACCTCCTTGTGATTTCTACCAAGTTAATATACACTCTAGTGACACACTGGTCCCTTCCCTGAATAACGTGTTCTTGGCACGGAGTTCTGCATGTAGCGAACTGCCTCTCCCAAGGAATGCTCTAGGTACGCTATAGGGGCTTAGCCTCTTCTAAAACCCTGCAGTGTAAGAGGAAGAACTGTGCTTTGGTTACAGCAGGAACGCAAGCCAACTTTCTCCTGTAAGTATGGGGTCGTAAGGTATGACTTTGTAGAAGGAATGTGAAAGAGTATTGGTTTCTCAGTGCCGCTCAGCCTAGGGCACTGAGGTAGATATGCATGACATGTAGATGTGAGACAACAGATTGCCTTGAGCTGTTGGAGTGCTGAGGAAATCTAGCTCTCCCAAGGAGGCGTGCAGTGTGTTGCCCTACACTTAGCATATTGAGAGTGACTGGGAAAGGTTTCCGGGCCTGGATGTTTCTGAGCTTCCCAGTCGAGCATGCCGGTCCTCGGTGTTCTTGCAGGGAATAGGGTGCCCACGAGAGTTACTAGGTGTCTTCATAAGCGTACTAACGTTCAAAGAAAGCAGAACTGCAACTCATGTCTCCAGGAAACTGCTCCACGCTTCGGCTTCAGCAGGGCCCTTCAAGGCTTTACCTTGAGGAAACGACTCACGTCAAGTTTCCTTTGAGCTCTAGAGCGTCTCAGTTGGAGCTCCCACCCAGGCTACGAAAGCACCCTGTTGATTTAGAGAAAACTCGTTCCCTTCCCACAGCCCTGCCTACAGTGACTAGAGACCCGTCCAAAACACTGGTATTTAGGTAGCTTCAAGGCAGCATGAATGGAGCTTTCAAAATGGGAAAGCAAGCCTTGTGCCATCAGGTCTCCGTTTCCAGGGAACACGCAGCCTACCCCCTTGTGATGTCTACCAAGTAAATATTCCCTCGAACTACACAATGGTCCCTTCCCTGAAGAATGTTTCCTTGGCACGGAGTTCTGCATGTAGCGAACTGCCTCTCCCAAGGAACGCTTTGGTAACGCTATCGGGGCTTAGGCTCTTCTAAAACCCTGCAGTGTAAGAGGAAGAACTGTGCTTTGGTTACAGGAGGAACGCAAGCCGAGTTTCTCCTGTAAGTATGGGGTCTTAAGGTATGACTTTGTAGAAGGAATGCGAAGCAGTTTTGATTTCTCAGTGCCGCTCAGCCTAGGGCATTGAGGCAATTTGCATGACATGTAGGACGTGAGAGAACAGATTACCTGGAGCTGTTGGAGTGCTGAGGAAATGTAGCTCTCCCAAGGAAGAGTGCAGTGTGTTGCCCTACACTTAGCATACACAGAGTGACTGGGAAAGGTATCCGGGCCTGGATGTTTCTTAGCAACCCAGTGGAGCCTGCCGGTACTCGGTGTTCTTGCACGGAATAGGGTGCCCAGGCGAGATCCTAGGTGTCTTGAAAAGCGTAGTAACGTTAAAAGAAAGGAGAACTGCAACTCATGTCTCAAGGAAACTTCTCCACGTGCCGCTTCAGCAGGGCTCTTCAAGGCTTTACCTTGAGGAAAGGACTCACGTCAAGTTTCCTTGTAGCTCTAGAGCGTCTCAGGAGGAGCTCCCACCCAGGCTACGAAAGCACCCAGTTGATTTAGAGAAAACTCGTTCCCTTCCCAGAGCCCTGCCTACAGTGACTAGAAACTCGTCCAAAACTCTGGTATTTAGGTAGGTTCAAGGCGGCATGAATGGAGCTTTCAAAATGGGAAAGCAAGACTTGTGCCATCAGGTCTCCGTTTCCAGTGAGCACGCAGCCTACCCCCTTGTGATGTCTACCAAGTAAATATTCCCACAAACTACACAATGGTCCCTTCCCTGAAGAATGTTTTCTTGGCACGGAGTTCTGCATGTAGCGAATTGCCTCTCCCAAAGAACGCTTTGGTAACGATTTCGGTGCTTAGGCTCTTCTAAAACCCTGCAGTGTAAGAGGAAGAACTGTGCTTTGGTTACAGGAGGAATGCAAGCCAACTTTCTCCTGTAAGTATGGGGTCTTAAGGTATGACTTTGTAGAAGGACTGTGAAACAGTATTGGTTACTCAGTGCCGCTCAGCCTAGGGCATTGAGGCAGATATGCATGACATGTAGACGTGAGACAACAGATTGCCTGGAGCTGTTGGAGTGCTGAGGAAATCTAGCTCTCCCAAGGAGGCGTGCAGTGTGTTGCCCTACCCTTAGCATATTGAGAGTGACTGGGAAAGGTTTCCGGGCCTGGATGTTTCTGAGCTTCCCAGTCGAGCATGCCGGTCCTCGGTGTTCTTGAGGGAATAGGGTGCCCACGAGAGTTACTAGCTGTCTTCATAAGCGTACTAACGTTCAAAGAAATCAGAACTGCAACTCATGTCTCCAGGAAACTGCTCCACGCTTCGGCTTCAGCAGGGCTCTTCAAGGCTTTACCTTGAGGAAACGACTCACGTCAAGTTTCCTTTCAGCTCTAGAGCTTCTAGGTGGAGCTCCCACCCAGGCTACGAAAGCACCCTGTTGATTTAGAGAAAACTCGTTCCCTTCCCACAGCCCTGCCTACAGTGACTAGAGACCCGTCCAAAACACTGGTATTTAGGTAGCTTCAAGGCAGCATGAATGGAGCTTTCAAAATGGGAAAGCAAGCCTTGTGCCATCAGGTCTCTGTTTCCAGGGAACACGCAGCCTACCCCCTTGTGATTTCTACCAAGTAAATATTCCCTCAAACTACACAATGGTCCCTTCCCTGAAGAATGTTTTCTTGGCACGGAGTTCTGCATGTAGCGAACTGCCTCTCCCAAGGAACGCTTTGGTAACGCTATCGGGGCTTAGGCTCTTCTAAAACCCTGCAGTGTAAGAGGAAGAACTGTGCTTTGGTTACAGGAGGAACGCAAGCCGAGTTTCTCCTGTAAGTATGGGGTCTTAAGGTATGACTTTGTAGAAGGAATGCGAAGCAGTTTTGATTTCTCAGTGCCGCTCAGCCTAGGGCATTGAGGCAATTTGCATGACATGTAGGACGTGAGAGAACAGATTACCTGGAGCTGTTGGAGTGCTGAGGAAATGTAGCTCTCCCAAGGAAGAGTGCAGTGTGTTGCCCTACACTTAGCATACACAGAGTGACTGAGAAAGGTATCCGGGCCTGGATGTTTCTTAGCAACCCAGTGGAGCCTGCCGGTACTCGGTGTTCTTGCACGGAATAGGGTGCCCAGGCGAGATCCTAGGTGTCTTGAAAAGCGTAGTAACGTTAAAAGAAAGGAGAACTGCAACTCATGTCTCAAGGAAACTTCTCTACGCTTCGGCTTCAGCAGGGCCCTTCAAGGCTTTACCTTGAGGAAACGACTCACGTCAAGTTTCCTTTGAGCTCTAGAGCGTCTCAGTTGGAGCTCCCACCCAGGCTACGAAAGCACCCTGTTGATTTAGAGAAAACTCGTTCCCTTCCCACAGCCCTGCCTACAGTGACTAGAGACCCGTCCAAAACACTGGTATTTAGGTAGCTTCAAGGCAGCATGAATGGAGCTTTCAAAATGGGAAAGCAAGCCTTGTGCCATCAGGTCTCCGTTTCCAGGGAACACGCAGCCTACCCCCTTGTGATGTCTACCAAGTAAATATTCCCTCAAACTACACAATGATCCCTTCCCTGAAGAATGTTTTCTTGGCACGGAGTTCTGCATGTAGCGAACTGCCTCTCCCAAGGAACGCTTTGGTAACGCTATCGGGGCTTAGGCTCTTCTAAAACCCTGAAGTGTAAGAGGAAGAACTGTGCTTTGGTTACAGGAGGAACGCAAGCCGAGTTTCTCCTCTAACTATGCGGTCTTAAGGTATGACTTTGTAGAAGGAATGCGAAGCAGTTTTGATTTCTCAGTGCCGCTCAGCCTAGGGCATTGAGGCAATTTGCATGACATGTAGGACGTGAGAGAACAGATTACCTGGAGCTGTTGGAGTGCTGAGGAAATGTAGCTCTCCCAAGGAAGAGTGCAGTGTGTTGCCCTACACTTAGCATACACAGAGTGACTGGGAAAGGTATCCGGGCCTGGATGTTTCTTAGCAACCCAGTGGAGCCTGCCGGTACTCGGTGTTCTTGCACGGAATAGGGTGCCCAGGCGAGATCCTAGGTGTCTTGAAAAGCGTACTAATGTTAAAAGAAAGGAGAACTGCAACTCATGTCTCAAGGAAACTTCTCCACGTTCCGCTTCAGCAGGGCTCTTCAAGGCTTTACCTTGAGGAAAGGACTCACGTCAAGTTTCCTTGAGGCTCTAGAGCGTCTCAGGAGGAGCTCCCACCCAGGCTATGAAAGCACCCTGTTGATTTAGAGAAAACTCGTTCCCTTCCCAGAGCCCTGCCTACAGTGACTAGAAACTCGTCCAAAACTCTGGTATTTAGGTAGGTTCAAGGCGGCATGAATGGAGCTTTCAAAATGGGAAAGCAAGACTTGTGCCATCAGGTCTCCGTTTCCAGTGAGCACGCAGCCTACCCCCTTGTGATGTCTACCAAGTAAATATTCCCACAAACTACACAATGGTCCCTTCCCTGAAGAATGTTTTCTTGGCACGGAGTTCTGCATGTAGCGAACTGCCTCTCCCAAGGAACGCTTTGGTAACGATTTCGGTGCTTAGGCTCTTCTAAAACCCTGCAGTGTAAGAGGAAGAACTGTGCTTTGGTTACAGGAGGAATGCAAGCCAACTTTCTCCTGTACGTATGGGGTCTTAAGGTATGACTTTGTAGAAGGACTGTGAAACAGTATTGGTTACTCAGTGCTGCTCAGCCTAGGGCATTGAGGCAGATATGCATGACATGTAGACGTGAGACAACAGATTGCCTGGAGCTGTTGGAGTGCTGAGGAAATCTAGCTCTCCCAAGGAGGCGTGCAGTGTGTTGCCCTACCCTTAGCATATTGAGAGTGACTGGGAAAGGTTTCCGGGCCTGGATGTTTCTGAGCTTCCCAGTCGAGCATGCCGGTCCTCGGTGTTCTTGCAGGGAATAGGGTGCCCACGAGAGTTACTAGCTGTCTTCATAAGCGTACTAACGTTCAAAGAAATCAGAACTGCAACTCATGTCTCCAGGAAACTGCTCGACGCTTCGGCTTCAGCAGGGCTCTTCAAGGCTTTACCTTGAGGAAACGACTCACGTCAAGTTTCCTTTCAGCTCTAGAGCTTCTAGGTGGAGCTCCCACCCAGGCTACGAAAGCACCCTGTTGATTTAGAGAAAACTCGTTCCCTTCCCACAGCCCTGCCTACAGTGACTAGAGACCCGTCCAAAACACTGGTATTTAGGTAGCTTCAAGGCAGCATGAATGGAGCTTTCAAAATGGGAAAGCAAGCCTTGTGCCATCAGGTCTCTGTTTCCAGGGAACACGCAGCCTACCCCCTTGTGATTTCTACCAAGTAAATATTCCCTCAAACTACACAATGGTCCCTTCCCTGAAGAATGTTTTCTTGGCACGGAGTTCTGCATGTAGCGAACTGCCTCTCCCAAGGAACGCTTTGGTAACGCTATCGGGGCTTAGGCTCTTCTAAAACCCTGCAGTGTAAGAGGAAGAACTGTGCTTTGGTTACAGGAGGATCGCAAGCCGAGTTTCTCCTGTAAGTATGGGGTCTTAAGGTATGACTTTGTAGAAGGAATGCGAAGCAGTTTTGATTTCTCAGTGCCGCTCAGCCTAGGGCATTGAGGCAATTTGCATGACATGTAGGACGTGAGAGAACAGATTACCTGGAGCTGTTGCAGTGCTGAGGAAATGTAGCTCTCCCAAGGAAGAGTGCAGTGTGTTGCCCTACACTTAGCATACACAGAGTGACTGGGAAAGGTATCCGGGCCTGGATGTTTCTTAGCAACCCAGTGGAGCCGGCCGGTACTCGGTGTTCTTGCACGGAATAGGGTGCCCAGGCGAGATCCTAGGTGTCTTGAAAAGCGTAGTAACGTTAAAAGAAAGGAGAACTGCAACTCATGTCTCAAGGAAACTTCTCCACGTGCCGCTTCAGCAGGGCTCTTCAAGGCTTTACCTTGAGGAAAGGACTCACGTCAAGTTTCCTTGTAGCTCTAGAGCGTCTCAGGAGGAGCTCCCACCCAGGCTACGAAAGCACCCTGTTGATTTAGAGAAAACTCGTTCCCTTCCCAGAGCCCTGCCTACAGTGACTAGAAACTCGTCCAAAACACTGGTATTTAGGTAGGTTCAAGGCGGCATGAATGGAGCTTTCAAAATGGGAAAGCAAGCCTTGTGCCATCAGGTCCCCGTTTCCAGTGAACACGCAGCCTACCTCCTTGTGATTTCTACCAAGTTAATATACACTCTAGTGACACACTGGTCCCTTCCCTGAATAACGTGTTCTTGGCACGGAGTTCTGCATGTAGCGAACTGCCTCTCCCAAGGAATGCTCTAGGTACGCTATAGGGGCTTAGCCTCTTCTAAAACCCTGCAGTGTAAGAGGAAGAACTGTGCTTTGGTTACAGCAGGAACGCAAGCCAACTTTCTCCTGTAAGTATGGGGTCGTAGGGTATGACTTTGTAGAAGGAATGTGAAAGAGTATTGGTTTCTCAGTGCCGCTCAGCCTAGGGCACTGAGGCAGATATGCATGACATGTAGATGTGAGACAACAGATTGCCTTGAGCTGTTGGAGTGCTGAGGAAATCTAGCTCTCCCAAGGAGGCGTGCAGTGTGTTGCCCTACACTTAGCATATTGAGAGTGACTGGGAAAGGTTTCCGGGCCTGGATGTTTCTGAGCTTCCCAGTCGAGCATGCCGGTCCTCGGTGTTCTTGCAGGGAATAGGGTGCCCACGGGAGTTACTAGGTGTCTTCATAAGCGTACTAACGTTCAAAGAAAGCAGAACTGCAACTCATGTCTCCAGGAAACTGCTCCACGCTTCGGCTTCAGCAGGGCTCTTCAAGGCTTTACCTTGAGGAAACGACTCACGTCAAGTTTCCTTTGAGCTCTAGAGCTTCTAGGTGGAGCTCCCACACAGGCTACGAAAGCACCCTGTTGATTTAGAGAAAACTCGTTCCCTTCCCACAGCCCTGCCTACAGTGACTAGAGACCCGTCCAAAACACTGGTATTTAGGTAGCTTCAAGGCAGCATGAATGGAGCTTTCAAAATGGGAAAGCAAGCCTTGTGCCATCAGGTCTCCGTTTCCAGTGAGCACGCAGCCTACCCCCTTGTGATGTCTACCAAGTAAATATTCCCTCAAACTACACAATGGTCCCTTCCCTGAAGAATGTTTTCTTGGCACGGAGTTCTGCATGTAGCGAACTGCCTCTCCCAAGGAACGCTTTGGTAACGCTATCGGGGCTTAGGCTCTTCTAAAACCCTGCAGTGTAAGAGGAAGAACTGTGCTTTGGTTACAGCAGGAACGCAAGGCAACTTTCTCCTGTAAGTATGGGGTCTTAAGGTATGACTTTGTAGAAGGAATGTGAAAGAGTATTGGTTTCTCAGTGCCGCTCAGCCTAGGGCATTGAGGCAGATATGCATGACATGTAGACGTGAGACAACAGATTGCCTGGAGCTGTTGGAGTGCTGAGGAAATCTAGCTCTTTCAAGGAGGCGTGCAGTGTGTTGCCTTACACTTAGCATATTGAGAGTGACTGGGAAAGGTTTCCGGGCCTAGATGTTTCTGAGCTTCCCAGACGAGCATGCCGGTCCTCGGTGTTCTTGCAGGGAATAGGGTGCCCACGAGAGTTACTAGGTGTCTTCATAAGCGTACTAACAATCAAAGAAAGCAGAACTGCAACTCATGTCTCCAGCAAACTGCTCCACGCTTCGGCTTCAGCAGGGCCCTTCAAGGCTTTACCTTGAGGAAACGACTCACGTCAAGTTTCCTTTCAGCTCTAGAGCGTCTCAGTTGGAGCTCCCACCCAGGCTACGAAAGCACCCTGTTGATTTAGAGAAAACTCGTTCCCTTCCCACAGCCCTGCCTACAGTGACTAGAGACCCGTCCAAAACACTGGTATTTAGGTAGCTTCAAGGCAGCATGAATGGAGCTTTCAAAATGGGAAAGCAAGCCTTGTGCCATCAGGTCTCCGTTTCCAGGGAACACGCAGCCTACCCCCTTGTGATGTCTACCAAGTAAATATTCCCTCAAATTACACAATGGTCCCTTCCCTGAAGAATGTTTTCTTGGCACGGAGTTCTGCATGTAGCGAACTGCCTCTCCCAAGGAACGCTTTGGTAACGCTATCGGGGCTTAGGCTCTTCTAAAACCCTGCAGTGTAAGAGGAAGAACTGTGCTTTGGTTACAGGAGGAACGCAAGCCGAGTTTCTCCTGTAAGTATGGGGTCTTAAGGTATGACTTTGTAGAAGGAATGCGAAGCAGTTTTGATTTCTCAGTGCCGCTCAGCCTAGGGCATTGAGGCAATTTGCATGACATGTAGGACGTGAGAGAACAGATTACCTGGAGCTGTTGCAGTGCTGAGGAAATGTAGCTCTCCCAAGGAAGAGTGCAGTGTGTTGCCCTACACTTAGCATACACAGAGTGACTGGGAAAGGTATCCGGGCCTGGATGTTTCTTAGCAACCCAGTGGAGCCTGCCGGTACTCGGTGTTCTTGCACGGAATAGGGTGCCCAGGCGAGATCCTAGGTGTCTTGAAAAGCGTAGTAACGTTAAAAGAAAGGAGAACTGCAACTCCTGTCTCAAGGAAACTTCTCCACGTGCCACTTCAGCAGGGCTCTTCAAGGCTTTACCTTGAGGAAAGGACTCACGTCAAGTTTCCTTGTAGCTCTAGAGCGTCTCAGGAGGAGCTCCCACCCAGGCTACGAAAGCACCCTGTTGATTTAGAGAAAACTCGTTCCCTTCCCAGAGCCCTGCCTACAGTGACTAGAAACTCGTCCAAAACACTGGTATTTAGGTAGGTTCAAGGCGGCATGAATGGAGCTTTCAAAATGGGAAAGCAAGCCTTGTGCCATCAGGTCCCCGTTTCCAGTGAACACGCAGCCTACCTCCTTGTGATTTCTACCAAGTTAATATACACTCTAGTGACACACTGGTCCCTTCCCTGAATAACGTGTTCTTGGCACGGAGTTCTGCATGTAGCGAACTGCCTCTCCCAAGGAATGCTCTAGGTACGCTATAGGGGCTTAGCCTCTTCTAAAACCCTGCAGTGTAAGAGGAAGAACTGTGCTTTGGTTACAGCAGGAACTCAAGCCAACTTTCTCCTGTAAGTATGGGGTCGTAAGGTATGACTTTGTAGAAGGAATGTGAAAGAGTATTGGTTTCTCAGTGCCGCTCAGCCTAGGGCACTGAGGCAGATATGCATGACATGTAGATGTGAGACAACAGATTGCCTTGAGCTGTTGGAGTGCTGAGGAAATCTAGCTCTCCCAAGGAGGCGTGCAGTGTGTTGCCCTACACTTAGCATATTGAGAGTGACTGGGAAAGGTTTCCGGGCCTGGATGTTTCTGAGCTTCCCAGTCGAGCATGCCGGTCCTCGGTGTTCTTGCAGGGAATAGGGTGCCCACGGGAGTTACTAGGTGTCTTCATAAGCGTACTAACGTTCAAAGAAAGCAGAACTGCAACTCATGTCTCCAGGAAACTGCTCCACGCTTCGGCTTCAGCAGGGCTCTTCAAGGCTTTACCTTGAGGAAACGACTCACGTCAAGTTTCCTTTGAGCTCTAGAGCGTCTCAGGTGGAGCTCCCACCCAGGCTACGAAAGCACCCTGTTGATTTAGAGAAAACTCGTTCCCTTCCCAGAGCCCTGCCTACAGTGACTAGAGACCCGTCCAAAACACTGGTATTTAGGTAGCTTCAAGGCAGCATGAATGGAGCTTTCAAAATGGGAAAGCAAGCCTTGTGCCATCAGGTCTCCGTTTCCATTGAGCACGCAGCCTACCCCCTTGTGATGTCTACCAAGTAAATATTCCCTCAAACTACACAATGGTCCCTTCCCTGAAGAATGTTTTCTTGGCACGGAATTCTGCATGTAGCGAACTGCCTCTCCCAAGGAACGCTTTGGTAACGCTATCGGGGCTTAGGCTCTTCTAAAACCCTGCAGTGTAAGAGGAAGAACTGTGCTTTGGTTACAGCAGGAACGCAAGGCAACTTTCTCCTGTAAGTATGGGGTGTTAAGGTATGACTTTGTAGAAGGAATGTGAAAGAGTATTGGTTTCTCAGTGCCGCTCAGCCTAGGGCATTGAGTCAGATATGCATGACATGTAGACGTGAGACAACAGATTGCCTGGAGCTGTTGGAGTGCTGAGGAAATCTAGCTCTTTCAAGGAGGCGTGCAGTGTGTTGCCTTACACTTAGCATATTGAGAGTGACTGGGAAAGGTTTCCGGGCCTAGATGTTTCTGAGCTTCCCAGTCGAGCATGCCGGTCCTCGGTGTTCTTGCAGGGAATAGGGTGCCCACGAGAGTTACTAAGTGTCTTCATAAGCGTACTAACAATCAAAGAAAGCAGAACTGCAACTCATGTCTCCAGCAAACTGCTCCACGCTTCGGCTTCAGCAGGGCCCTTCAAGGCTTTACCTTGAGGAAACGACTCACGTCAAGTTTCCTTTCGGCTCTAGAGCGTCTCAGTTGGAGCTCCCACCCAGGCTACGAAAGCACCCTGTTGATTTAGAGAAAACTCGTTCCCTTCCCACAGCCCTGCCTACAGTGACTAGAGACCCGTCCAAAACACTGGTATTTAGGTAGCTTCAAGGCAGCATGAATGGAGCTTTCAAAATGGGAAAGCAAGCCTTGTGCCATCAGGTCTCCGTTTCCAGGGAACACGCAGCCTACCCCCTTGTGATGTCTACCAAGTAAATATTCCCTCAAACTACACAATGGTCCCTTCCCTGAAGAATGTTTTCTTGGCATGGAGTTCTGCATGTAGCGAACTGCCTCTCCCAAGGAACGCTTTGGTAACGCTATCGGGGCTTAGGCTCTTCTAAAACCCTGCAGTGTAAGAGGAAGAACTGTGCTTTGGTTACAGGAGGAACGCAAGCCGAGTTTCTCCTCTAACTATGCGGTCTTAAGGTATGACTTTGTAGAAGGAATGCGAAGCAGTTTTGATTTCTCAGTGCCGCTCAGCCTAGGGCATTGAGGCAATTTGCATGACATGTAGGACGTGAGAGAACAGATTACCTGGAGCTGTTGGAGTGCTGAGGAAATGTAGCTCTCCCAAGGAAGAGTGCAGTGTGTTGCCCTACACTTAGCATACACAGAGTGACTGGGAAAGGTATCCGGGCCTGGATGTTTCTTAGCAACCCAGTGGAGCCTGCCGGTACTCGGTGTTCTTGCACGGAATAGGGTGCCCAGGCGAGATCCTAGGTGTCTTGAAAAGCGTAGTAACGTTAAAAGAAAGGAGAACTGCAACTCATGTCTCAAGGAAACTTCTCCACGTGCCGCTTCAGCAGGGCTCTTCAAGGCTTTACCTTGAGGAAAGGACTCACGTCAAGTTTCCTTGTAGCTCTAGAGCGTCTCAGGAGGAGCTCCCACCCAGGCTACGAAAGCACCCTGTTGATTTAGAGAAAACTCGTTCCCTTCCCAGAGCCCTGCCTACAGTGACTAGAAACTCGTCCAAAACACTGGTATTTAGGTAGGTTCAAGGCGGCATGAATGGAGCTTTCAAAATGGGAAAGCAAGCCTTGTGCCATCAGGTCCCCGTTTCCAGTGAACACGCAGCCTACCTCCTTGTGATTTCTACCAAGTTAATATACACTCTAGTGACACACTGGTCCCTTCCCTGAATAACGTGTTCTTGGCACGGAGTTCTGCATGTAGCGAACTGCCTCTCCCAAGGAATGCTCTAGGTACGCTATAGGGGCTTAGCCTCTTCTAAAACCCTGCAGTGTAAGAGGAAGAACTGTGCTTTGGTTACAGCAGGAACTCAAGCCAACTTTCTCCTGTAAGTATGGGGTCGTAAGGTATGACTTTGTAGAAGGAATGTGAAAGAGTATTGGTTTCTCAGTGCCGCTCAGCCTAGGGCACTGAGGCAGATATGCATGACATGTAGATGTGAGACAACAGATTGCCTTGAGCTGTTGGAGTGCTGAGGAAATCTAGCTCTCCCAAGGAGGCGTGCAGTGTGTTGCCCTACACTTAGCATATTGAGAGTGACTGGGAAAGGTTTCCGGGCCTGGATGTTTCTGAGCTTCCCAGTCGAGCATGCCGGTCCTCGGTGTTCTTGCAGGGAATAGGGTGCCCACGGGAGTTACTAGGTGTCTTCATAAGTGTACTAACGTTCAAAGAAAGCAGAACTGCAACTCATGTCTCCAGGAAACTGCTCCACGCTTCGGCTTCAGCAGGGCTCTTCAAGGCTTTACCTTGAGGAAACGACTCACGTCAAGTTTCCTTTGAGCTCTAGAGCGTCTCAGGTGGAGCTCCCACCCAGGCTACGAAAGCACCCTGTTGATTTAGAGAAAACTCGTTCCCTTCCCAGAGCCCTGCCTACAGTGACTAGAGACCCGTCCAAAACACTGGTATTTAGGTAGCTTCAAGGCAGCATGAATGGAGCTTTCAAAATGGGAAAGCAAGCCTTGTGCCATCAGGTCTCCGTTTCCAGTGAGCACGCAGCCTACCCCCTTGTGATGTCTACCAAGTAAATATTCCCTCAAACTACACAATGGTCCCTTCCCTGAAGAATGTTTTCTTGGCACGGAGTTCTGCATGTAGCGAACTGCCTCTCCCAAGGAACGCTTTGGTAACGCTATCGGGGCTTAGGCTCTTCTAAAACCCTGCAGTGTAAGAGGAAGAACTGTGCTTTGGTTACAGCAGGAACGCAAGGCAACATTCTCCTGTAAGTATGGGGTCTTAAGGTATGACTTTGTAGAAGGAATGTGAAAGAGTATTGGTTTCTCAGAGCCGCTCAGCCTAGGGCACTGAGCCAGATATGCATGACATGTAGACGTGAGACAACAGATTGCCTGGAGCTGTTGGAGTGCTGAGGAAATCTAGCTCTTTCAAGGAGGCGTGCAGTGTGTTGCCTTACACTTAGCATATTGAGAGTGACTGGGAAAGGTTTTCGGGCCTAGATGTTTCTGAGCTTCCCAGTCGAGCATGCCGGTCCTCGGTGTTCTTGCAGGGAATAGGGTGCCCACGAGAGTTACTAGGTGTCTTCATAAGCGTACTAACAGTCAAAGAAAGCAGAACTGCAACTCATGTCTCCAGCAAACTGCTCCACGCTTCGGCTTCAGCAGGGCCCTTCAAGGCTTTACCTTGAGGAAACGACTCACGTCAAGTTTCCTTTGAGCTCTAGAGCGTCTCAGTTGGAGCTCCCACCCAGGCTACGAAAGCACCCTGTTGATTTAGAGAAAACTCGTTCCCTTCCCACAGCCCTGCCTACAGTGACTAGAGACCCGTCCAAAACACTGGTATTTAGGTAGCTTCAAGGCAGCATGAATGGAGCTTTCAAAATGGGAAAGCAAGCCTTGTGCCATCAGGTCTCCGTTTCCAGGGAACACGCAGCCTACCCCCTTGTGATGTCTACCAAGTAAATATTCCCTCAAACTACACAATGGTCCCTTCCCTGAAGAATGTTTTCTTGGCACGGAGTTCTGCATGTAGCGAACTGCCTCTCCCAAGGAACGCTTTGGTAACGCTATCGGGGCTTAGGCTCTTCTAAAACCCTGCAGTGTAAGAGGAAGAACTGTGCTTTGGTTACAGGAGGAACGCAAGCCGAGGTTCTCCTGTAAGTATGGGGTCTTAAGGTATGACTTTGTAGAAGGAATGCGAAGCAGTTTTGATTTCTCAGTGCCGCTCAGCCTAGGGCATTGAGGCAATTTGCATGACATGTAGGACGTGAGAGAACAGATTACCTGGAGCTGTTGGAGTGCTGAGGAAATGTAGCTCTCCCAAGGAAGAGTGCAGTGTGTTGCCCTACACTTAGCATACACAGAGTGACTGGGAAAGGTATCCGGGCCTGGATGTTTCTTAGCAACCCAGTGGAGCCTGCCGGTACTCGGTGTTCTTGCACGGAATAGGGTGCCCAGGCGAGATCCTAGGTGTCTTGAAAAGCGTACTAATGTTAAAAGAAAGGAGAACTGCAACTCATGTCTCAAGGAAACTTCTCCACGTTCCGCTTCAGCAGGGCTCTTCAAGGCTTTACCTTGAGGAAAGGACTCACGTCAAGTTTCCTTGAGGCTCTAGAGCGTCTCAGGAGGAGCTCCCACCCAGGCTATGAAAGCACCCTGTTGATTTAGAGAAAACTCGTTCCCTTCCCAGAGCCCTGCCTACAGTGACTAGAAACTCGTCCAAAACTCTGGTATTTAGGTAGGTTCAAGGCGGCATGAATGGAGCTTTCAAAATGGGAAAGCAAGACTTGTGCCATCAGGTCTCCGTTTCCAGTGAGCACGCAGCCTACCCCCTTGTGATGTCTACCAAGTAAATATTCCCTCAAACTACACAATGGTCCCTTCCCTGAAGAATGTTTTCTTGGCACGGAGTTCTGCATGTAGCGAACTGCCTCTCCCAAGGAACGCTTTGGTAACGCTTTCGGTGCTTAGACTCTTCTAAATCCCTGCAGTGTAAGAGGAAGAACTGTGCTTTGGTTACAGGAGGAATGCAAGCCAACTTTCTCCTGTAAGTATGGGGTCTTAAGGTATGACTTGGTAGAAGGACTGTGAAACAGTATTGGTTACTCAGTGCCGCTCAGCCTAGGGCATTGAGGCAGATATGCATGACATGTAGACGTGAGACAACAGATTGCCTGGAGCTGTTGGAGTGCTGAGGAAATCTAGCTCTCCCAAGGAGGCGTGCAGTGTTTTGCCCTACACTTAGCATACACAGAGTGACTGGGAAAGATTTCCGGGCCTTGATGTTTCTGAGCTTCCCAGTCGAGCATGCCGGTCCTCGGTGTTCTTGCAGGGAATAGGGTGCCCACGGGAGTTACTAGGTGTCTTCATAAGCGTACTAACGTTCAAAGAAAGCAGAACTGCAACTCGTGTCTCCAGGAACCTGCTCCACGCTTTGGCTTCAGCAGGGCTGTTCAAGGCTTTACCTTGAGGAAACGACTCACGTCAAGTTTCCTTTGAGCTCTAGAGCTTCTAGGTGGAGCTCCCACCAGGCTACAAAAGCACCCTGTTGATTTAGAGAAAACTCGTTCCCTTCCCACAGCCCTGCCTACAGTGACTAGAGACTCGTCCAAAATACTGGTATTTAGGTAGCTTCAAGGCAGCATGAATGGAGCTTTCAAAATGGGAAAGCAAGCCTTGTGCCATCAGGTCTCCGTTTCCAGGGAACACGCAGCCTACCCCCTTGTGATGTCTACCAAGTAAATATTCCCTCAAACTACACAATGGTCCCTTCCCTGAAGAATGTTTTCTTGGCACGGAGTTCTGCATGTAGCGAACTGCCTCTCCCAAGGAACGCTTTGGTAACGCTATCGGGGCTTAGGCTCTTCTAAAACCCTGCGGTGTAAGAGGAAGAACTGTGCTTTGGTTACAGGAGGAACGCAAGCCGAGTTTCTCCTCTAACTATGCGGTCTTAAGGTATGACTTTGTAGAAGGAATGCGAAGCAGTTTTGATTTCTCAGTGCCGCTCAGCCTAGGGCATTGAGGCAATTTGCATGACATGTAGGACGTGAGAGAACAGATTACCTGGAGCTGTTGGAGTGCTGAGGAAATGTAGCTCTCCCAAGGAAGAGTGCAGTGTGTTGCCCTACACTTAGCATACACAGAGTGACTGGGAAAGGTATCCGGGCCTGGATGTTTCTTAGCAACCCAGTGGAGCCTGCCGGTACTCGGTGTTCTTGCACGGAATAGGGTGCCCAGGCGAGATCCTAGGTGTCTTGAAAAGCGTAGTAACGTTAAAAGAAAGGACAACTGCAACTCCTGTCTCAAGGAAACTTATCCACGTGCCGCTTCAGCAGGGCTCTTCAAGGCTTTACCTTGAGGAAAGGACTCACGTCAAGTTTCCTTGTAGCTCTAGAGCGTCTCAGGAGGAGCTCCCACCCAGGCTATGAAAGCACCCTGTTGATTTAGAGAAAACTCGTTCCCTTCCCAGAGCCCTGCCTACAGTGACTAGAAACTCGTCCAAAACACTGGTATTTAGGTAGGTTCAAGGCGGCATGAATGGAGCTTTCAAAATGGGAAAGCAAGCCTTGTGCCATCAGGTCCCCGTTTCCAGTGAACACGCAGCCTACCTCCTTGTGATTTCTACCAAGTTAATATACACTCTAGAGACACACTGGTCCCTTCCCTGAATAAGGTGTTCTTGGCACGGAGTTCTGCATGTAGCGAACTGCCTCTCCCAAGGAATGCTCTAGGTACGCTATAGGGGCTTAGCCTCTTCTAAAACCCTGCAGTGTAAGAGGAAGAACTGTGCTTTGGTTACAGCAGGAACGCAAGGCAACTTTCTCCTGTAAGTATGGGGTCTTAAGGTATGACTTTGTAGAAGGAATGTGAAAGAGTATTGGTTACTCAGTGCCACTCAGCCTAGGGCATTGAGGCAGATATGCATGACATGTAGACGTGAGACAACAGATTGCCTGCAGCTGTTGGAGTGTTGAGGAAATCTAGCTCTCCCAAGGAGGCGTGCAGTGTGTTGCCCTACCTTTAGCATATTGAGAGTGACTGGGAAAGGTTTCCGGGCCTGGATGTTTCTGAGCTTCCCAGTCGAGCATGCCGGTCCTCGGTGTTCTTGCAGGGAATAGGGTGCCCACGAGAGTTACTAGGTGTCTTCATAAGCGTACTAACGTTCAAAGAAAGCAGAACTGCAACTCATGTCTCCAGGAAACTGCTCCACGCTTCGGCTTCAGCAGGGCTCTTCAAGGCTTTACCTTGAGGAAACGACTCACGTCAAGTTTCCTTTGAGCTCTAGAGCTTCTAGGTGGAGCTCCCACCCAGGCTACGAAAGCACCCTGTTGATTTAGAGAAAACTCGTTCCCTTCCCAGAGCCCTGCCTACAGTGACTAGAGACCCGTCCAAAACACTGGTATTTAGGTAGCTTCAAGGCAGCATGAATGGAGCTTTCAAAATGGGAAAGCAAGCCTTGTGCCATCAGGTCTCCGTTTCCAGGGAACACGCAGCCTACCCCCTTGTGATGTCTACCAAGTAAATATTCCCTCAAACTACACAATGGTCCCTTCCCTGAAGAATGTTTTCTTGGCACGGAGTTCTGCATGTAGCGAACTGCCTCTCCCAAGGAACGCTTTGGTAACGCTATCGGGGCTTAGGCTCTTCTAAAACCCTGCAGTGTAAGAGGAAGAGCTGTGCTTTGGTTACAGGAGGAACGCAAGCCGAGTTTCTCCTGTAAGTATGGGGTCTTAAGGTATGACTTTGTAGAAGGAATGCGAAGCAGTTTTGATTTCTCAGTGCCGCTCAGCCTAGGGCATTGAGGCAATTTGCATGACATGTAGGACATGAGAGAACAGATTACCTGGAGCTATTGGAGTGCTGAGGAAATGTAGCTCTCCCAAGGAAGAGTGCAGTGTGTTGCCCTACACTTAGCATACACAGAGTGACTGGGAAAGGTATCCGGGCCTGGATGTTTCTTAGCAACCCAGTGGAGCCTGCCGGTACTCGGTGTTCTTGCACGGAATAGGGTGCCCAGGCGAGATCCTAGGTGTCTTGAAAAGCGTAGTAACGTTAAAAGAAAGGAGAACTGCAACTCATGTCTCAAGGCAACTTCTCCACGTGCCGCTTCAGCAGGGCTCTTCAAGGCTTTACCTTGAGGAAAGGACTCACGTCAAGTTTCCTTGTAGCTCTAGAGCGTCTCAGGAGGAGCTCCCACCCAGGCTACGAAAGCACCCTGTTGATTTCGAGAAAACTCGTTCCCTTCCCAGAGCCCTGCCTACAGTGGCTAGAAACTCGTCCAAAACACTGGTATTTAGGTAGGTTCAAGGCGGCATGAATGGAGCTTTCAAAATGGGAAAGCAAGCCTTGTGCCATCAGGTCCCCGTTTCCAGTGAACACGCAGCCTACCTCCTTGTGATTTCTACCAAGTTAATATACACTCTAGTGACACACTGGTCCCTTCCCTGAATAACGTGTTCTTGGCACGGAGTTCTGCATGTAGCGAACTGCCTCTCCCAAGGAATGCTCTAGGTACGCTATAGGGGCTTAGCCTCTTCTAAAACCCTGCAGTGTAAGAGGAAGAACTGTGCTTTGGTTACAGCAGGAACGCAAGCCAACTTTCTCCTGTAAGTATGGGGTCGTAAGATATGACTTTGTAGAAGGAATGTGAAAGAGTATTGGTTTCTCAGTGCCGCTCAGCCTAGGGCACTGAGGCAGATATGCATGACATGTCGATGTGAGACAACAGATTGCCTTGAGCTGTTGGAGTGCTGAGGAAATCTAGCTCTCCCAAGGAGGCGTGCAGTGTGTTGCCCTACACTTAGCATATTGAGAGTGACTGGGAAAGGTTTCCGGGCCTGGATGTTTCTGAGCTTCCCAGTCGAGCATGCCGGTCCTCGGTGTTCTTGCAGGGAATAGGGTGCCCACGGGAGTTACTAGGTGTCTTCATAAGCGTACTAACGTTCAAAGAAAGCAGAACTGCAACTCATGTCTCCAGGAAACTGCTCCACGCTTCGGCTTCAGCAGGGCTCTTCAAGGCTTTACCTTGAGGAAACGACTCACGTCAAGTTTCCTTTGAGCTCTAGAGCGTCTCAGGTGGAGTTCCCACCCAGGCTACGAAAGCACCCTGTTGATTTAGAGAAAACTCGTTCCCTTCCCACAGCCCTGCCTACAGTGACTAGAGACCCGTCCAAAACACTGGTATTTAGGTAGCTTCAAGGCAGCATGAATGGAGCTTTCAAAATGGGAAAGCAAGCCTTGTGCCATCAGGTCTCCGTTTCCAGGGAACACGCAGCCTACCCCCTTGTGATGTCTACCAAGTAAATATTCCCTCAAACTACACAATGGTCCCTTCCCTGAAGAATGTTTTCTTGGCACGGAGTTCTGCATGTAGCGAACTGCCTCTCCCAAGGAACGCTTTGGTAACGCTATCGGGGCTTAGGCTCTTCTAAAACCCTGCAGTGTAAGAGGAAGAACTGTGCTTTGGTTACAGGAGGAACGCAAGCCGAGTTTCTCCTCTAAGTATGGGGTCTTAAGGTATGACTTTGTAGAAGGAATGCGAAGCAGTTTTGATTTCTCAGTGCCGCTCAGCCTAGGGCATTGAGGCAATTTGCATGACATGTAGGACGTGAGAGAACAGATTACCTGGAGCTGTTGGAGTGCTGAGGAAATGTAGCTCTCCCAAGGAAGAGTGCAGTGTGTTGCCCTACACTTAGCATACACAGAGTGACTGGGAAAGGTATCCGGGCCTGGATGTTTCTTAGCAACCCAGTGGAGCCTGCCGGTACTCAGTGTTCTTGCACGGAATAGGGTGCCCAGGCGAGATCCTAGGTGTCTTGAAAAGCGTACTAATGTTAAAAGAAAGGAGAACTGCAACTCATGTCTCAAGGAAATTTCTCCACGTTCCGCTTCAGCAGGGCTCTTCAAGGCTTTACCTTGAGGAAAGGACTCACGTCAAGTTTCCTTGAGGCTCTAGAGCGTCTCAGGAGGAGCTCCCACCCAGGCTATGAAAGCACCCTGTTGATTTAGAGAAAACTCGTTCCCTTCCCACAGCCCTGCCTACAGTGACTAGAGACCCGTCCAAAACACTGGTATTTAGGTAGCTTCAAGGCAGCATGAATGGAGCTTTCAAAATGGGAAAGCAAGCCTTGTGCCATCAGGTCTCCGTTTCCAGGGAACACGCAGCCTACCCCCTTGTGATGTCTACCAAGTAAATATTCCCTCAAACTACACAATGGTCCCTTCCCTGAAGAATGTTTTCTTGGCACGGAGTTCTGCATGTAGCGAACTGCCTCTCCCAAGGAACGCTTTGGTAACGCTATCGGGGCTTAGGCTCTTCTAAAACCCTGCAGTGTAAGAGGAAGAACTGTGCTTTGGTTACAGGAGGAACGCAAGCCGAGTTTCTCCTCTAAGTATGGGGTCTTAAGGTATGACTTTGTAGAAGGAATGCGAAGCAGTTTTGATTTCTCAGTGCCGCTCAGCCTAGGGCATTGAGGCAATTTGCATGACATGTAGGACGTGAGAGAACAGATTACCTGGAGCTGTTGGAGTGCTGAGGAAATGTAGCTCTCCCAAGGAAGAGTGCAGTGTGTTGCCCTACACTTAGCATACACAGAGTGACTGGGAAAGGTATCCGGGCCTGGATGTTTCTTAGCAACCCAGTGGAGCCTGCCGGTACTCAGTGTTCTTGCACGGAATAGGGTGCCCAGGCGAGATCCTAGGTGTCTTGAAAAGCGTACTAATGTTAAAAGAAAGGAGAACTGCAACTCATGTCTCAAGGAAACTTCTCCACGTTCCGCTTCAGCAGGGCTCTTCAAGGCTTTACCTTGAGGAAAGGACTCACGTCAAGTTTCCTTGAGGCTCTAGAGCGTCTCAGGAGGAGCTCCCACCCAGGCTATGAAAGCACCCTGTTGATTTAGAGAAAACTCGTTCCCTTCCCAGAGCCCTGCCTACAGTGACTAGAAACTCGTCCAAAACTCTGGTATTTAGGTAGGTTCAAGGCGGCATGAATGGAGCTTTCAAAATGGGAAAGCAAGACTTGTGCCATCAGGTCTCCGTTTCCAGTGAGCACGCAGCCTACCCCCTTGTGATGTCTACCAAGTAAATATTCCCTCAAACTACACAATGGTCCCTTCCCTGAAGAATGTTTTCTTGGCACGGAGTTCTGCATGTAGCGAACTGCCTCTCCCAAGGAACGCTTTGGTAACGCTTTCGGTGCTTAGGCTCTTCTAAAACCCTGCAGTGTAAGAGGAAGAACTGTGCTTTGGTTACAGGAGGAATGCAAGCCAACTTTCTCCTGTAAGTATGGGGTCTTAAGGTATGACTTTGTAGAAGGACTGTGAAACAGTATTGGTTACTCAGTGCCGCTCAGCCTAGGGCACTGAGGCAGATATGCATGACATGTAGATGTGAGACAACAGATTGCCTTGAGCTGTTGGAGTGCTGAGGAAATCTAGCTCTCCCAAGGAGGCGTGCAGTGTGTTGCCCTACACTTAGCATATTGAGAGTGACTGGGAAAGGTTTCCGGGCCTTGATGTTTCTGAGCTTCCCAGTCGAGCATGCCGGTCCTCGGTGTTCTTGCAGGGAATAGGGTGCCCACGGGAGTTACTAGGTGTCTTCATAAGCGTACTAACGTTCAAAGAAAGCAGAACTGCAACTCGTGTCTCCAGGAAACTGCTCCACGCTTCGGCTTCAGCAGGGCTCTTCAAGGCTTTACCTTGAGGAAACGACTCACGTCAAGTTTCCTTTGAGCTCTAGAGCGTCTCAGGTGGAGCTCCCACCCAGGCTACGAAAGCACCCTGTTGATTTAGAGAAAACTCGTTCCCTTCCCAGAGCCCTGCCTACAGTGACTAGAGACCCGTCCAAAACACTGGTATTTAGGTAGCTTCAAGGCAGCATGAATGGAGTTTTCAAAATGGGAAAGCAAGCCTTGTGCCATCAGGTCTCCGTTTCCAGGGAACACGCAGCCTACCCCCTTGTGATGTCTACCAAGTAAATATTCCCTCAAACTACACAATGGTCCCTTCCCTGAAGAATGTTTTCTTGGCACGGAGTTCTGCATGTAGCGAACTGCCTCTCCCAAGGAACGCTTTGGTAACGCTATCGGGGCTTAGGCTCTTCTAAAACCCTGCAGTGTAAGAGGAAGAACTGTGCTTTGGTTACAGGAGGAACGCAAGCCGAGTTTCTCCTGTAAGTATGGGGTCTTAAGGTATGACTTTGTAGAAGGAATGCAAAGCAGTTTTGATTTCTCAGTGCCGCTCAGCCTAGGGCATTGAGGCAATTTGCATGACATGTAGGACGTGAGAGAACAGATTACCTGGAGCTGTTGGAGTGCTGAGGAAATGTAGCTCTCCCAAGGAAGAGTGCAGTGTGTTGCCCTACACTTAGCATACACAGAGTGACTGGGAAAGGTATCCGGGCCTGGATGTTTCTTAGCAACCCAGTGGAGCCTGCCGGTACTCGGTGTTCTTGCATGGAATAGGGTGCCCAGGCGAGATCCTAGGTGTCTTGAAAAGCGTACTAATGTTAAAAGAAAGGAGAACTGCAACTCATGTCTCAAGGAAACTTCTCCACGTTCCGCTTCAGCAGGGCTCTTCAAGGCTTTACCTTGAGGAAAGGACTCACGTCAAGTTTCCTTGAGGCTCTAGAGCGTCTCAGGAGGAGCTCCCACCCAGGCTATGAAAGCACCCTGTTGATTTAGAGAAAACTCGTTCCCTTCCCAGAGCCCTGCCTACAGTGACTAGAAACTCGTCCAAAACTCTGGTATTTAGGTAGGTTCAAGGCGGCATGAATGGAGCTTTCAAAATGGGAAAGCAAGACTTGTGCCATCAGGTCTCCGTTTCCAGTGAGCACGCAGCCTACCCCCTTGTGATGTCTACCAAGTAAATATTCCCTCAAACTACACAATGGTCCCTTCCCTGAAGAATGTTTTCTTGGCACGGAGTTCTGCATGTAGCGAACTGCCTCTCCAAAGGAACGCTTTGGTAACGCTTTCGGTGCTTAGGCTCTTCTAAAACCCTGCAGTGTAAGAGGAAGAACTGTGCTTTGGTTACAGGAGGAATGCAAGCCAACTTTCTCCTGTAAGTATGGGGTCTTAAGGTATGACTTTGTAGAAGGACTGTGAAACAGTATTGGTTACTCAGTGCCGCTCAGCCTAGGGCATTGAGCAGATATGCATGACATGTAGACGTGAGACAACAGATTGCCTGGAGCTGTTGGAGTGCTGAGGAAATCTAGCTCTCCCAAGGAGGCGTGCAGTGTGTTGCCCTACCTTTAGCATATTGAGAGTCACTGGGAAAGGTTTCCGGGCCTGGATGTTTCTGAGCTTCCCAGTCGAGCATGCCGGTCCTCGGTGTTCTTGCAGGGAATAGGGTGCCCAGGAGAGTTACTAGGTGTCTTCATAAGCGTACTAACGTTCAAAGAAAGCAGAACTGCAACTCATGTCTCCAGGAAACTGCTCCACGCTTCGGCTTCAGCAGGGCTCTTCAAGGCTTTACCTTGAGGAAACGACTCACGTCAAGTTTCCTTTGAGCTCTAGAGCGTCTCAGGTGGAGCTCCCACCCAGGCTACGAAAGCACCCTGTTGATTTAGAGAAAACTCGTTCCCTTCCCAGAGCCCTGCCTACAGTGACTAGAGACCCGTCCAAAACACTGGTATTTAGGTAGCTTCAAGGCAGCATGAATGGCGCTTTCAAAATGGGAAAGCAAGCCTTGTGCCATCAGGTCTCCGTTTCCAGGTAACACGCAGCCTACCCCCTTGTGATGTCTACCAAGTAAATATTCCCTCAAACTACACAATGGTCCCTTCCCTGAAGAATGTTTTCTTGGCACGGAGTTCTGCATGTAGCGAACTGCCTCTCCCAAGGAACGCTTTGGTAACGCTATCGGGGCTTAGGCTCTTCTAAAACCCTGCAGTGTAAGAGGAAGAACTGTGCTTTGGTTACAGGAGGAACGCAAGCCGAGTTTCTCCTGTAAGTATGGGGTCTTAAGGTATGACTTTGTAGAAGGAATGCGAAGCAGTTTTGATTTCTCAGTGCCGCTCAGCCTAGGGCATTGAGGCAATTTGCATGACATGTAGGACGTGAGAGAACAGATTACCTGGAGCTGTTGGAGTGCTGAGGAAATGTAGCTCTCCCAAGGAAGAGTGCAGTGTGTTGCCCTACACTTAGCATACACAGAGTGACTGGGAAAGGTATCCGGGCCTGGATGTTTCTTAGCAACCCAGTGGAGCCTGCCGGTACTCGGTGTTCTTGCACGGAATAGGGTGCCCAGGCGAGATCCTAGGTGTCTTGAAAAGCGTAGTAACGTTAAAAGAAAGGAAAACTGCAACTCCTGTCTCAAGGAAACTTCTCCACGTGCCGCTTCAGCAGGGCTCTTCAAGGCTTTACCTTGAGGAAAGGACTCACGTCAAGTTTCCTTGTAGCTCTAGAGCGTCTCAGGAGGAGCTCCCACCCAGGCTACGAAAGCACCCTGTTGATTTCGAGAAAACTCGTTCCCTTCCCAGAGCCCTGCCTACAGTGACTAGAAACTCGTCCAAAACACTGGTATTTAGGTAGGTTCAAGGCGGCATGAATGGAGCTTTCAAAATGGGAAAGCAAGCCTTGTGCCATCAGGTCCCCGTTTCCAGTGAACACGCAGCCTACCTCCTTGTGATTTCTACCAAGTTAATATACACTCTAGAGACACACTGGTCCCTTCCCTGAATAACGTGTTCTTGGCACGGAGTTCTGCATGTAGCGAACTGCCTCTCTCAAGGAATGCTCTAGGTACGCTATAGGGGCTTAGCCTCTTCTAAAACCCTGCAGTGTAAGAGGAAGAACTGTGCTTTGGTTACAGCAGGAACGCAAGGCAACTTTCTCCTGTAAGTATGGGGTCTTAAGGTATGACTTTGTAGAAGGAATGTGAAAGAGTATTGGTTTCTCAGTGCCGCTCAGCCTAGGGCACTGAGGCAGATATGCATGACATGTCGATGTGAGACAACAGATTGCCTTGAGCTGTTGGAGTGCTGAGGAAATCTAGCTCTCCCAAGGAGGCGTGCAGTGTGTTGCCCTACACTTAGCATATTGAGAGTGACTGGGAAAGGTTTCCGGGCCTGGATGTTTCTGAGCTTCCCAGTCGAGCATGCCGGTCCTCGGTGTTCTTGCAGGGAATAGGGTGCCCACGGGAGTTACTAGGTGTCTTCATAAGCGTACTAACGTTCAAAGAAAGCAGAACTGCAACTCATGTCTCCAGGAAACTGCTCCACGCTTCGGCTTCAGCAGGGCTCTTCAAGGCTTTACCTTGAGGAAACGACTCACGTCAAGTTTCCTTTGAGCTCTAGAGCGTCTCAGGTGGAGTTCCCACCCAGGCTACGAAAGCACCCTGTTGATTTAGAGAAAACTCGTTCCCTTCCCACAGCCCTGCCTACAGTGACTAGAGACCCGTCCAAAACACTGGTATTTAGGTAGCTTCAAGGCAGCATGAATGGAGCTTTCAAAATGGGAAAGCAAGCCTTGTGCCATCAGGTCTCCGTTTCCAGGGAACACGCAGCCTACCCCCTTGTGATGTCTACCAAGTAAATATTCCCTCAAACTACACAATGGTCCCTTCCCTGAAGAATGTTTTCTTGGCACGGAGTTCTGCATGTAGCGAACTGCCTCTCCCAAGGAACGCTTTGGTAACGCTATCGGGGCTTAGGCTCTTCTAAAACCCTGCAGTGTAAGAGGAAGAACTGTGCTTTGGTTACAGGAGGAACGCAAGCCGAGTTTCTCCTCTAAGTATGGGGTCTTAAGGTATGACTTTGTAGAAGGAATGCGAAGCAGTTTTGATTTCTCAGTGCCGCTCAGCCTAGGGCATTGAGGCAATTTGCATGACATGTAGGACGTGAGAGAACAGATTACCTGGAGCTGTTGGAGTGCTGAGGAAATGTAGCTCTCCCAAGGAAGAGTGCAGTGTGTTGCCCTACACTTAGCATACACAGAGTGACTGGGAAAGGTATCCGGGCCTGGATGTTTCTTAGCAACCCAGTGGAGCCTGCCGGTACTCAGTGTTCTTGCACGGAATAGGGTGCCCAGGCGAGATCCTAGGTGTCTTGAAAAGCGTACTAATGTTAAAAGAAAGGAGAACTGCAACTCATGTCTCAAGGAAACTTCTCCACGTTCCGCTTCAGCAGGGCTCTTCAAGGCTTTACCTTGAGGAAAGGACTCACGTCAAGTTTCCTTGAGGCTCTAGAGCGTCTCAGGAGGAGCTCCCACCCAGGCTATGAAAGCACCCTGTTGATTTAGAGAAAACTCGTTCCCTTCCCAGAGCCCTGCCTACAGTGACTAGAAACTCGTCCAAAACTCTGGTATTTAGGTAGGTTCAAGGCGGCATGAATGGAGCTTTCAAAATGGGAAAGCAAGACTTGTGCCATCAGGTCTCCGTTTCCAGTGAGCACGCAGCCTACCCCCTTGTGATGTCTACCAAGTAAATATTCCCTCAAACTACACAATGGTCCCTTCCCTGAAGAATGTTTTCTTGGCACGGAGTTCTGCATGTAGCGAACTGCCTCTCCCAAGGAACGCTTTGGTAACGCTTTCGGTGCTTAGGCTCTTCTAAAACCCTGCAGTGTAAGAGGAAGAACTGTGCTTTGGTTACAGGAGGAATGCAAGCCAACTTTCTCCTGTAAGTATGGGGTCTTAAGGTATGACTTTGTAGAAGGACTGTGAAACAGTATTGGTTACTCAGTGCCGCTCAGCCTAGGGCACTGAGGCAGATATGCATGACATGTAGATGTGAGACAACAGATTGCCTTGAGCTGTTGGAGTGCTGAGGAAATCTAGCTCTCCCAAGGAGGCGTGCAGTGTGTTGCCCTACACTTAGCATATTGAGAGTGACTGGGAAAGGTTTCCGGGCCTTGATGTTTCTGAGCTTCCCAGTCGAGCATGCCGGTCCTCGGTGTTCTTGCAGGGAATAGGGTGCCCACGGGAGTTACTAGGTGTCTTCATAAGCGTACTAACGTTCAAAGAAAGCAGAACTGCAACTCGTGTCTCCAGGAAACTGCTCCACGCTTCGGCTTCAGCAGGGCTCTTCAAGGCTTTACCTTGAGGAAACGACTCACGTCAAGTTTCCTTTGAGCTCTAGAGCGTCTCAGGTGGAGCTCCCACCCAGGCTACGAAAGCACCCTGTTGATTTAGAGAAAACTCGTTCCCTTCCCAGAGCCCTGCCTACAGTGACTAGAGACCCGTCCAAAACACTGGTATTTAGGTAGCTTCAAGGCAGCATGAATGGAGTTTTCAAAATGGGAAAGCAAGCCTTGTGCCATCAGGTCTCCGTTTCCAGGGAACACGCAGCCTACCCCCTTGTGATGTCTACCAAGTAAATATTCCCTCAAACTACACAATGGTCCCTTCCCTGAAGAATGTTTTCTTGGCACGGAGTTCTGCATGTAGCGAACTGCCTCTCCCAAGGAACGCTTTGGTAACGCTATCGGGGCTTAGGCTCTTCTAAAACCCTGCAGTGTAAGAGGAAGAACTGTGCTTTGGTTACAGGAGGAACGCAAGCCGAGTTTCTCCTGTAAGTATGGGGTCTTAAGGTATGACTTTGTAGAAGGAATGCAAAGCAGTTTTGATTTCTCAGTGCCGCTCAGCCTAGGGCATTGAGGCAATTTGCATGACATGTAGGACGTGAGAGAACAGATTACCTGGAGCTGTTGGAGTGCTGAGGAAATGTAGCTCTCCCAAGGAAGAGTGCAGTGTGTTGCCCTACACTTAGCATACACAGAGTGACTGGGAAAGGTATCCGGGCCTGGATGTTTCTTAGCAACCCAGTGGAGCCTGCCGGTACTCGGTGTTCTTGCACGGAATAGGGTGCCCAGGCGAGATCCTAGGTGTCTTGAAAAGCGTACTAATGTTAAAAGAAAGGAGAACTGCAACTCATGTCTCAAGGAAACTTCTCCACGTTCCGCTTCAGCAGGGCTCTTCAAGGCTTTACCTTGAGGAAAGGACTCACGTCAAGTTTCCTTGAGGCTCTAGAGCGTCTCAGGAGGAGCTCCCACCCAGGCTATGAAAGCACCCTGTTGATTTAGAGAAAACTCGTTCCCTTCCCAGAGCCCTGCCTACAGTGACTAGAAACTCGTCCAAAACTCTGGTATTTAGGTAGGTTCAAGGCGGCATGAATGGAGCTTTCAAAATGGGAAAGCAAGACTTGTGCCATCAGGTCTCCGTTTCCAGTGAGCACGCAGCCTACCCCCTTGTGATGTCTACCAAGTAAATATTCCCTCAAACTACACAATGGTCCCTTCCCTGAAGAATGTTTTCTTGGCACGGAGTTCTGCATGTAGCGAACTGCCTCTCCCAAGGAACGCTTTGGTAACGCTTTCGGTGCTTAGGCTCTTCTAAAACCCTGCAGTGTAAGAGGAAGAACTGTGCTTTGGTTACAGGAGGAATGCAAGCCAACTTTCTCCTGTAAGTATGGGGTCTTAAGGTATGACTTTGTAGAAGGACTGTGAAACAGTATTGGTTACTCAGTGCCGCTCAGCCTAGGGCATTGAGGCAGATATGCATGACATGTAGACGTGAGACAACAGATTGCCTGGAGCTGTTGGAGTGCTGAGGAAATCTAGCTCTCCCAAGGAGGCGTGCAGTGTGTTGCCCTACACTTAGCATACACAGAGTGACTGGGAAAGGTTTCCGGGCCTTGATGTTTCTGAGCTTCCCATTCGAGCATGCCGGTCCTCGGTGTTCTTGCAGGGAATAGGGTGCCCACGGGAGTTACTAGGTGTCTTCATAAGCTTACTAACGTTCAAAGAAAGCAGAACTGCAACTCATGTATTCAGGAAACTGCTCCACGCTTTGGCTTCAGCAGGGCTCTTCAAGGCTTTACCTTGAGGAAACGACTCACGTCAAGTTTCCTTTGAGCTCTAGAGCTTCTAGGTGGAGCTCCCACCAGGCTACGAAAGCACCCTGTTGATTTAGAGAAAACTCGTTCCCTTCCCACAGCCCTGCCTACAGTGACTAGAAACTCGTCCAAAACACTGGTATTTAGGTAGGTTCAAGGCGGCATGAATGGAGCTTTCAAAATGGGAAAGCAAGCCTTGTGCCATCAGGTCCCCGTTTCCAGTGAACACGCAGCCTACCTCCTTGTGATTTCTACCAAGTTAATATACACTCTAGAGACACACTGGTCCCTTCCCTGAATAACGTGTTCTTGGCACGGAGTTCTGCATGTAGCGAAGTGCCTCTCTCAAGGAATGCTCTAGGTACGCTATAGGGGCTTAGCCTCTTCTAAAACCCTGCAGTGTAAGAGGAAGAACTGTGCTTTGGTTACAGCAGGAACGCAAGGCAACTTTCTCCTGTAAGTATGGGGTCTTAAGGTATGACTTTGTAGAAGGAATGTGAAAGAGTATTGGTTACTCAGTGCCACTCAGCCTAGGGCATTGAGGCAGATATGCATGACATGTAGACGTGAGACAACAGATTGCCTGGAGCTGTTGGAGTGCTGAGGAAATCTAGCTCTCCCAAGGAGGCGTGCAGTGTGTTGCCCTACCTTTAGCATATTGAGAGTCACTGGGAAAGGTTTCCGGGCCTGGATGTTTCTGAGCTTCCCAGTCGAGCATGCCGGTCCTCGGTGTTCTTGCAGGGAATAGGGTGCCCAGGAGAGTTACTAGGTGTCTTCATAAGCGTACTAACGTTCAAAGAAAGCAGAACTGCAACTCATGTCTCCAGGAAACTGCTCCACGCTTCGGCTTCAGCAGGGCTCTTCAAGGCTTTACCTTGAGGAAACGACTCACGTCAAGTTTCCTTTGAGCTCTAGAGCGTCTCAGGTGGAGCTCCCACCCAGGCTACGAAAGCACCCTGTTGATTTAGAGAAAACTCGTTCCCTTCCCAGAGCCCTGCCTACAGTGACTAGAGACCTGTCCAAAACACTGGTATTTAGGTAGCTTCAAGGCAGCATGAATGGCGCTTTCAAAATGGGAAAGCAAGCCTTGTGCCATCAGGTCTCCGTTTCCAGGTAACACGCAGCCTACCCCCTTGTGATGTCTACCAAGTAAATATTCCCTCAAACTACACAATGGTCCCTTCCCTGAAGAATGTTTTCTTGGCACGGAGTTCTGCATGTAGCGAACTGCCTCTCCCAAGGAACGCTTTGGTAACGCTATCGGGGCTTAGGCTCTTCTAAAACCCTGCAGTGTAAGAGGAAGAACTGTGCTTTGGTTACAGGAGGAACGCAAGCCGAGTTTCTCCTGTAAGTATGGGGTCTTAAGGTATGACTTTGTAGAAGGAATGCGAAGCAGTTTTGATTTCTCAGTGCCGCTCAGCCTAGGGCATTGAGGCAATTTGCATGACATGTAGGACGTGAGAGAACAGATTACCTGGAGCTGTTGGAGTGCTGAGGAAATGTAGCTCTCCCAAGGAAGAGTGCAGTGTGTTGCCCTACACTTAGCATACACAGAGTGACTGGGAAAGGTATCCGGGCCTGGATGTTTCTTAGCAACCCAGTGGAGCCTGCCGGTACTCGGTGTTCTTGCACGGAATAGGGTGCCCAGGCGAGATCCTAGGTGTCTTGAAAAGCGTAGTAACGTTAAAAGAAAGGAAAACTGCAACTCCTGTCTCAAGGAAACTTCTCCACGTGCCGCTTCAGCAGGGCTCTTCAAGGCTTTACCTTGAGGAAAGGACTCACGTCAAGTTTCCTTGTAGCTCTAGAGCGTCTCAGGAGGAGCTCCCACCCAGGCTACGAAAGCACCCTGTTGATTTCGAGAAAACTCGTTCCCTTCCCAGAGCCCTGCCTACAGTGACTAGAAACTCGTCCAAAACACTGGTATTTAGGTAGGTTCAAGGCGGCATGAATGGAGCTTTCAAAATGGGAAAGCAAGCCTTGTGCCATCAGGTCCCCGTTTCCAGTGAACACGCAGCCTACCTCCTTGTGATTTCTACCAAGTTAATATACACTCTAGAGACACACTGGTCCCTTCCCTGAATAACGTGTTCTTGGCACGGAGTTCTGCATGTAGCGAACTGCCTCTCTCAAGGAATGCTCTAGGTACGCTATAGGGGCTTAGCCTCTTCTAAAACCCTGCAGTGTAAGAGGAAGAACTGTGCTTTGGTTACAGCAGGAACGCAAGGCAACTTTCTCCTGTAAGTATGGGGTCTTAAGGTATGACTTTGTAGAAGGAATGTGAAAGAGTATTGGTTACTCAGTGCCACTCAGCCTAGGGCATTGAGGCAGATATGCATGACATGTAGACGTGAGACAACAGATTGCCTGGAGCTGTTGGAGTGCTGAGGAAATCTAGCTCTCCCAAGGAGGCGTGCAGTGTGTTGCCCTACCTTTAGCATATTGAGAGTCACTGGGAAAGGTTTCCGGGCCTGGATGTTTCTGAGCTTCCCAGTCGAGCATGCCGGTCCTCGGTGTTCTTGCAGGGAATAGGGTGCCCAGGAGAGTTACTAGGTGTCTTCATAAGCGTACTAACGTTCAAAAAAGCAGAACTGCAACTCATGTCTCCAGGAAACTGCTCCACGCTTCGGCTTCAGCAGGGCTCTTCAAGGCTTTACCTTGAGGAAACGACTCACGTCAAGTTTCCTTTGAGCTCTAGAGCGTCTCAGGTGGAGCTCCCACCCAGGCTACGAAAGCACCCTGTTGATTTAGAGAAAACTCGTTCCCTTCCCAGAGCCCTGCCTACAGTGACTAGAGACCCGTCCAAAACACTGGTATTTAGGTAGCTTCAAGGCAGCATGAATGGAGCTTTCAAAATGGGAAAGCAAGCCTTGTGCCATCAGGTCTCCGTTTCCAGGGAACACGCAGCCTACCCCCTTGTGATGTCTACCAAGTAAATATTCCCTCAAACTACACAATGGTCCCTTCCCTGAAGAATGTTTTCTTGGCACGGAGTTCTGCATGTAGCGAACTGCCTCTCCCAAGGAACGCTTTGGTAACGCTATCGGGGCTTAGGCTCTTCTAAAACCCTGCAGTGTAAGAGGAAGAACTGTGCTTTGGTTACAGGAGGAACGCAAGCCGAGTTTCTCCTGTAAGTATGGGGTCTTAAGGTATGACTTTGTAGAAGGAATGCGAAGCAGTTTTGATTTCTCAGTGCCGCTCAGCCTAGGGCATTGAGGCAATTTGCATGACATGTAGGACGTGAGAGAACAGATTACCTGGAGCTGTTGGAGTGCTGAGGAAATGTAGCTCTCCCAAGGAAGAGTGCAGTGTGTTGCCCTACACTTAGCATACACAGAGTGACTGGGAAAGGTATCCGGGCCTGGATGTTTCTTAGCAACCCAGTGGAGCCTGCCGGTACTCTGTGTTCTTGCACGGAATAAGGTGCCCAGGCGAGATCCTAGGTGTCTTGAAAAGCGTACTAATGTTAAAAGAAAGGAGAACTGCAACTCATGTCTCAAGGAAACTTCTCCACGTTCCGCTTCAGCAGGGCTCTTCAAGGCTTTACCTTGAGGAAAGGACTCACGTCAAGTTTCCTTGAGGCTCTAGAGCGTCTCAGGAGGAGCTCCCACCCAGGCTACGAAAGCACCCTGTTGATTTAGAGAAAACTCGTTCCCTTCCCAGAGCCCTGCCTACAGTGACTAGAAACTCGTCCAAAACTCTGGTATTTAGGTAGGTTCAAGGCGGCATGAATGGAGCTTTCAAAATGGGAAAGCAAGACTTGTGCCATCAGGTCTCCGTTTCCAGTGAGCACGCAGCCTACCCCCTTGTGATGTCTACCAAGTAAATATTCCCTCAAACTACACAATGGTCCCTTCCCTGAAGAATGTTTTCTTGGCACGGAGTTCTGCATGTAGCGAACTGCCTCTCCCAAGGAACGCTTTGGTAACGCTTTCGGTGCTTAGGCTCTTCTAAAACCCTGCAGTGTAAGAGGAAGAACTGTGCTTTGGTTACAGGAGGAATGCAAGCCAACTTTCTCCTGTAAGTATGGGGTCTTAAGGTATGACTTTGTAGAAGGACTGTGAAACAGTATTGATTACTCAGTGCCGCTCAGCCTAGGGCATTGAGGCAGATATGCATGACATGTAGACGTGAGACAACAGATTGCCTGGAGCTGTTGGAGTGCTGAGGAAATCTAGCTCTCCCAAGGAGGCGTGCAGTGTGTTGCCCTACACTTAGCATACACAGAGTGACTGGGAAAGGTTTCCGGGCCTTGATGTTTCTGAGCTTCCCAGTCGAGCATGCCGGTCCTCGGTGTTCTTGCAGGGAATAGGGTGCCCACGGGAGTTACTAGGTGTCTTCATAAGCGTACTAACGTTCAAAGAAAGCAGAACTGCAACTCGTGTCTCCAGGAAACTGCTCCACGCTTTGGCTTCAGCAGGGCTCTTCAAGGCTTTACCTTGAGGAAACGACTCACGTCAAGTTTCCTTTGAGCTCTAGAGCTTCTAGGTGGAGCTCCCACCAGGCTACGAAAGCACCCTGTTGATTTAGAGAAAACTCGTTCCCTTCCCACAGCCCTGCCTACAGTGACTAGAGACCCGTCCAAAATACTGGTATTTAGGTAGCTTCAAGGCAGCATGAATGGCGCTTTCAAAATGGGAAAGCAAGCCTTGTGCCATCAGGTCTCCGTTTCCAGGTAACACGCAGCCTACCCCCTTGTGATGTCTACCAAGTAAATATTCCCTCAAACTACACAATGGTCCCTTCCCTGAAGAATGTTTTCTTGGCACGGAGTTCTGCATGTAGCGAACTGCCTCTCCCAAGGAACGCTTTGGTAACGCTATCGGGGCTTAGGCTCTTCTAAAACCCTGCAGTGTAAGAGGAAGAACTGTGCTTTGGTTACAGGAGGAACGCAAGCCGAGTTTCTCCTGTAAGTATGGGGTCTTAAGGTATGACTTTGTAGAAGGAATGCGAAGCAGTTTTGATTTCTCAGTGCCGCTCAGCCTAGGGCATTGAGGCAATTTGCATGACATGTAGGACGTGAGAGAACAGATTACCTGGAGCTGTTGGAGTGCTGAGGAAATGTAGCTCTCCCAAGGAAGAGTGCAGTGTGTTGCCCTACACTTAGCATACACAGAGTGACTGGGAAAGGTATCCGGGCCTGGATGTTTCTTAGCAACCCAGTGGAGCCTGCCGGTACTCGGTGTTCTTGCACGGAATAGGGTGCCCAGGCGAGATCCTAGGTGTCTTGAAAAGCGTAGTAACGTTAAAAGAAAGGAAAACTGCAACTCCTGTCTCAAGGAAACTTCTCCACGTGCCGCTTCAGCAGGGCTCTTCAAGGCTTTACCTTGAGGAAAGGACTCACGTCAAGTTTCCTTGTAGCTCTAGAGCGTCTCAGGAGGAGCTCCCACCCAGGCTACGAAAGCACCCTGTTGATTTCGAGAAAACTCGTTCCCTTCCCAGAGCCCTGCCTACAGTGACTAGAAACTCGTCCAAAACACTGGTATTTAGGTAGGTTCAAGGCGGCATGAATGGAGCTTTCAAAATGGGAAAGCAAGCCTTGTGCCATCAGGTCCCCGTTTCCAGTGAACACGCAGCCTACCTCCTTGTGATTTCTACCAAGTTAATATACACTCTAGAGACACACTGGTCCCTTCCCTGAATAACGTGTTCTTGGCACGGAGTTCTGCATGTAGCGAACTGCCTCTCTCAAGGAATGCTCTAGGTACGCTATAGGGGCTTAGCCTCTTCTAAAACCCTGCAGTGTAAGAGGAAGAACTGTGCTTTGGTTACAGCAGGAACGCAAGGCAACTTTCTCCTGTAAGTATGGGGTCTTAAGGTATGACTTTGTAGAAGGAATGTGAAAGAGTATTGGTTACTCAGTGCCACTCAGCCTAGGGCATTGAGGCAGATATGCATGACATGTAGACGTGAGACAACAGATTGCCTGGAGCTGTTGGAGTGCTGAGGAAATCTAGCTCTCCCAAGGAGGCGTGCAGTGTGTTGCCCTACCTTTAGCATATTGAGAGTCACTGGGAAAGGTTTCCGGGCCTGGATGTTTCTGAGCTTCCCAGTCGAGCATGCCGGTCCTCGGTGTTCTTGCAGGGAATAGGGTGCCCAGGAGAGTTACTAGGTGTCTTCATAAGCGTACTAACGTTCAAAGAAAGCAGAACTGCAACTCATGTCTCCAGGAAACTGCTCCACGCTTCGGCTTCAGCAGGGCTCTTCAAGGCTTTACCTTGAGGAAACGACTCACGTCAAGTTTCCTTTGAGCTCTAGAGCGTCTCAGGTGGAGCTCCCACCCAGGCTACGAAAGCACCCTGTTGATTTAGAGAAAACTCGTTCCCTTCCCAGAGCCCTGCCTACAGTGACTAGAGACCCGTCCAAAACACTGGTATTTAGGTAGCTTCAAGGCAGCATGAATGGAGCTTTCAAAATGGGAAAGCAAGCCTTGTGCCATCAGGTCTCCGTTTCCAGGGAACACGCAGCCTACCCCCTTGTGATGTCTACCAAGTAAATATTCCCTCAAACTACACAATGGTCCCTTCCCTGAAGAATGTTTTCTTGGCACGGAGTTCTGCATGTAGCGAACTGCCTCTCCCAAGGAACGCTTTGGTAACGCTATCGGGGCTTAGGCTCTTCTAAAACCCTGCAGTGTAAGAGGAAGAACTGTGCTTTGGTTACAGGAGGAACGCAAGCCGAGTTTCTCCTCTAACTATGCGGTCTTAAGGTATGACTTTGTAGAAGGAATGCGAAGCAGTTTTGATTTCTCAGTGCCGCTCAGCCTAGGGCATTGAGGCAATTTGCATGACATGTAGGACGTGAGAGAACAGATTACCTGGAGCTGTTGGAGTGCTGAGGAAATGTAGCTCTCCCAAGGAAGAGTGCAGTGTGTTGCCCTACACTTAGCATACACAGAGTGACTGGGAAAGGTATCCGGGCCTGGATGTTTCTTAGCAACCCAGTGGAGCCTGCCGGTACTCTGTGTTCTTGCACGGAATAAGGTGCCCAGGCGAGATCCTAGGTGTCTTGAAAAGCGTACTAATGTTAAAAGAAAGGAGAACTGCAACTCATGTCTCAAGGAAACTTCTCCACGTTCCGCTTCAGCAGGGCTCTTCAAGGCTTTACCTTGAGGAAAGGACTCACGTCAAGTTTCCTTGAGGCTCTAGAGCGTCTCAGGAGGAGCTCCCACCCAGGCTATGAAAGCACCCTGTTGATTTAGAGAAAACTCGTTCCCTTCCCAGAGCCCTGCCTACAGTGACTAGAAACTCGTCCAAAACTCTGGTATTTAGGTAGGTTCAAGGCGGCATGAATGGAGCTTTCAAAATGGGAAAGCAAGACTTGTGCCATCAGGTCTCCGTTTCCAGTGAGCACGCAGCCTACCCCCTTGTGATGTCTACCAAGTAAATATTCCCTCAAACTACACAATGGTCCCTTCCCTGAAGAATGTTTTCTTGGCACGGAGTTCTGCATGTAGCGAACTGCCTCTCCCAAGGAACGCTTTGGTAACGCTTTCGGTGCTTAGGCTCTTCTAAAACCCTGCAGTGTAAGAGGAAGAACTGTGCTTTGGTTACAGGAGGAATGCAAGCCAACTTTCTCCTGTAAGTATGGGGTCTTAAGGTATGACTTTGTAGAAGGACTGTGAAACAGTATTGATTACTCAGTGCCGCTCAGCCTAGGGCATTGAGGCAGATATGCATGACATGTAGACGTGAGACAACAGATTGCCTGGAGCTGTTGGAGTGCTGAGGAAATCTAGCTCTCCCAAGGAGGCGTGCAGTGTGTTGCCCTACACTTAGCATACACAGAGTGACTGGGAAAGGTTTCCGGGCCTTGATGTTTCTGAGCTTCCCAGTCGAGCATGCCGGTCCTCGGTGTTCTTGCAGGGAATAGGGTGCCCACGGGAGTTACTAGGTGTCTTCATAAGCGTACTAACGTTCAAAGAAAGCAGAACTGCAACTCGTGTCTCCAGGAAACTGCTCCACACTTTGGCTTCAGCAGGGCTCTTCAAGGCTTTACCTTGAGGAAACGACTCACGTCAAGTTTCCTTTGAGCTCTAGAGCTTCTAGGTGGAGCTCCCACCAGGCTACGAAAGCACCCTGTTGATTTAGAGAAAACTCGTTCCCTTCCCACAGCCCTGCCTACAGTGACTAGAGACCCGTCCAAAATACTGGTATTTAGGTAGCTTCAAGGCAGCATGAATGGAGCTTTCAAAATGGGAAAGCAAGCCTTGTGCCATCAGGTCTCCGTTTCCAGGTAACACGCAGCCTACCCCCTTGTGATGTCTACCAAGTAAATATTCCCTCAAACTACACAATGGTCCCTTCCCTGAAGAATGTTTTCTTGGCACGGAGTTCTGCATGTAGCGAACTGCCTCTCCCAAGGAACGCTTTGGTAACGCTATCGGGGCTTAGGCTCTTCTAAAACCCTGCAGTGTAAGAGGAAGAACTGTGCTTTGGTTACAGGAGGAACGCAAGCCGAGTTTCTCCTGTAAGTATGGGGTCTTAAGGTATGACTTTGTAGAAGGAATGCGAAGCAGTTTTGATTTCTCAGTGCCGCTCAGCCTAGGGCATTGAGGCAATTTGCATGACATGTAGGACGTGAGAGAACAGATTACCTGGAGCTGTTGGAGTGCTGAGGAAATGTAGCTCTCCCAAGGAAGAGTGCAGTGTGTAGCCCTACACTTAGCATACACAGAGTGACTGGGAAAGGTATCCGGGCCTGGATGTTTCTTAGCAACCCAGTGGAGCCTGCCGGTACTCGGTGTTCTTGCACGGAATAGGGTGCCCAGGCGAGATCCTAGGTGTCTTGAAAAGCGTAGTAACGTTAAAAGAAAGGAAAACTGCAACTCCTGTCTCAAGGAAACTTCTCCACGTGCCGCTTCAGCAGGGCTCTTCAAGGCTTTACCTTGAGGAAAGGACTCACGTCAAGTTTCCTTGTAGCTCTAGAGCGTCTCAGGAGGAGCTCCCACCCAGGCTACGAAAGCACCCTGTTGATTTCGAGAAAACTCGTTCCCTTCCCAGAGCCCTGCCTACAGTGACTAGAAACTCGTCCAAAACACTGGTATTTAGGTAGGTTCAAGGCGGCATGAATGGAGCTTTCAAAATGGGAAAGCAAGCCTTGTGCCATCAGGTCCCCGTTTCCAGTGAACACGCAGCCTACCTCCTTGTGATTTCTACCAAGTTAATATACACTCTAGAGACACACTGGTCCCTTCCCTGAATAACGTGTTCTTGGCACGGAGTTCTGCATGTAGCGAACTGCCTCTCTCAAGGAATGCTCTAGGTACGCTATAGGGGCTTAGCCTCTTCTAAAACCCTGCAGTGTAAGAGGAAGAACTGTGCTTTGGTTACAGCAGGAAGGCAAGGCAACTTTCTCCTGTAAGTATGGGGTCTTAAGGTATGACTTTGTAGAAGGAATGTGAAAGAGTATTGGTTACTCAGTGCCACTCAGCCTAGGGCATTGAGGCAGATATGCATGACATGTAGACGTGAGACAACAGATTGCCTGGAGCTGTTGGAGTGCTGAGGAAATCTAGCTCTCCCAAGGAGGCGTGCAGTGTGTTGCCCTACCTTTAGCATATTGAGAGTCACTGGGAAAGTTTTCCGGGCCTGGATGTTTCTGAGCTTCCCAGTCGAGCATGCCGGTCCTCGGTGTTCTTGCAGGGAATAGGGTGCCCAGGAGAGTTACTAGGTGTCTTCATAAGCGTACTAACGTTCAAAGAAAGCAGAACTGCAACTCATGTCTCCAGGAAACTGCTCCACGCTTCGGCTTCAGCAGGGCTCTTCAAGGCTTTACCTTGAGGAAACGACTCACGTCAAGTTTCCTTTGAGCTCTAGAGCGTCTCAGGTGGAGCTCCCACCCAGGCTACGAAAGCACCCTGTTGATTTAGAGAAAACTCGTTCCCTTCCCAGAGCCCTGCCTACAGTGACTAGAGACCCGTCCAAAACACTGGTATTTAGGTAGCTTCAAGGCAGCATGAATGGCGCTTTCAAAATGGGAAAGCAAGCCTTGTGCCATCAGGTCTCCGTTTCCAGGTAACACGCAGCCTACCCCCTTGTGATGTCTACCAAGTAAATATTCCCTCAAACTACACAATGGTCCCATCCCTGAAGAATGTTTTCTTGGCACGGAGTTCTGCATGTAGCGAACTGCCTCTCCCAAGGAACGCTTTGGTAACGCTATCGGGGCTTAGGCTCTTCTAAAACCCTGCAGTGTAAGAGGAAGAACTGTGCTTTGGTTACAGGAGGAACGCAAGCCGAGTTTCTCCTGTAAGTATGGGGTCTTAAGGTATGACTTTGTAGAAGGAATGTGAAGCAGTTTTGATTTCTCAGTGCCGCTCAGCCTAGGGCATTGAGGCAATTTGCATGACATGTAGGACGTGAGAGAACAGATTACCTGGAGCTGTTGGAGTGCTGAGGAAATGTAGCTCTCCCAAGGAAGAGTGCAGTGTGTTGCCCTACACTTAGCATACACAGAGTGACTGGGAAAGGTATCCGGGCCTGGATGTTTCTTAGCAACCCAGTGGAGCCTGCCGGTACTCGGTGTTCTTGCACGGAATAGGGTGCCCAGGCGAGATCCTAGGTGTCTTGAAAAGCGTAGTAACGTTAAAAGAAAGGAAAACTGCAACTCCTGTCTCAAGGAAACTTCTCCACGTGCCGCTTCAGCAGGGCTCTTCAAGGCTTTACCTTGAGGAAAGGACTCACGTCAAGTTTCCTTGTAGCTCTAGAGCGTCTCAGGAGGAGCTCCCACCCAGGCTACGAAAGCACCCTGTTGATTTCGAGAAAACTCGTTCCCTTCCCAGAGCCCTGCCTACAGTGACTAGAAACTCGTCCAAAACACTGGTATTTAGGTAGGTTCAAGGCGGCATGAATGGAGCTTTCAAAATGGGAAAGCAAGCCTTGTGCCATCAGGTCCCCGTTTCCAGTGAACACGCAGCCTACCTCCTTGTGATTTCTACCAAGTTAATATACACTCTAGAGACACACTGGTCCCTTCCCTGAATAACGTGTTCTTGGCACGGAGTTCTGCATGTAGCGAACTGCCTCTCTCAAGGAATGCTCTAGGTACGCTATAGGGGCTTAGCCTCTTCTAAAACCCTGCAGTGTAAGAGGAAGAACTGTGCTTTGGTTACAGCAGGAATGCAAGGCAACTTTCTCCTGTAAGTATGGGGTCTTAAGGTGTGACTTTGTAGAAGGAATGTGAAAGAGTATTGGTTACTCAGTGCCACTCAGCCTAGGGCATTGAGGCAGATATGCATGACATGTAGACGTGAGACAACAGATTGCCTGGAGCTGTTGGAGTGCTGAGGAAATCTAGCTCTCCCAAGGAGGCGTGCAGTGTGTTGCCCTACCTTTAGCATATTGAGAGTCACTGGGAAAGGTTTCCGGGCCTGGATGTTTCTGAGCTTCCCAGTCGAGCATGCCGGTCCTCGGTGTTCTTGCAGGGAATAGGGTGCCCAGGAGAGTTACTAGGTGTCTTCATAAGCGTACTAACGTTCAAAGAAAGCAGAACTGCAACTCATGTCTCCAGGAAACTGCTCCACGCTTCGGCTTCAGCAGGGCTCTTCAAGGCTTTACCTTGAGGAAACGACTCACGTCAAGTTTCCTTTGAGCTCTAGAGCGTCTCAGGTGGAGCTCCCACCCAGGCTACGAAAGCACCCTGTTGATTTAGAGAAAACTCGTTCCCTTCCCAGAGCCCTGCCTACAGTGACTAGAGACCCGTCCAAAACACTGGTATTTAGGTAGCTTCAAGGCAGCATGAATGGAGCTTTCAAAATGGGAAAGCAAGCCTTGTGCCATCAGGTCTCCGTTTCCAGGGAACACGCAGCCTACCCCCTTGTGATGTCTACCAAGTAAATATTCCCTCAAACTACACAATGGTCCCTTCCCTGAAGAATGTTTTCTTGGCACGGAGTTCTGCATGTAGCGAACTGCCTCTCCCAAGGAACGCTTTGGTAACGCTATCGGGGCTTAGGCTCTTCTAAAACCCTGCAGTGTAAGAGGAAGAACTGTGCTTTGGTTACAGGAGGAACGCAAGCCGAGTTTCTCCTCTAACTATGCGGTCTTAAGGTATGACTTTGTAGAAGGAATGCGAAGCAGTTTTGATTTCTCAGTGCCGCTCAGCCTAGGGCATTGAGGCAATTTGCATGACATGTAGGACGTGAGAGAACAGATTACCTGGAGCTGTTGGAGTGCTGAGGAAATGTAGCTCTCCCAAGGAAGAGTGCAGTGTGTTGCCCTACACTTAGCATACACAGAGTGACTGGGAAAGGTATCCGGGCCTGGATGTTTCTTAGCAACCCAGTGGAGCCTGCCGGTACTCTGTGTTCTTGCACGGAATAAGGTGCCCAGGCGAGATCCTAGGTGTCTTGAAAAGCGTACTAATGTTAAAAGAAAGGAGAACTGCAACTCATGTCTCAAGGAAACTTCTCCACGTTCCGCTTCAGCAGGGCTCTTCAAGGCTTTACCTTGAGGAAAGGACTCACGTCAAGTTTCCTTGAGGCTCTAGAGCGTCTCAGGAGGAGCTCCCACCCAGGCTATGAAAGCACCCTGTTGATTTAGAGAAAACTCGTTCCCTTCCCAGAGCCCTGCCTACAGTGACTAGAAACTCGTCCAAAACTCTGGTATTTAGGTAGGTTCAAGGCGGCATGAATGGAGCTTTCAAAATGGGAAAGCAAGACTTGTGCCATCAGGTCTCCGTTTCCAGTGAGCACGCAGCCTACCCCCTTGTGATGTCTACCAAGTAAATATTCCCTCAAACTACACAATGGTCCCTTCCCTGAAGAATGTTTTCTTGGCACGGAGTTCTGCATGTAGCGAACTGCCTCTCCCAAGGAACGCTTTGGTAACGCTTTCGGTGCTTAGGCTCTTCTAAAACCCTGCAGTGTAAGAGGAAGAACTGTGCTTTGGTTACAGGAGGAATGCAAGCCAACTTTCTCCTGTAAGTATGGGGTCTTAAGGTATGACTTTGTAGAAGGACTGTGAAACAGTATTGATTACTCAGTGCCGCTCAGCCTAGGGCATTGAGGCAGATATGCATGACATGTAGACGTGAGACAACAGATTGCCTGGAGCTGTTGGAGTGCTGAGGAAATCTAGCTCTCCCAAGGAGGCGTGCAGTGTGTTGCCCTACACTTAGCATACACAGAGTGACTGGGAAAGGTTTCCGGGCCTTGATGTTTCTGAGCTTCCCAGTCGAGCATGCCGGTCCTCGGTGTTCTTGCAGGGAATAGGGTGCCCACGGGAGTTACTAGGTGTCTTCATAAGCGTACTAACGTTCAAAGAAAGCAGAACTGCAACTCGTGTCTCCAGGAAACTGCTCCACGCTTTGGCTTCAGCAGGGCTCTTCAAGGCTTTACCTTGAGGAAACGACTCACGTCAAGTTTCCTTTGAGCTCTAGAGCTTCTAGGTGGAGCTCCCACCAGGTAACGAAAGCACCCTGTTGATTTAGAGAAAACTCGTTCCCTTCCCACAGCTCTGCCTACAGTAACTAGAGACCCGTCCAAAACACTGGTATTTAGGTAGCTTCAAGGCAGCATGAATGGAGCTTTCAAAATGGGAAAGCAAGCCTTGTGCCATCAGGTCTCCGTTTCCAGGTAACACGCAGCCTACCCCCTTGTGATGTCTACCAAGTAAATATTCCCTCAAACTACACAATGGTCCCTTCCCTGAAGAATGTTTTCTTGGCACGGAGTTCTGCATGTAGCGAACTGCCTCTCCCAAGGAACGCTTTGGTAACGCTTTCGGTGCTTAGGCTCTTCTACAACCCTGCAGTGTAAGAGGAAGAACTGTGCTTTGGTTACAGGAGGAACGCAAGCCGAGTTTCTCCTCTAAGTATGGGGTCTTAAGGTATGACTTTGTAGAAGGAATGCAAAGCAGTTTTGATTTCTCAGTGCCGCTCAGCCTAGGGCATTGAGGCAATTTGCATGACATGTAGGACGTGAGAGAACAGATTACCTGGAGCTGTTGGAGTGCTGAGGAAATGTAGCTCTCCCAAGGAAGAGTGCAGTGTGTTGCCCTACACTTAGCATACACAGAGTGACTGGGAAAGGTATCCGGGCCTGGATGTTTCTTAGCAACCCAGTGGAGCCTGCCGGTACTCGGTGTTCTTGCACGGAATAGGGTGCCCAGGCGAGATCCTAGGTGTCTTGAAAAGCGTAGTAACGTTAAAAGTAAGGAGAACTGCAACTCATGTCTCAAGGAAACTTCTCCACGTGCCGCTTCAGCAGGGCTCTTCAAGGCTTTACCTTGAGATAAGGACTCACGTCAAGTTTCCTTGTAGCTCTAGAGCGTCTCAGGAGGAGCTCCCACCCAGGCTACGAAAGCACCCTGTTGATTTCGAGAAAACTCGTTCCCTTCCCAGAGCCCTGCCTACAGTGACTAGAAACTCGTCCAAAACACTGGTATTTAGGTAGGTTCAAGGCGGCATGAATGGAGCTTTCAAAATGGGAAAGCAAGCCTTGTGCCATCAGGTCCCCGTTTCCAGTGAACACGCAGCCTACCTCCTTGTGATTTCTACCAAGTTAATATACACTCTAGAGACACACTGGTCCCTTCCCTGAATAACGTGTTCTTGGCACGGAGTTCTGCATGTAGCGAACTGCCTCTCCCAAGGAACGCTTTGGTAACGCTATCGGGGCTTAGGCTCTTCTAAAACCCTGCAGTGTAAGAGGAAGAACTGTGCTTTGGTTACAGGAGGAACGCAAGCCGAGTTTCTCCTGTAAGTATGGGGTCTTAAGGTATGACTTTGTAGAAGGAATGCGAAGCAGTTTTGATTTCTCAGTGCCGCTCAGCCTAGTGTATTGAGGCAATTTGCATGACATGTAGGACGTGAGAGAACAGATTACCTGGAGCTGTTGGAGTGCTGAGGAAATGTAGCTCTCCCAAGGAAGAGTGCAGTGTGTTGCCCTACACTTAGAATACCCAGAGTGACTGGGAAAGGTATCCGGGCCTGGATGTTTCTTAGCAACCCAGTGGACCCTGCCGGTACTCGGTGTTCTTGCACGGAATAGGGTGCCCAGGCGAGATCCTAGGTGTCTTGAAAAGCGTAGTAACGTTAAAAGAAAGGAGAACTGCAACTCCTGTCTCAAGGAAACTTCTCCACGTGCCGCTTCAGCAGGGCTCTTCAAGGCTTTACCTTGAGGAAAGGACTCACGTCAAGTTTCCTTGTAGCTCTAGAGCATCTCAGGAGGAGCTCCCACCCAGGCTACGAAAGCACCCTGTTGATTTCGAGAAAACTCGTTCCCTTCCCAGAGCCCTGCCTACAGTGACTAGAAACTCGTCCAAAACACTGGTATTTAGGTAGGTTCAAGGCGGCATGAATGAAGCTTTCAAAATGGGAAAGCAAGCCTTGTGCCATCAGGTCCCCGTTTCCAGTGAACACGCAGCCTACCTCCTTGTGATTTCTACCAAGTTAATATACACTCTAGAGACACACTGGTCCCTTCCCTGAATAACGTGTTCTTGGCACGGAGTTCTGCATGTAGCGAACTGCCTCTCTCAAGGAATGCTCTAGGTACGCTATAGGGGCTTAGCCTCTTCTAAAACCCTGCAGTGTAAGAGGAAGAACTGTGCTTTGGTTACAGCAGGAACGCAAGGCAACTTTCTCCTGTAAGTATGGGGTCTTAAGGTATGACTTTGTAGAAGGAATGTGAAAGAGTATTGGTTACTCAGTGCCACTCAGCCTAGGGCATTGAGGCAGATATGCATGACATGTAGACGTGAGACAACAGATTGCCTGGAGCTGTTGGAGTGCTGAGGAAATCTAGCTCTCCCAAGGAGGCGTGCAGTGTGTTGCCCTACCTTTAGCATATTGAGAGTCACTGGGAAAGGTTTCCGGGCCTGGATGTTTCTGAGCTTCCCAGTCGAGCATGCCGGTCCTCGGTGTTCTTGCAGGGAATAGGGTGCCCAGGAGAGTTACTAGGTGTCTTCATAAGCGTACTAACGTTCAAAGAAAGCAGAACTGCAACTCATGTCTCCAGGAAACTGCTCCACGCTTCGGCTTCAGCAGGGCTCTTCAAGGCTTTACCTTGAGGAAACGACTCACGTCAAGTTTCCTTTGAGCTCTAGAGCGTCTCAGGTGGAGCTCCCACCCAGGCTACGAAAGCACCCTGTTGATTTAGAGAAAACTCGTTCCCTTCCCAGAGCCCTGCCTACAGTGACTAGAGACCCGTCCAAAACACTGGTATTTAGGTAGCTTCAAGGCAGCATGAATGGAGCTTTCAAAATGGGAAAGCAAGCCTTGTGCCATCAGGTCTCCGTTTCCAGGGAACACGCAGCCTACCCCCTTGTGATGTCTACCAAGTAAATATTCCCTCAAACTACACAATGGTCCCTTCCCTGAAGAATGTTTTCTTGGCACGGAGTTCTGCATGTAGCGAACTGCCTCTCCCAAGGAACGCTTTGGTAATGCTATCGGGGCTTAGGCTCTTCTAAAACCCTGCAGTGTAAGAGGAAGAACTGTGCTTTGGTTACAGGAGGAACGCAAGCCGAGTTTCTCCTCTAACTATGCGGTCTTAAGGTTTGACTTTGTAGAAGGAATGCGAAGCAGTTTTGATTTCTCAGTGCCGCTCAGCCTAGGGCATTGAGGCAATTTGCATGACATGTAGGACATGAGAGAACAGATTACCTGGAGCTGTTGGAGTGCTGAGGAAATGTAGCTCTCCCAAGGAAGAGTGCAGTGTGTTGCCCTACACTTAGCATACACAGAGTGACTGGGAAAGGTATCCGGGCCTGGATGTTTCTTAGCAACCCAGTGGAGCCTGCCGGTAGTCTGTGTTCTTGCACGGAATAAGGTGCCCAGGCGAGATCCTAGGTGTCTTGAAAAGCGTACTAATGTTAAAAGAAAGGAGAACTGCAACTCATGTCTCAAGGAAACTTCTCCACGTTCCGCTTCAGCAGGGCTCTTCAAGGCTTTACCTTGAGGAAAGGACTCACGTCAAGTTTCCTTGAGGCTCTAGAGCGTCTCAGGAGGAGCTCCCACCCAGGCTATGAAAGCACCCTGTTGATTTAGAGAAAACTCGTTCCCTTCCCAGAGCCCTGCCTACAGTGACTAGAAACTCGTCCAAAACTCTGGTATTTAGGTAGGTTCAAGGCGGCATGAATGGAGCTTTCAAAATGGGAAAGCAAGACTTGTGCCATCAGGTCTCCGTTTCCAGTGAGCACGCAGCCTACCCCCTTGTGATGTCTACCAAGTAAATATTCCCTCAAACTACACAATGGTCCCTTCCCTGAAGAATGTTTTCTTGGCACGGAGTTCTGCATGTAGCGAACTGCCTCTCCCAAGGAACGCTTTGGTAACGCTTTCGGTGCTTAGGCTCTTCTAAAACCCTGCAGTGTAAGAGGAAGAACTGTGCTTTGGTTACAGGAGGAATGCAAGCCAACTTTCTCCTGTAAGTATGGGGTCTTAAGGTATGACTTTGTAGAAGGACTGTGAAACAGTATTGATTACTCAGTGCCGCTCAGCCTAGGGCATTGAGGCAGATATGCATGACATGTAGACGTGAGACAACAGATTGCCTGGAGCTGTTGGAGTGCTGAGGAAATCTAGCTCTCCCAAGGAGGCGTGCAGTGTGTTGCCCTACACTTAGCATACACAGAGTGACTGGGAAAGGTTTCCGGGCCTTGATGTTTCTGAGCTTCCCAGTCGAGCATGCCGGTCCTCGGTGTTCTTGCAGGGAATAGGGTGCCCACGGGAGTTACTAGGTGTCTTCATAAGCGTACTAACGTTCAAAGAAAGCAGAACTGCAACTCGTGTCTCCAGGAAACTGCTCCACGCTTTGGCTTCAGCAGGGCTCTTCAAGGCTTTACCTTGAGGAAACGACTCACGTCAAGTTTCCTTTGAGCTCTAGAGCTTCTAGGTGGAGCTCCCACCAGGTAACGAAAGCACCCTGTTGATTTAGAGAAAACTCGTTCCCTTCCCACAGCTCTGCCTACAGTAACTAGAGACCCGTCCAAAACACTGGTATTTAGGTAGCTTCAAGGCAGCATGAATGGAGCTTTCAAAATGGGAAAGCAAGCCTTGTGCCATCAGGTCTCCGTTTCCAGGTAACACGCAGCCTACCCCCTTGTGATGTCTACCAAGTAAATATTCCCTCAAACTACACAATGGTCCCTTCCCTGAAGAATGTTTTCTTGGCACGGAGTTCTGCATGTAGCGAACTGCCTCTCCCAAGGAACGCTTTGGTAACGCTATCGGGGCTTAGGCTCTTCTACAACCCTGCAGTGTAAGAGGAAGAACTGTGCTTTGGTTACAGGAGGAACGCAAGCCGAGTTTCTCCTCTAAGTATGGGGTCTTAAGGTATGACTTTGTAGAAGGAATGCAAAGCAGTTTTGATTTCTCAGTGCCGCTCAGCCTAGGGCATTGAGGCAATTTGCATGACATGTAGGACGTGAGAGAACAGATTACCTGGAGCTGTTGGAGTGCTGAGGAAATGTAGCTCTCCCAAGGAAGAGTGCAGTGTGTTGCCCTACACTTAGCATACACAGAGTGACTGGGAAAGGTATCCGGGCCTGGATGTTTCTTAGCAACCCAGTGGAGCCTGCCGGTACTCGGTGTTCTTGCACGGAATAGGGTGCCCAGGCGAGATCCTAGGTGTCTTGAAAAGCGTAGTAACGTTAAAAGTAAGGAGAACTGCAACTCATGTCTCAAGGAAACTTCTCCACGTGCCGCTTCAGCAGGGCTCTTCAAGGCTTTACCTTGAGGTAAGGACTCACGTCAAGTTTCCTTGTAGCTCTAGAGCGTCTCAGGAGGAGCTCCCACCCAGGCTACGAAAGCACCCTGTTGATTTCGAGAAAACTCGTTCCCTTCCCAGAGCCCTGCCTACAGTGACTAGAAACTCGTCCAAAACACTGGTATTTAGGTAGGTTCAAGGCAGCATGAATGGAGCTTTCAAAATGGGAAAGCAAGCCTTGTGCCATCAGGTCCCCGTTTCCAGTGAACACGCAGCCTACCTCCTTGTGATTTCTACCAAGTTAATATACACTCTAGAGACACACTGGTCCCTTCCCTGAATAACGTGTTCTTGGCACGGAGTTCTGCATGTAGCGAACTGCCTCTCCCAAGGAACGCTTTGGTAACGCTATCGGGGCTTAGGCTCTTCTAAAACCCTGCAGTGTAAGAGGAAGAACTGTGCTTTGGTTACAGGAGGAACGCAAGCCGAGTTTCTCCTGTAAGTATGGGGTCTTAAGGTATGACTTTGTAGAAGGAATGCGAAGCAGTTTTGATTTCTCAGTGCCGCTCAGCCTAGGGTATTGAGGCAATTTGCATGACATGTAGGACGTGAGAGAACAGATTACCTGGAGCTGTTGGAGTGCTGAGGAAATGTAGCTCTCCCAAGGAAGAGTGCAGTGTGTTGCCCTACACTTAGAATACCCAGAGTGACTGGGAAAGGTATCCGGGCCTGGATGTTTCTTAGCAACCCAGTGGAGCCTGCCGGTACTCGGTGTTCTTGCACGGAATAGGGTGCCCAGGCGAGATCCTAGGTGTCTTGAAAAGCGTAGTAACGTTAAAAGAAAGGAGAACTGCAACTCCTGTCTCAAGGAAACTTCTCCACGTGCCGCTTCAGCAGGGCTCTTCAAGGCTTTACCTTGAGGAAAGGACTCACGTCAAGTTTCCTTGTAGCTCTAGAGCATCTCAGGAGGAGCTCCCACCCAGGCTACGAAAGCACCCTGTTGATTTCGAGAAAACTCGTTCCCTTCCCAGAGCCCTGCCTACAGTGACTAGAAACTCGTCCAAAACACTGGTATTTAGGTAGGTTCAAGGCGGCATGAATGGAGCTTTCAAAATGGGAAAGCAAGCCTTGTGCCATCAGGTCCCCGTTTCCAGTGAACACGCAGCCTACCTCCTTGTGATTTCTACCAAGTTAATATACACTCTAGTGACACACTGGTCCCTTCCCTGAATAACGTGTTCTTGGCACGGAGTTCTGCATGTAGCGAACTGCCTCTCCCAAGGAATGCTCTAGGTACGCTATAGGGGCTTAGCCTCTTCTAAAACCCTGCAGTGTAAGAGGAAGAACTGTGCTTTGGTTACATCAGGAACGCAAGCCAACTTTCTCCTGTAAGTATGGGGTCGTAAGGTATGACTTTGTAGAAGGAATGTGAAAGAGTATTGGTTTCTCAGTGCCGCTCAGCCTAGGGCACTGAGGCAGATATGCATGACATGTAGATGTGAGACAACAGATTGCCTTGAGCTGTTGGAGTGCTGAGGAAATCTAGCTCTCCCAAGGAGGCGTGCAGTGTGTTGCCCTACACTTAGCATATTGAGAGTGACTGGGAAAGGTTTCCGGGCCTGGATGTTTCTGAGCTTCCCAGTCGAGCATGCCGGTTCTCGGTGTTCGTGCAGGGAATAGGGTGCCCACGGGAGTTACTAGGTGTCTTCATAAGCGTACTAACGTTCAAAGAAAGCAGAACTGCAACTCATGTCTCCAGGAAACTGCTCCACGCTTCGGCTTCAGCAGGGCTCTTCAAGGCTTTACCTTGAGGAAACGACTCACGTGAAGTTTCCTTTGAGCTCTAGAGCGTCTCAGGTGGAGCTCCCACCCAGGCTACGAAAGCACCCTGTTGATTTAGAGAAAACTCGTTCCCTTCCCAGAGCCCTGCCTACAGTGACTAGAGACCCGTCCAAAACACTGGTATTTAGGTAGCTTCAAGGCAGCATGAATGGAGCTTTCAAAATGGGAAAGCAAGCCTTGTGCCATCAGGTCTCCTTTTCCAGGGAACACGCAGCCTACCCCCTTGTGATGTCTACCAAGTAAATATTCCCTCAAACTACACAATGGTCCCTTCCCTGAAGAATGTTTTCTTGGCACGGAGTTCTGCATGTAGCGAACTGCCTCTCCCAAGGAACGCTTTGGTAACGCTATCGGGGCTTAGGCTCTTCTAAAACCCTGCAGTGTAAGAGGAAGAACTGTGCTTTGGTTACAGCAGGAACGCAAGGCAACTTTCTCCTGTAAGTATGGGGTCTTAAGGTATGACTTTGTAGAAGGAATGTGAAAGAGTATTGGTTTCTCAGTGCCGCTCAGCCTAGGGCACTGAGGCAGATATGCATGACATGTAGACGTGAGACAACAGATTGCCTGGAGCTGTTGGAGTGCTGAGGAAATCTAGCTCTTCCAAGGAGGCGTGCAGTGTGTTGCCTTACACTTAGCATATTGAGAGTGACTGGGAAAGGTATCCGGGCCTGGATGTTTCTGAGCTTCCCAGTCGAGCATGCCGGTCCTCGGTGTTCGTGCAGGGAATAGGGTGCCCACGAGAGTTACTAGGTGTCTTCATAAGCGTACTAACAATCAAAGAAAGCAGAACTGCAACTCATGTCTCCAGCAAACTGCTCCACGCTTCGGCTTCAGCAGGGCCCTTCAAGGCTTTACCTTGAGGAAACGACTCACGTCAAGTTTCCTTTGAGCTCTAGAGCGTCTCAGTTGGAGCTCCCACCCAGGCTACGAAAGCACCCTGTTGATTTAGAGAAAACTCGTTCCCTTCCCACAGCCCTGCCTACAGTGACTAGAGACCCGTCCAAAACACTGGTATTTAGGTAGCTTCAAGGCAGCATGAATGGAGCTTTCAAAATGGGAAAGCAAGCCTTGTGCCATCAGGTCTCCGTTTCCAGGGAACACGCAGCCTACCCCCTTGTGATGTCTACCAAGTAAATATTCCCTCAAACTACACAATGGTCCCTTCCCTGAAGAATGTTTTCTTGGCACGGAGTTCTGCATGTAGCGAACTGCCTCTCCCAAGGAACGCTTTGGTAACGCTATCGGGGCTTAGGCTCTTCTAAAACCCTGCAGTGTAAGAGGAAGAACTGTGCTTTGGTTACAGGAGGAACGCAAGCCGAGTTTCTCCTCTAAGTATGGGGTCTTAAGGTATGACTTTGTAGAAGGAATGCGAAGCAGTTTTGATTTCTCAGTGCCGCTCAGCCTAGGGCATTGAGGCAATTTGCATGACATGTAGGACGTGAGAGAACAGATTACCTGGAGCTGTTGGAGTGCTGAGGAAATGTAGCTCTCCCAAGGAAGAGTGCAGTGTGTTGCCCTACACTTAGCATACACAGTGTGACTGGGAAAGGTATCCGGGCCTGAATGTTTCTTAGCAACCCAGTGGAGCCTGCCGGTACTCGGTGTTCTTGCACGGAATAGGGTGCCCAGGCGAGATCCTAGGTGTCTTGAAAAGCGTAGTAACGTTAAAAGAAAGGAGAACTGCAACTCATGTCTCAAGGAAACTTCTCCACGTGCCGCTTCAGCAGGGCTCTTCAAGGCTTTACCTTGAGGAAAGGACTCACGTCAAGTTTCCTTGTAGCTCTAGAGCGTCTCAGGAGGAGCTCCCACCCAGGCTACGAAAGCACCCTGTTGATTTAGAGAAAACTCGTTCCCTTCCCAGAGCCCTGCCTACAGTGACTAGAAACTCGTCCAAAACACTGGTATTTAGGTAGGTTCAAGGCGGCATGAATGGAGCTTTCAAAATGGGAAAGCAAGCCTTGTGCCATCAGGTCCCCGTTTCCAGTGAACACGCAGCCTACCTCCTTGTGATTTCTACCAAGTTAATATACACTCTAGTGACACACTGGTCCCTTCCCTGAATAACGTGTTCTTGGCACGGAGTTCTGCATGTAGCGAACTGCCTCTCCCAAGGAATGCTCTAGGTACGCTATAGGGGCTTAGCCTCTTCTAAAACCCTGCAGTGTAAGAGGAAGAACTGTGCTTTGGTTACAGCAGGAACTCAAGCCAACTTTCTCCTGTAAGTATGGGGTCTTAAGGTATGACTTTGTAGAAGGAATGTGAAAGAGTATTGGTTTCTCAGTGCCGCTCAGCCTAGGGCACTGAGGCAGATATGCATGACATGTAGATGTGAGACAACAGATTGCCTTGAGCTGTTGGAGTGCTGAGGAAATCTAGCTCTCCCAAGGAGGCGTGCAGTGTGTTGCCCTACACTTAGCATATTGAGAGTGACTGGGAAAGGTTTCCGGGCCTGGATGTTTCTGAGCTTCCCAGTCGAGCATGCCGGTCCTCGGTGTTCTTGCAGGGAATAGGGTGCCCACGGGAGTTACTAGGTGTCTTCATAAGCGTACTAACGTTCAAAGAAAGCAGAACTGCAACTCATGTCTCCAGGAAACTGCTCCACGCTTCGGCTTCAGCAGGGCTCTTCAAGGCTTTACCTTGAGGAAACGACTCACGTCAAGTTTCCTTTGAGCTCTAGAGCGTCTCAGGTGGAGCTCCCACCCAGGCTACGAAAGCACCCTGTTGATTTAGAGAAAACTCGTTCCCTTCCCAGAGCCCTGCCTACAGTGACTAGAGACCCGTCCAAAACACTGGTATTTAGGTAGCTTCAAGGCAGCATGAATGGAGCTTTCAAAATGGGAAAGCAAGCCTTGTGCCATCAGGTCTCCGTTTCCAGTGAGCACGCAGCCTACCCCCTTGTGATGTCTACCAAGTAAATATTCCCTCAAACTACTCAATGGTCCCTTCCCTGAAGAATGTTTTCTTGGCACGGAGTTGTGCATGTAGCGAACTGCCTCTCCCAAGGAACGCTTTGGTAACGCTATCGGGGCTTAGGCTCTTCTAAAACCCTGCAGTGTAAGAGGAAGAACTGTGCTTTGGTTACAGCAGGAACGCAAGGCAACTTTCTCCTGTAAGTATGGGGTCTTAAGGTATGACTTTGTAGAAGGAATGTGAAAGAGTATTGGTTTCTCAGTGCCGCTCAGCCTAGGGCATTTAGGCAGATATGCATGACATGTAGACGTGAGACAACAGATTGCCTGGAGCTGTTGGAGTGCTGAGGAAATCTAGCGCTTTCAAGGAGGCGTGCAGTGTGTTGCCTTACACTTAGCATATTGAGAGTGACTGGGAAAGGTTTCCGGGCCTAGATGTTTCTGAGTTTCCCAGTCGAGCATGCCGGTCCTTGGTGTTCTTGCAGGGAATAGGGTGCCCACGAGAGTTACTAGGTGTCTTCATAAGCGTACTAACAATCAAAGAAAGCAGAACTGCAACTCATGTCTCCAGCAAACTGCTCCACGCTTCGGCTTCAGCAGGGCCCTTCAAGGCTTTACCTTGAGGAAACGACTCACGTCAAGTTTCCTTTCAGCTCTAGAGCGTCTCAGTTGGAGCTCCCACCCAGGCTACGAAAGCACCCTGTTGATTTAGAGAAAACTCGTTCCCTTCCCACAGCCCTGCCTACAGTGACTAGAGACCCGTCCAAAACACTGGTATTTAGGTAGCTTCAAGGCAGCATGAATGGAGCTTTCAAAATGGGAAAGCAAGCCTTGTGCCATCAGGTCTCCGTTTCCAGGGAACACGCAGCCTACCCCCTTGTGATGTCTACCAAGTAAATATTCCCTCAAACTACACAATGGTCCCTTCCCTGAAGAATGTTTTCTTGGCACGGAGTTCTGCATGTAGCGAACTGCCTCTCCCAAGGAACGCTTTGGTAACGCTATCGGGGCTTAGGCTCTTCTAAAACCCTGCAGTGTAAGAGGAAGAACTGTGCTTTGGTTACAGGAGGAACGCAAGCCGAGTTTCTCCTCTAAGTATGGGGTCTTAAGGTATGACTTTGTAGAAGGAATGCGAAGCAGTTTTGATTTCTCAGTGCCGCTCAGCCTAGGGCATTGAGGCAATTTGCATGACATGTAGGACGTGAGAGAACAGATTACCTGGAGCTGTTGGAGTGCTGAGGAAATGTAGCTCTCCCAAGGAAGAGTGCAGTGTGTTGCCCTACACTTAGCATACACAGAGTGACTGGGAAAGGTATCCGGGCCTGGATGTTTCTTAGCAACCCAGTGGAGCCTGCCGGTACTCGGTGTTCTTGCACGGAATAGGGTGCCCAGGCGAGATCCTAGGTGTCTTGAAAAGCGTAGTAACGTTAAAAGAAAGGAGAACTGCAACTCATGTCTCAAGGAAACTTCTCCACGTGCTGCTTCAGCAGGGCTCTTCAAGGCTTTACCTTGAGGAAAGGACTCACGTCAAGTTTCCTTGTAGCTCTAGAGCGTCTCAGGAGGAGCTCCCACCCAGGCTACGAAAGCACCCTGTTGATTTAGAGAAAACTCGTTCCCTTCCCAGAGCCCTGCCTACAGTGACTAGAAACTCGTCCAAAACACTGGTATTTAGGTAGGTTCAAGGCGGCATGAATGGAGCTTTCAAAATGGGAAAGCAAGCCTTGTGCCATCAGGTCCCCGTTTCCAGTGAACACGCAGCCTACCTCCTTGTGATTTCTACCAAGTTAATATACACTCTAGTGACACACTGGTCCCTTCCCTGAATAACGTGTTCTTGGCACGGAGTTCTGCATGTAGCGAACTGCCTCTCCCAAGGAATGCTCTAGGTACGCTATAGGGGCTTAGCCTCTTCTAAAACCCTGCAGTGTAAGAGGAAGAACTGTGCTTTGGTTACAGCAGGAACTCAAGCCAACTTTCTCCTGTAAGTATGGGATCGTAAGGTATGACTTTGTAGAAGGAATGTGAAAGAGTATTGGTTTCTCAGTGCCGCTCAGCCTAGGGCACTGAGGCAGATATGCATGACATGTAGATGTGAGACAACAGATTGCCTTGAGCTGTTGGAGTGCTGAGGAAATCTAGCTCTCCCAAGGAGGCGTGCAGTGTGTTGCCCTATACTTAGCATATTGAGAGTGACTGGGAAAGGTTTCCGGGCCTGGATGTTTCTGAGCTTCCCAGTCGAGCATGCCGGTCCTCGGTGTTCTTGCAGGGAATAGGGTGCCCAGGAGAGTTACTAGGTGTCTTCATAAGCGTACTAACGTTCAAAGAAAGCAGAACTGCAACTCATGTCTCCAGGAAACTGCTCCACGCTTCGGCTTCAGCAGGGCTCTTCAAGGCTTTACCTTGAGGAAACGACTCACGTCAAGTTTCCTTTGAGCTCTAGAGCGTCTCAGGTGGAGCTCCCACCCAGGCTACGAAAGCACCCTGTTGATTTAGAGAAAACTCGTTCCCTTCCCAGAGCCCTGCCTACAGTGACTAGAGACCCGTCCAAAACACTGGTATTTAGGTAGCTTCAAGGCAGCATGAATGGAGCTTTCAAAATGGGAAAGCAAGCCTTGTGCCATCAGGTCTCCGTTTCCAGTGAGCACGCAGCCTACCCCCTTGTGATGTCTACCAAGTAAATATTCCCTCAAACTACACAATGGTCCCTTCCCTGAAGAATGTTTTCTTGGCACGGAGTTCTGCATGTAGCGAACTGCCTCTCCCAAGGAACGCTTTGGTAACGCTATCGGGGCTTAGGCTCTTCTAAAACCCTGCAGTGTAAGAGGAAGAACTGTGCTTTGGTTACAGCAGGAACGCAAGGCAACTTTCTCCTGTAAGTATGAGGTCTTAAGGTATGACTTTGTAGAAGGAATGTGAAAGAGTATTGGTTTCTCAGTGCCGCTCAGCCTAGGGCATTGAGGCAGATATGCATGACATGTAGACGTGAGACAACAGATTGCCTGGAGCTGTTGGAGTGCTGAGGAAATCTAGCTCTTTCAAGGAGGCGTGCAGTGTGTTGCCTTACACTTAGCATATTGAGAGTGACTGCGAAAGGTTTCCGGGCCTAGATGTTTCTGAGCTTCCCAGTCGAGCATGCCGGTCCTTGGTGTTCTTGCAGGGATAGGGTGCCCACGAGAGTTACTAGGTGTCTTCATAAGCGTACTAACAATCAAAGAAAGCAGAACTGCAACTCATGTCTCCAGCAAACTGCTCCACGCTTCGGCTTCAGCAGGGCCCTTCAAGGCTTTACCTTGAAGAAACGACTCACGTCAAGTTTCCTTTCAGCTCTAGAGCGTCTCAGTTGGAGCTCCCACCCAGGCTACGAAAGCACCCTGTTGATTTAGAGAAAACTCGTTCCCTTCCCACAGCCCTGCCTACAGTGACTAGAGACCCGTCCAAAACACTGGTATTTAGGTAGCTTCAAGGCAGCATGAATGGAGCTTTCAAAATGGGAAAGCAAGCCTTGTGCCATCAGGTCTCCGTTTCCAGGGAACACGCAGCCTACCCCCTTGTGATGTCTACCAAGTAAATATTCCCTCAAACTACACAATGGTCCCTTCCCTGAAGAATGTTTTCTTGGCACGGTGTTCTGCATGTAGCGAACTGCCTCTCCCAAGGAACGCTTTGGTAACGCTATCGGGGCTTAGGCTCTTCTAAAACCCTGCAGTGTAAGAGGAAGAACTGTGCTTTGGTTACAGGAGGAACGCAAGCCGAGTTTCTCCTCTAACTATGCGGTCTTAAGGTATGACTTTGTAGAAGGAATGCGAAGCAGTTTTGATTTCTCAGTGCCGCTCAGCCTAGGGCATTGAGGCAATTTGCATGACATGTAGGACGTGAGAGAACAGATTACCTGGAGCTGTTGGAGTGCTGAGGAAATGTAGCTCTCCCAAGGAAGAGTGCAGTGTGTTGCCCTACACTTAGCATACACAGAGTGACTGGGAAAGGTATCCGGGCCTGGATGTTTCTTAGCAACCCAGTGGAGCCTGCCGGTACTCGGTGTTCTTGCACGGAATAGGGTGCCCAGGCGAGATCCTAGGTGTCTTGAAAAGCGTAGTAACGTTAAAAGAAAGGAGAACTGCAACTCATGTCTCAAGGAAACTTCTCCACGTGCCGCTTCAGCAGGGCTCTTCAAGGCTTTACCTTGAGGAAAGGACTCACGTCAAGTTTCCTTGTAGCTCTAGAGCGTCTCAGGAGGAGCTCCCACCCAGGCTACGAAAGCACCCTGTTGATTTCGAGAAAACTCGTTCCCTTCCCAGAGCCCTGCCTACAGTGACTAGAAACTCGTCCAAAACACTGGTATTTAGGTAGGTTCAAGGCGGCATGAATGGAGCTTTCAAAATGGGAAAGCAAGCCTTGTGCCATCAGGTCCCGTTTCCAGTGAACACGCAGCCTACCTCCTTGTGATTTCTACCAAGTTAATATACACTCTAGTGACACACTGGTCCCTTCCCTGAATAACGTGTTCTTGGCACGGAGTTCTGCATGTAGCGAACTGCCTCTCCCAAGGAATGCTCTAGGTACGCTATAGGGGCTTAGCCTCTTCTAAAACCCTGCAGTGTAAGAGGAAGAACTGTGCTTTGGTTACAGCAGGAACTCAAGCCAACTTTCTCCTGTAAGTATGGGGTCGTAAGGTATGACTTTGTAGAAGGAATGTGAAAGAGTATTGGTTTCTCAGTGCCGCTCAGCCTAGGGCACTGAGGCAGATATGCATGACATGTAGATGTGAGACAACAGATTGCCTTGAGCTGTTGGAGTGCTGAGGAAATCTAGCTCTCCCAAGGAGGCGTGCAGTGTGTTGCCCTACACTTAGCATATTGAGAGTGACTGGGAAAGTTTTCCGGGCCTGGATGTTTCTGAGCTTCCCAGTCGAGCATGCCGGTCCTCGGTGTTCTTGCAGGGAATAGGGTGCCCACGGGAGTTACTAGGTGTCTTCATAAGCGTACTAACGTTCAAAGAAAGCAGAACTGCAACTCATGTCTCCAGGAAACTGCTCCACGCTTCGGCTTCAGCAGGGCTCTTCAAGGCTTTACCTTGAGGAAACGACTCACGTCAAGTTTCCTTTGAGCTCTAGAGCGTCTCAGGTGGAGCTCCCACCCAGGCTACGAAAGCACCCTGTTGATTTAGAGAAAACTCGTTCCCTTCCCAGAGCCCTGCCTACAGTGACTAGAGACCCGTCCAAAACACTGGTATTTAGGTAGCTTCAAGGCAGCATGAATGGAGCTTTCAAAATGGGAAAGCAAGCCTTGTGCCATCAGGTCTCCGTTTCCAGTGAGCACGCAGCCTACCCCCTTGTGATGTCTATCAAGTAAATATTCCCTCAAACTACACAATGGTCCCTTCCCTGAAGAATGTTTTCTTGGCACGGAGTTCTGCATGTAGCGAACTGCCTCTCCCAAGGAACGCTTTGGTAACGCTATCGGGGCTTAGGCTCTTCTAAAACCCTGCAGTGTAAGAGGAAGAACTGTGCTTTGGTTACAGCAGGAACGCAAGCCGAGTTTCTCCTGTAAGTATGGGGTCTTAAGGTATGACTTTGTAGAAGGACTGTGAAACAGTATTGGTTACTCAGTGCCGCTCAGCCTAGGGCATTGAGGCAGATATGCATGACATGTAGACGTGAGACAACAGATTGCCTGGAGCTGTTGGAGTGCTGAGGAAATCTAGCTCTCCCAAGGAGGCGTGCAGTGTGTTGCCCTACACTTAGCATACACAGAGTGACTGGGAAAGGTTTCCGGGCCTTGATGTTTCTGAGCTTCCCATTCGAGCATGCCGGTCCTCGGTGTTCTTGCAGGGAATAGGGTGCCCACGGGAGTTACTAGGTGTCTTCATAAGCTTACTAACGTTCAAAGAAAGCAGAACTGCAACTCATGTCTCCAGGAAACTGCTCCACGCTTTGGCTTCAGCAGGGCTCTTCAAGGCTTTACCTTGAGGAAACGACTCACGTCAAGTTTCCTTTGAGCTCTAGAGCTTCTAGGTGGAGCTCCCACCAGGCTACGAAAGCACCCTGTTGATTTAGAGAAAACTCGTTCCCTTCCCACAGCCCTGCCTACAGTGACTAGAAACTCGTCCAAAACACTGGTATTTAGGTAGGTTCAAGGCGGCATGAATGGAGCTTTCAAAATGGGAAAGCAAGCCTTGTGCCATCAGGTCCCCGTTTCCAGTGAACACGCAGCCTACCTCCTTGTGATTTCTACCAAGTTAATATACACTCTAGAGACACACTGGTCCCTTCCCTGAATAACGTGTTCTTGGCACGGAGTTCTGCATGTAGCGAACTGCCTCTCTCAAGGAATGCTCTAGGTACGCTATAGGGGCTTAGCCTCTTCTAAAACCCTGCAGTGTAAGAGGAAGAACTGTGCTTTGGTTACAGCAGGAACGCAAGGCAACTTTCTCCTGTAAGTATGGGGTCTTAAGGTATGACTTTGTAGAAGGAATGTGAAAGAGTATTGGTTACTCAGTGCCACTCAGCCTAGGGCATTGAGGCAGATATGCATGACATGTAGACGTGAGACAACAGATTGCCTGGAGCTGTTGGAGTGCTGAGGAAATCTAGCTCTCCCAAGGAGGCGTGCAGTGTGTTGCCCTACCTTTAGCATATTGAGAGTCACTGGGAAAGGTTTCCGGGCCTGGATGTTTCTGAGCTTCCCAGTCGAGCATGCCGGTCCTCGGTGTTCTTGCAGGGAATAGGGTGCCCAGGAGAGTTACTAGGTGTCTTCATAAGCGTACTAACGTTCAAAGAAAGCAGAACTGCAACTCATGTCTCCAGGAAACTGCTCCACACTTCGGCTTCAGCAGGGCTCTTCAAGGCTTTACCTTGAGGAAACGACTCACGTCAAGTTTCCTTTGAGCTCTAGAGCGTCTCAGGTGGAGCTCCCACCCAGGCTACGAAAGCACCCTGTTGATTTAGAGAAAACTCGTTCCCTTCCCAGAGCCCTGCCTACAGTGACTAGAGACCTGTCCAAAACACTGGTATTTAGGTAGCTTCAAGGCAGCATGAATGGCGCTTTCAAAATGGGAAAGCAAGCCTTGTGCCATCAGGTCTCCGTTTCCAGGTAACACGCAGCCTACCCCCTTGTGATGTCTACCAAGTAAATATTCCCTCAAACTACACAATGGTCCCTTCCCTGAAGAATGTTTTCTTGGCACGGAGTTCTGCATGTAGCGAACTGCCTCTCCCAAGGAACGCTTTGGTAACGCTATCGGGGCTTAGGCTCTTCTAAAACCCTGCAGTGTAAGAGGAAGAACTGTGCTTTGGTTACAGGAGGAACGCAAGCCGAGTTTCTCCTGTAAGTATGGGGTCTTAAGGTATGACTTTGTAGAAGGAATGCGAAGCAGTTTTGATTTCTCAGTGCCGCTCAGCCTAGGGCATTGAGGCAATTTGCATGACATGTAGGACGTGAGAGAACAGATTACCTGGAGCTGTTGGAGTGCTGAGGAAATGTAGCTCTCCCAAGGAAGAGTGCAGTGTGTTGCCCTACACTTAGCATACACAGAGTGACTGGGAAAGGTATCCGGGCCTGGATGTTTCTTAGCAACCCAGTGGAGCCTGCCGGTACTCGGTGTTCTTGCACGGAATAGGGTGCCCAGGCGAGATCCTAGGTGTCTTGAAAAGCGTAGTAACGTTAAAAGAAAGGAAAACTGCAACTCCTGTCTCAAGGAAACTTCTCCACGTGCCGCTTCAGCAGGGCTCTTCAAGGCTTTACCTTGAGGAAAGGACTCACGTCAAGTTTCCTTGTAGCTCTAGAGCGTCTCAGGAGGAGCTCCCACCCAGGCTACGAAAGCACCCTGTTGATTTCGAGAAAACTCGTTCCCTTCCCAGAGCCCTGCCTACAGTGACTAGAAACTCGTCCAAAACACTGGTATTTAGGTAGGTTCAAGGCGGCATGAATGGAGCTTTCAAAATGGGAAAGCAAGCCTTGTGCCATCAGGTCCCCGTTTCCAGTGAACACGCAGCCTACCTCCTTGTGATTTCTACCAAGTTAATATACACTCTAGAGACACACTGGTCCCTTCCCTGAATAACGTGTTCTTGGCACGGAGTTCTGCATGTAGCGAACTGCCTCTCTCAAGGAATGCTCTAGGTACGCTATAGGGGCTTAGCCTCTTCTAAAACCCTGCAGTGTAAGAGGAAGAACTGTGCTTTGGTTACAGCAGGAACGCAAGGCAACTTTCTCCTGTAAGTATGGGGTCTTAAGGTATGACTTTGTAGAAGGAATGTGAAAGAGTATTGGTTACTCAGTGCCACTCAGCCTAGGGCATTGAGGCAGATATGCATGACATGTAGACGTGAGACAACAGATTGCCTGGAGCTGTTGGAGTGCTGAGGAAATCTAGCTCTCCCAAGGAGGCGTGCAGTGTGTTGCCCTACCTTTAGCATATTGAGAGTCACTGGGAAAGGTTTCCGGGCCTGGATGTTTCTGAGCTTCCCAGTCGAGCATGCCGGTCCTCGGTGTTCTTGCAGGGAATAGGGTGCCCAGGAGAGTTACTAGGTGTCTTCATAAGCGTACTAACGTTCAAAAAAGCAGAACTGCAACTCATGTCTCCAGGAAACTGCTCCACGCTTCGGCTTCAGCAGGGCTCTTCAAGGCTTTACCTTGAGGAAACGACTCACGTCAAGTTTCCTTTGAGCTCTAGAGCGTCTCAGGTGGAGCTCCCACCCAGGCTACGAAAGCACCCTGTTGATTTAGAGAAAACTCGTTCCCTTCCCAGAGCCCTGCCTACAGTGACTAGAGACCCGTCCAAAACACTGGTATTTAGGTAGCTTCAAGGCAGCATGAATGGAGCTTTCAAAATGGGAAAGCAAGCCTTGTGCCATCAGGTCTCCGTTTCCAGGGAACACGCAGCCTACCCCCTTGTGATGTCTACCAAGTAAATATTCCCTCAAACTACACAATGGTCCCTTCCCTGAAGAATGTTTTCTTGGCACGGAGTTCTGCATGTAGCGAACTGCCTCTCCCAAGGAACGCTTTGGTAACGCTATCGGGGCTTAGGCTCTTCTAAAACCCTGCAGTGTAAGAGGAAGAACTGTGCTTTGGTTACAGGAGGAACGCAAGCCGAGTTTCTCCTCTAAGTATGGGGTCTTAAGGTATGACTTTGTAGAAGGAATGCGAAGCAGTTTTGATTTCTCAGTGCCGCTCAGCCTAGGGCATTGAGGCAATTTGCATGACATGTAGGACGTGAGAGAACAGATTACCTGGAGCTGTTGGAGTGCTGAGGAAATGTAGCTCTCCCAAGGAAGAGTGCAGTGTGTTGCCCTACACTTAGCATACACAGAGTGACTGGGAAAGGTATCCGGGCCTGGATGTTTCTTAGCAACCCAGTGGAGCCTGCCGGTACTCTGTGTTCTTGCACGGAATAAGGTGCCCAGGCGAGATCCTAGGTGTCTTGAAAAGCGTACTAATGTTAAAAGAAAGGAGAACTGCAACTCATGTCTCAAGGAAACTTCTCCACGTTCCGCTTCAGCAGGGCTCTTCAAGGCTTTACCTTGAGGAAAGGACTCACGTCAAGTTTCCTTGAGGCTCTAGAGCGTCTCAGGAGGAGCTCCCACCCAGGCTACGAAAGCACCCTGTTGATTTAGAGAAAACTCGTTCCCTTCCCAGAGCCCTGCCTACAGTGACTAGAAACTCGTCCAAAACTCTGGTATTTAGGTAGGTTCAAGGCGGCATGAATGGAGCTTTCAAAATGGGAAAGCAAGACTTGTGACATCAGGTCTCCGTTTCCAGTGAGCACGCAGCCTACCCCCTTGTGATGTCTACCAAGTAAATATTCCCTCAAACTACACAATGGTCCCTTCCCTGAAGAATGTTTTCTTGGCACGGAGTTCTGCATGTAGCGAACTGCCTCTCCCAAGGAACGCTTTGGTAACGCTTTCGGTGCTTAGGCTCTTCTAAAACCCTGCAGTGTAAGAGGAAGAACTGTGCTTTGGTTACAGGAGGAATGCAAGCCAACTTTCTCCTGTAAGTATGGGGTCTTAAGGTATGACTTTGTAGAAGGACTGTGAAACAGTATTGATTACTCAGTGCCGCTCAGCCTAGGGCATTGAGGCAGATATGCATGACATGTAGACGTGAGACAACAGATTGCCTGGAGCTGTTGGAGTGCTGAGGAAATCTAGCTCTCCCAAGGAGGCGTGCAGTGTGTTGCCCTACACTTAGCATACACAGAGTGACTGGGAAAGGTTTCCGGGCCTTGATGTTTCTGAGCTTCCCAGTCGAGCATGCCGGTCCTCGGTGTTCTTGCAGGGAATAGGGTGCCCACGGGAGTTACTAGGTGTCTTCATAAGCGTACTAACGTTCAAAGAAAGCAGAACTGCAACTCGTGTCTCCAGGAAACTGCTCCACGCTTTGGCTTCAGCAGGGCTCTTCAAGGCTTTACCTTGAGGAAACGACTCACGTCAAGTTTCCTTTGAGCTCTAGAGCTTCTAGGTGGAGCTCCCACCAGGCTACGAAAGCACCCTGTTGATTTAGAGAAAACTCGTTCCCTTCCCACAGCCCTGCCTACAGTGACTAGAGACCCGTCCAAAATACTGGTATTTAGGTAGCTTCAAGGCAGCATGAATGGCGCTTTCAAAATGGGAAAGCAAGCCTTGTGCCATCAGGTCTCCGTTTCCAGGTAACACGCAGCCTACCCCCTTGTGATGTCTACCAAGTAAATATTCCCTCAAACTACACAATGGTCCCTTCCCTGAAGAATGTTTTCTTGGCACGGAGTTCTGCATGTAGCGAACTGCCTCTCCCAAGGAACGCTTTGGTAACGCTATCGGGGCTTAGGCTCTTCTAAAACCCTGCAGTGTAAGAGGAAGAACTGTGCTTTGGTTACAGGAGGTACGCAAGCCGAGTTTCTCCTGTAAGTATGGGGTCTTAAGGTATGACTTTGTAGAAGGAATGCGAAGCAGTTTTGATTTCTCAGTGCCGCTCAGCCTAGGGCATTGAGGCAATTTGCATGACATGTAGGACGTGAGAGAACAGATTACCTGGAGCTGTTGGAGTGCTGAGGAAATGTAGCTCTCCCAAGGAAGAGTGCAGTGTGTTGCCCTACACTTAGCATACACAGAGTGACTGGGAAAGGTATCCGGGCCTGGATGTTTCTTAGCAACCCAGTGGAGCCTGCCGGTACTCGGTGTTCTTGCACGGAATAGGGTGCCCAGGCGAGATCCTAGGTGTCTTGAAAAGCGTAGTAACGTTAAAAGAAAGGAAAACTGCAACTCCTGTCTCAAGGAAACTTCTCCACGTGCCGCTTCAGCAGGGCTCTTCAAGGCTTTACCTTGAGGAAAGGACTCACGTCAAGTTTCCTTGTAGCTCTAGAGCGTCTCAGGAGGAGCTCCCACCCAGGCTACGAAAGCACCCTGTTGATTTCGAGAAAACTCGTTCCCTTCCCAGAGCCCTGCCTACAGTGACTAGAAACTCGTCCAAAACACTGGTATTTAGGTAGGTTCAAGGCGGCATGAATGGAGCTTTCAAAATGGGAAAGCAAGCCTTGTGCCATCAGGTCCCCGTTTCCAGTGAACACGCAGCCTACCTCCTTGTGATTTCTACCAAGTTAATATACACTCTAGAGACACACTGGTCCCTTCCCTGAATAACGTGTTCTTGGCACGGAGTTCTGCATGTAGCGAACTGCCTCTCTCAAGGAATGCTCTAGGTACGCTATAGGGGCTTAGCCTCTTCTAAAACCCTGCAGTGTAAGAGGAAGAACTGTGCTTTGGTTACAGCAGGAAGGCAAGGCAACTTTCTCCTGTAAGTATGGGGTCTTAAGGTATGACTTTGTAGAAGGAATGTGAAAGAGTATTGGTTACTCAGTGCCACTCAGCCTAGGGCATTGAGGCAGATATGCATGACATGTAGACGTGAGACAACAGATTGCCTGGAGCTGTTGGAGTGCTGAGGAAATCTAGCTCTCCCAAGGAGGCGTGCAGTGTGTTGCCCTACCTTTAGCATATTGAGAGTCACTGGGAAAGGTTTCCGGGCCTGGATGTTTCTGAGCTTCCCAGTCGAGCATGCCGGTCCTCGGTGTTCTTGCAGGGAATAGGGTGCCCAGGAGAGTTACTAGGTGTCTTCATAAGCGTACTAACGTTCAAAGAAAGCAGAACTGCAACTCATGTCTCCAGGAAACTGCTCCACGCTTCGGCTTCAGCAGGGCTCTTCAAGGCTTTACCTTGAGGAAACGACTCACGTCAAGTTTCCTTTGAGCTCTAGAGCGTCTCAGGTGGAGCTCCCACCCAGGCTACGAAAGCACCCTGTTGATTTAGAGAAAACTCGTTCCCTTCCCAGAGCCCTGCCTACAGTGACTAGAGACCCGTCCAAAACACTGGTATTTAGGTAGCTTCAAGGCAGCATGAATGGAGCTTTCAAAATGGGAAAGCAAGCCTTGTGCCATCAGGTCTCCGTTTCCAGGGAACACGCAGCCTACCCCCTTGTGATGTCTACCAAGTAAATATTCCCTCAAACTACACAATGGTCCCTTCCCTGAAGAATGTTTTCTTGGCACGGAGTTCTGCATGTAGCGAACTGCCTCTCCCAAGGAACGCTTTGGTAACGCTATCGGGGCTTAGGCTCTTCTAAAACCCTGCAGTGTAAGAGGAAGAACTGTGCTTTGGTTACAGGAGGAACGCAAGCCGAGGTTCTCCTGTAAGTATGGGGTCTTAAGGTATGACTTTGTAGAAGGAATGCGAAGCAGTTTTGATTTCTCAGTGCCGCTCAGCCTAGGGCATTGAGGCAATTTGCATGACATGTAGGACGTGAGAGAACAGATTACCTGGAGCTGTTGGAGTGCTGAGGAAATGTAGCTCTCCCAAGGAAGAGTGCAGTGTGTTGCCCTACACTTAGCATACACAGAGTGACTGGGAAAGGTATCCGGGCCTGGATGTTTCTTAGCAACCCAGTGGAGCCTGCCGGTACTCTGTGTTCTTGCACGGAATAAGGTGCCCAGGCGAGATCCTAGGTGTCTTGAAAAGCGTACTAATGTTAAAAGAAAGGAGAACTGCAACTCATGTCTCAAGGAAACTTCTCCACGTTCCGCTTCAGCAGGGCTCTTCAAGGCTTTACCTTGAGGAAAGGACTCACGTCAAGTTTCCTTGAGGCTCTAGAGCGTCTCAGGAGGAGCTCCCACCCAGGCTATGAAAGCACCCTGTTGATTTAGAGAAAACTCGTTCCCTTCCCAGAGCCCTGCCTACAGTGACTAGAAACTCGTCCAAAACTCTGGTATTTAGGTAGGTTCAAGGCGGCATGAATGGAGCTTTCAAAATGGGAAAGCAAGACTTGTGCCATCAGGTCTCCGTTTCCAGTGAGCACGCAGCCTACCCCCTTGTGATGTCTACCAAGTAAATATTCCCTCAAACTACACAATGGTCCCTTCCCTGAAGAATGTTTTCTTGGCACGGAGTTCTGCATGTAGCGAACTGCCTCTCCCAAGGAACGCTTTGGTAACGCTTTCGGTGCTTAGGCTCTTCTAAAACCCTGCAGTGTAAGAGGAAGAACTGTGCTTTGGTTACAGGAGGAATGCAAGCCAACTTTCTCCTGTAAGTATGGGGTCTTAAGGTATGACTTTGTAGAAGGACTGTGAAACAGTATTGATTACTCAGTGCCGCTCAGCCTAGGGCATTGAGGCAGATATGCATGACATGTAGACGTGAGACAACAGATTGCCTGGAGCTGTTGGAGTGCTGAGGAAATCTAGCTCTCCCAAGGAGGCGTGCAGTGTGTTGCCCTACACTTAGCATACACAGAGTGACTGGGAAAGGTTTCCGGGCCTTGATGTTTCTGAGCTTCCCAGTCGAGCATGCCGGTCCTCGGTGTTCTTGCAGGGAATAGGGTGCCCACGGGATTTACTAGGTGTCTTCATAAGCGTACTAACGTTCAAAGAAAGCAGAACTGCAACTCGTGTCTCCAGGAAACTGCTCCACGCTTTGGCTTCAGCAGGGCTCTTCAAGGCTTTACCTTGAGGAAACGACTCACGTCAAGTTTCCTTTGAGCTCTAGAGCTTCTAGGTGGAGCTCCCACCAGGCTACGAAAGCACCCTGTTGATTTAGAGAAAACTCGTTCCCTTCCCACAGCCCTGCCTACAGTGACTAGAGACCCGTCCAAAATACTGGTATTTAGGTAGCTTCAAGGCAGCATGAATGGCGCTTTCAAAATGGGAAAGCAAGCCTTGTGCCATCAGGTCTCCGTTTCCAGGTAACACGCAGCCTACCCCCTTGTGATGTCTACCAAGTAAATATTCCCTCAAACTACACAATGGTCCCTTCCCTGAAGAATGTTTTCTTGGCACGGAGTTCTGCATGTAGCGAACTGCCTCTCCCAAGGAACGCTTTGGTAACGCTATCGGGGCTTAGGCTCTTCTAAAACCCTGCAGTGTAAGAGGAAGAAGTGTGCTTTGGTTACAGGAGGAACGCAAGCCGAGTTTCTCCTGTAAGTATGGGGTCTTAAGGTATGACTTTGTAGAAGGAATGCGAAGCAGTTTTGATTTCTCAGTGCCGCTCAGCCTAGGGCATTGAGGCAATTTGCATGACATGTAGGACGTGAGAGAACAGATTACCTGGAGCTGTTGGAGTGCTGAGGAAATGTAGCTCTCCCAAGGAAGAGTGCAGTGTGTTGCCCTACACTTAGCATACACAGAGTGACTGGGAAAGGTATCCGGGCCTGGATGTTTCTTAGCAACCCAGTGGAGCCTGCCGGTACTCGGTGTTCTTGCACGGAATAGGGTGCCCAGGCGAGATCCTAGGTGTCTTGAAAAGCGTAGTAACGTTAAAAGAAAGGAAAACTGCAACTCCTGTCTCAAGGAAACTTCTCCACGTGCCGCTTCAGCAGGGCTCTTCAAGGCTTTACCTTGAGGAAAGGACTCACGTCAAGTTTCCTTGTAGCTCTAGAGCGTCTCAGGAGGAGCTCCCACCCAGGCTACGAAAGCACCCTGTTGATTTCGAGAAAACTCGTTCCCTTCCCAGAGCCCTGCCTACAGTGACTAGAAACTCGTCCAAAACACTGGTATTTAGGTAGGTTCAAGGCGGCATGAATGGAGCTTTCAAAATGGGAAAGCAAGCCTTGTGCCATCAGGTCCCCGTTTCCAGTGAACACGCAGCCTACCTCCTTGTGATTTCTACCAAGTTAATATACACTCTAGAGACACACTGGTCCCTTCCCTGAATAACGTGTTCTTGGCACGGAGTTCTGCATGTAGCGAACTGCCTCTCTCAAGGAATGCTCTAGGTACGCTATAGGGGCTTAGCCTCTTCTAAAACCCTGCAGTGTAAGAGGAAGAACTGTGCTTTGGTTACAGCAGGAAGGCAAGGCAACTTTCTCCTGTAAGTATGGGGTCTTAAGGTATGACTTTGTAGAAGGAATGTGAAAGAGTATTGGTTACTCAGTGCCACTCAGCCTAGGGCATTGAGGCAGATATGCATGACATGTAGACGTGAGACAACAGATTGCCTGGAGCTGTTGGAGTGCTGAGGAAATCTAGCTCTCCCAAGGAAGCGTGCAGTGTGTTGCCCTACCTTTAGCATATTGAGAGTCACTGGGAAAGGTTTCCGGGCCTGGATGTTTCTGAGCTTCCCAGTCGAGCATGCCGGTCCTCGGTGTTCTTGCAGGGAATAGGGTGCCCAGGAGAGTTACTAGGTGTCTTCATAAGCGTACTAACGTTCAAAGAAAGCAGAACTGCAACTCATGTCTCCAGGAAACTGCTCCACGCTTCGGCTTCAGCAGGGCTCTTCAAGGCTTTACCTTGAGGAAACGACTCACGTCAAGTTTCCTTTGAGCTCTAGAGCGTCTCAGGTGGAGCTCCCACCCAGGCTACGAAAGCACCCTGTTGATTTAGAGAAAACTCGTTCCCTTCCCAGAGCCCTGCCTACAGTGACTAGAGACCCGTCCAAAACACTGGTATTTAGGTAGCTTCAAGGCAGCATGAATGGAGCTTTCAAAATGGGAAAGCAAGCCTTGTGCCATCAGGTCTCCGTTTCCAGGGAACACGCAGCCTACCCCCTTGTGATGTCTACCAAGTAAATATTCCCTCAAACTACACAATGGTCCCTTCCCTGAAGAATGTTTTCTTGGCACGGAGTTCTGCATGTAGCGAACTGCCTCTCCCAAGGAACGCTTTGGTAATGCTATCGGGGCTTAGGCTCTTCTAAAACCCTGCAGTGTAAGAGGAAGAACTGTGCTTTGGTTACAGGAGGAACGCAAGCCGAGTTTCTCCTCTAACTATGCGGTCTTAAGGTTTGACTTTGTAGAAGGAATGCGAAGCAGTTTTGATTTCTCAGTGCCGCTCAGCCTAGGGCATTGAGGCAATTTGCATGACATGTAGGACATGAGAGAACAGATTACCTGGAGCTGTTGGAGTGCTGAGGAAATGTAGCTCTCCCAAGGAAGAGTGCAGTGTGTTGCCCTACACTTAGCATACACAGAGTGACTGGGAAAGGTATCCGGGCCTGGATGTTTCTTAGCAACCCAGTGGAGCCTGCCGGTACTCTGTGTTCTTGCACGGAATAAGGTGCCCAGGCGAGATCCTAGGTGTCTTGAAAAGCGTACTAATGTTAAAAGAAAGGAGAACTGCAACTCATGTCTCAAGGAAACTTCTCCACGTTCCGCTTCAGCAGGGCTCTTCAAGGCTATACCTTGAGGAAAGGACTCACGTCAAGTTTCCTTGAGGCTCTAGAGCGTCTCAGGAGGAGCTCCCACCCAGGCTATGAAAGCACCCTGTTGATTTAGAGAAAACTCGTTCCCTTCCCAGAGCCCTGCCTACAGTGACTAGAAACTCGTCCAAAACTCTGGTATTTAGGTAGGTTCAAGGCGGCATGAATGGAGCTTTCAAAATGGGAAAGCAAGACTTGTGCCATCAGGTCTCCGTTTCCAGTGAGCACGCAGCCTACCCCCTTGTGATGTCTACCAAGTAAATATTCCCTCAAACTACACAATGGTCCCTTCCCTGAAGAATGTTTTCTTGGCACGGAGTTCTGCATGTAGCGAACTGCCTCTCCCAAGGAACGCTTTGGTAACGCTTTCGGTGCTTAGGCTCTTCTAAAACCCTGCAGTGTAAGAGGAAGAACTGTGCTTTGGTTACAGGAGGAATGCAAGCCAACTTTCTCCTGTAAGTATGGGGTCTTAAGGTATGACTTTGTAGAAGGACTGTGAAACAGTATTGATTACTCAGTGCCGCTCAGCCTAGGGCATTGAGGCAGATATGCATGACATGTAGACGTGAGACAACAGATTGCCTGGAGCTGTTGGAGTGCTGAGGAAATCTAGCTCTCCCAAGGAGGCATGCAGTGTGTTGCCCTACACTTAGCATACACAGAGTGACTGGGAAAGGTTTCCGGGCCTTGATGTTTCTGAGCTTCCCAGTCGAGCATGCCGGTCCTCGGTGTTCTTGCAGGGAATAGGGTGCCCACGGGAGTTACTAGGTGTCTTCATAAGCGTACTAACGTTCAAAGAAAGCAGAACTGCAACTCGTGTCTCCAGGAAACTGCTCCACGCTTTGGCTTCAGCAGGGCTCTTCAAGGCTTTACCTTGAGGAAACGACTCACGTCAAGTTTCCTTTGAGCTCTAGAGCTTCTAGGTGGAGCTCCCACCAGGTAACGAAAGCACCCTGTTGATTTAGAGAAAACTCGTTCCCTTCCCACAGCTCTGCCTACAGTAACTAGAGACCCGTCCAAAACACTGGTATTTAGGTAGCTTCAAGGCAGCATGAATGGAGCTTTCAAAATGGGAAAGCAAGCCTTGTGCCATCAGGTCTCCGTTTCCAGGTAACACGCAGCCTACCCCCTTGTGATGTCTACCAAGTAAATATTCCCTCAAACTACACAATGGTCCCTTCCCTGAAGAATGTTTTCTTGGCACGGAGTTCTGCATGTAGCGAACTGCCTCTCCCAAGGAACGCTTTGGTAACGCTATCGGGGCTTAGGCTCTTCTACAACCCTGCAGTGTAAGAGGAAGGACTGTGCTTTGGTTACAGGAGGAACGCAAGCCGAGTTTCTCCTCTAAGTATGGGGTCTTAAGGTATGACTTTGTAGAAGGAATGCAAAGCAGTTTTGATTTCTCAGTGCCGCTCAGCCTAGGGCATTGAGGCAATTTGCATGACATGTAGGACGTGAGAGAACAGATTACCTGGAGCTGTTGGAGTGCTGAGGAAATGTAGCTCTCCCAAGGAAGAGTGCAGTGTGTTGCCCTACACTTAGCATACACAGAGTGACTGGGAAAGGTATCCGGGCCTGGATGTTTCTTAGCAACCCAGTGGAGCCTGCCGGTACTCGGTGTTCTTGCACGGAATAGGGTGCCCAGGCGAGATCCTAGGTGTCTTGAAAAGCGTAGTAACGTTAAAAGTAAGGAGAACTGCAACTCATGTCTCAAGGAAACTTCTCCACGTGCCGCTTCAGCAGGGCTCTTCAAGGCTTTACCTTGAGGTAAGGACTCACGTCAAGTTTCCTTGTAGCTCTAGAGCGTCTCAGGAGGAGCTCCCACCCAGGCTACGAAAGCACCCTGTTGATTTCGAGAAAACTCGTTCCCTTCCCAGAGCCCTGCCTACAGTGACTAGAAACTCGTCCAAAACACTGGTATTTAGGTAGGTTCAAGGCAGCATGAATGGAGCTTTCAAAATGGGAAAGCAAGCCTTGTGCCATCAGGTCCCCGTTTCCAGTGAACACGCAGCCTACCTCCTTGTGATTTCTACCAAGTTAATATACACTCTAGAGACACACTGGTCCCTTCCCTGAATAACGTGTTCTTGGCACGGAGTTCTGCATGTAGCGAACTGCCTCTCCCAAGGAACGCTTTGGTAACGCTATCGGGGCTTAGGCTCTTCTAAAACCCTGCAGTGTAAGAGGAAGAACTGTGCTTTGGTTACAGGAGGAACGCAAGCCGAGTTTCTCCTGTAAGTATGGGGTCTTAAGGTATGACTTTGTAGAAGGAATGCGAAGCAGTTTTGATTTCTCAGTGCCGCTCAGCCTAGGGTATTGAGGCAATTTGCATGACATGTAGGACGTGAGAGAACAGATTACCTGGAGCTGTTGGAGTGCTGAGGAAATGTAGCTCTCCCAAGGAAGAGTGCAGTGTGTTGCCCTACACTTAGAATACCCAGAGTGACTGGGAAAGGTATCCGGGCCTGGATGTTTCTTAGCAACCCAGTGGAGCCTGCCGGTACTCGGTGTTCTTGCACGGAATAGGGTGCCCAGGCGAGATCCTAGGTGTCTTGAAAAGCGTAGTAACGTTAAAAGAAAGGAGAACTGCAACTCCTGTCTCAAGGAAACTTCTCCACGTGCCGCTTCAGCAGGGCTCTTCAAGGCTTTACCTTGAGGAAAGGACTCACGTCAAGTTTCATTGTAGCTCTAGAGCATCTCAGGAGGAGCTCCCACCCAGGCTACGAAAGCACCCTGTTGATTTCGAGAAAACTCGTTCCCTTCCCAGAGCCCTGCCTACAGTGACTAGAAACTCGTCCAAAACACTGGTATTTAGGTAGGTTCAAGGCGGCATGAATGGAGCTTTCAAAATGGGAAAGCAAGCCTTGTGCCATCAGGTCCCCGTTTCCAGTGAACACGCAGCCTACCTCCTTGTGATTTCTACCAAGTTAATATACACTCTAGTGACACACTGGTCCCTTCCCTGAATAACGTGTTCTTGGCACGGAGTTCTGCATGTAGCAAACTGCCTCTCCCAAGGAATGCTCTAGGTACGCTATAGGGGCTTAGCCTCTTCTAAAACCCTGCAGTGTAAGAGGAAGAACTGTGCTTTGGTTACATCAGGAACGCAAGCCAACTTTCTCCTGTAAGTATGGGGTCGTAAGGTATGACTTTGTAGAAGGAATGTGAAAGAGTATTGGTTTCTCAGTGCCGCTCAGCCTAGGGCACTGAGGCAGATATGCATGACATGTAGATGTGAGACAACAGATTGCCTTGAGCTGTTGGAGTGCTGAGGAAATCTAGCTCTCCCAAGGAGGCGTGCAGTGTGTTGCCCTACACTTAGCATATTGAGAGTGACTGGGAAAGGTTTCCGGGCCTGGATGTTTCTGAGCTTCCCAGTCGAGCATGCCGGTTCTCGGTGTTCGTGCAGGGAATAGGGTGCCCACGGGAGTTACTAGGTGTCTTCATAAGCGTACTAACGTTCAAAGAAAGCAGAACTGCAACTCATGTCTCCAGGAAACTGCTCCACGCTTCGGCTTCAGCAGGGCTCTTCAAGGCTTTACCTTGAGGAAACGACTCACGTCAAGTTTCCTTTGAGCTCTAGAGCGTCTCAGGTGGAGCTCCCACCCAGGCTACGAAAGCACCCTGTTGATTTAGAGAAAACTCGTTCCCTTCCCAGAGCCCTGCCTACAGTGACTAGAGACCCGTCCAAAACACTGGTATTTAGGTAGCTTCAAGGCAGCATGAATGGAGCTTTCAAAATGGGAAAGCAAGCCTTGTGCCATCAGGTCTCCTTTTCCAGGGAACACGCAGCCTACCCCCTTGTGATGTCTACCAAGTAAATATTCCCTCAAACTACACAATGGTCCCTTCCCTGAAGAATGTTTTCTTGGCACGGAGTTCTGCATGTAGCGAACTGCCTCTCCCAAGGAACGCTTTGGTAACGCTATCGGGGCTTAGGCTCTTCTAAAACCCTGCAGTGTAAGAGGAAGAACTGTGCTTTGGTTACAGCAGGAACGCAAGGCAACTTTCTCCTGTAAGTATGGGGTCTTAAGGTATGACTTTGTAGAAGGAATGTGAAAGAGTATTGGTTTCTCAGTGCCGCTCAGCCTAGGGCAGTGAGGCAGATATGCATGACATGTAGACATGAGACAACAGATTGCCTGGAGCTGTTGGAGTGCTGAGGAATTCTAGCTCTTCCAAGGAGGCGTGCAGTGTGTTGCCTTACACTTAGCATATTGAGAGTGACTGGGAAAGGTATCCGGGCCTGGATGTTTCTGAGCTTCCCAGTCGAGCATGCCGGTCCTCGGTGTTCGTGCAGGGAATAGGGTGCCCACGAGAGTTACTAGGTGTCTTCATAAGCGTACTAACAATCAAAGAAAGCAGAACTGCAACTCATGTCTCCAGCAAACTGCTCCACGCTTCGGCTTCAGCAGGGCCCTTCAAGGCTTTACCTTGAGGAAACGACTCACGTCAAGTTTCCTTTGAGCTCTAGAGCGTCTCAGTTGGAGCTCCCACCCAGGCTACGAAAGCACCCTGTTGATTTAGAGAAAACTCGTTCCCTTCCCACAGCCCTGCCTACAGTGACTAGAGACCCGTCCAAAACACTGGTATTTAGGTAGCTTCAAGGCAGCATGAATGGAGCTTTCAAAATGGGAAAGCAAGCCTTGTGCCATCAGGTCTCCGTTTCCAGGGAACACGCAGCCTACCCCCTTGTGATGTCTACCAAGTAAATATTCCCTCAAACTACACAATGGTCCCTTCCCTGAAGAATGTTTTCTTGGCACGGAGTTCTGCATGTAGCGAACTGCCTCTCCCAAGGAACGCTTTGGTAACGCTATCGGGGCTTAGGCTCTTCTAAAACCCTGCAGTGTAAGAGGAAGAACTGTGCTTTGGTTACAGGAGGAACGCAAGCCGAGTTTCTCCTCTAAGTATGGGGTCTTAAGGTATGACTTTGTAGAAGGAATGTGAAGCAGTTTTGATTTCTCAGTGCCGCTCAGCCTAGGGCATTGAGGCAATTTGCATGACATGTAGGACGTGAGAGAACAGATTACCTGGAGCTGTTGGAGTGCTGAGGAAATGTAGCTCTCCCAAGGAAGAGTGCAGTGTGTTGCCCTACACTTAGCATACACAGTGTGACTGGGAAAGGTATCCGGGCCTGGATGTTTCTTAGCAACCCAGTGGAGCCTGCCGGTACTCGGTGTTCTTGCACGGAATAGGGTGCCCAGGCGAGATCCTAGGTGTCTTGAAAAGCGTAGTAACGTTAAAAGAAAGGAGAACTGCAACTCATGTCTCAAGGAAACTTCTCCACGTGCCGCTTCAGCAGGGCTCTTCAAGGCTTTACCTTGAGGAAAGGACTCACGTCAAGTTTCCTTGTAGCTCTAGAGCGTCTCAGGAGGAGCTCCCACCCAGGCTACGAAAGCACCCTGTTGATTTAGAGAAAACTCGTTCCCTTCCCAGAGCCCTGCCTACAGTGACTAGAAACTCGTCCAAAACACTGGTATTTAGGTAGGTTCAAGGCGGCATGAATGGAGCTTTCAAAATGGGAAAGCAAGCCTTGTGCCATCAGGTCCCCGTTTCCAGTGAACACGCAGCCTACCTCCTTGTGATTTCTACCAAGTTAATATACACTCTAGTGACACACTGGTCCCTTCCCTGAATAACGTGTTCTTGGCACGGAGTTCTGCATGTAGCGAACTGCCTCTCCCAAGGAATGCTCTAGGTACGCTATAGGGGCTTAGCCTCTTCTAAAACCCTGCAGTGTAAGAGGAAGAACTGTGCTTTGGTTACAGCAGGAAGGCAAGGCAACTTTCTCCTGTAAGTATGGGGTCTTAAGGTATGACTTTGTAGAAGGAATGTGAAAGAGTATTGGTTTCTCAGTGCCGCTCAGCCTAGGGCACTGAGGCAGATATGCATGACATGTAGATGTGAGACAACAGATTGCCTTGAGCTGTTGGAGTGCTGAGGAAATCTAGCTCTCCCAAGGAGGCGTGCAGTGTGTTGCCCTACACTTAGCATATTGAGAGTGACTGGGAAAGGTTTCCGGGCCTGGATGTTTCTGAGCTTCCCAGTCGAGCATGCCGGTCCTCGGTGTTCTTGCAGGGAATAGGGTGCCCACGGGAGTTACTAGGTGTCTTCATAAGCGTACTAACGTTCAAAGAAAGCAGAACTGCAACTCATGTCTCCAGGAAACTGCTCCACGCTTCGGCTTCAGCAGGGCTCTTCAAGGCTTTACCTTGAGGAAACGACTCACGTCAAGTTTCCTTTGAGCTCTAGAGCGTCTCAGGTGGAGCTCCCACCCAGGCTACGAAAGCACCCTGTTGATTTAGAGAAAACTCGTTCCCTTCCCAGAGCCCTGCCTACAGTGACTAGAGACCCGTCCAAAACACTGGTATTTAGGTAGCTTCAAGGCAGCATGAATGGAGCTTTCAAAATGGGAAAGCAAGCCTTGTGCCATCAGGTCTCCGTTTCCAGTGAGCACGCAGCCTACCCCCTTGTGATGTCTACCAAGTAAATATTCCCTCAAACTACTCAATGGTCCCTTCCCTGAAGAATGTTTTCTTGGCACGGAGTTCTGCATGTAGCGAACTGCCTCTCCCAAGGAACGCTTTGGTAACGCTATCGGGGCTTAGGCTCTTCTAAAACCCTGCAGTGTAAGAGGAAGAACTGTGCTTTGGTTACAGCAGGAACGCAAGGCAACTTTCTCCTGTAAGTATGGGGTCTTAAGGTATGACTTTGTAGAAGGAATGTGAAAGAGTATTGGTTTCTCAGTGCCGCTCAGCCTAGGGCATTTAGGCAGATATGCATGACATGTAGACGTGAGACAACAGATTGCCTGGAGCTGTTGGAGTGCTGAGGAAATCTAGCGCTTTCAAGGAGGCGTGCAGTGTGTTGCCTTACACTTAGCATATTGAGAGTGACTGGGAAAGGTTTCCGGGCCTAGATGTTTCTGAGCTTCCCAGTCGAGCATGCCGGTCCTTGGTGTTCTTGCAGGGAATAGGGTGCCCACGAGAGTTACTAGGTGTCTTCATAAGCGTACTAACAATCAAAGAAAGCAGAACTGCAACTCATGTCTCCAGCAAACTGCTCCACGCTTCGGCTTCAGCAGGGCCCTTCAAGGCTTTACCTTGAGGAAACGACTCACGTCAAGTTTCCTTTCAGCTCTAGAGCGTCTCAGTTGGAGCTCCCACCCAGGCTACGAAAGCACCCTGTTGATTTAGAGAAAACTCGTTCCCTTCCCACAGCCCTGCCTACAGTGACTAGAGACCCGTCCAAAACACTGGTATTTAGGTAGCTTCAAGGCAGCATGAATGGAGCTTTCAAAATGGGAAAGCAAGCCTTGTGCCATCAGGTCTCCGTTTCCAGGGAACACGCAGCCTACCCCCTTGTGATGTCTACCAAGTAAATATTCCCTCAAACTACACAATGGTCCCTTCCCTGAAGAATGTTTTCTTGGCACGGAGTTCTGCATGTAGCGAACTGCCTCTCCCAAGGAACGCTTTGGTAACGCTATCGGGGCTTAGGCTCTTCTAAAACCCTGCAGTGTAAGAGGAAGAACTGTGCTTTGGTTACAGGAGGAACGCAAGCCGAGTTTCTCCTCTAAGTATGGGGTCTTAAGGTATGACTTTGTAGAAGGAATGCGAAGCAGTTTTGATTTCTCAGTGCCGCTCAGCCTAGGGCATTGAGGCAATTTGCATGACATGTAGGACGTGAGAGAACAGATTACCTGGAGCTGTTGGAGTGCTGAGGAAATGTAGCTCTCCCAAGGAAGAGTGCAGTGTGTTGCCCTACACTTAGCATACACAGAGTGACTGGGAAAGGTATCCGGGCCTGGATGTTTCTTAGCAACCCAGTGGAGCCTGCCGGTACTCGGTGTTCTTGCACGGAATAGGGTGCCCAGGCGAGATCCTAGGTGTCTTGAAAAGCGTAGTAACGTTAAAAGAAAGGAGAACTGCAACTCATGTCTCAAGGAAACTTCTCCACGTGCCGCTTCAGCAGGGCTCTTCAAGGCTTTACCTTGAGGAAAGGACTCACGTCAAGTTTCCTTGTAGCTCTAGAGCGTCTCAGGAGGAGCTCCCACCCAGGCTACGAAAGCACCCTGTTGATTTAGAGAAAACTCGTTCCCTTCCCAGAGCCCTGCCTACAGTGACTAGAAACTCGTCCAAAACACTGGTATTTAGGTAGGTTCAAGGTGGCATGAATGGAGCTTTCAAAATGGGAAAGCAAGCCTTGTGCCATCAGGTCCCCGTTTCCAGTGAACACGCAGCCTACCTCCTTGTGATTTCTACCAAGTTAATATACACTCTAGTGACACACTGGTCCCTTCCCTGAATAACGTGTTCTTGGCACGGAGTTCTGCATGTAGCGAACTGCCTCTCCCAAGGAATGCTCTAGGTACGCTATAGGGGCTTAGCCTCTTCTAAAACCCTGCAGTGTAAGAGGAAGAACTGTGCTTTGGTTACAGCAGGAACTCAAGCCAACTTTCTCCTGTAAGTATGGGATCGTAAGGTATGACTTTGTAGAAGGAATGTGAAAGAGTATTGGTTTCTCAGTGCCGCTCAGCCTAGGGCACTGAGGCAGATATGCATGACATGTAGATGTGAGACAACAGATTGCCTTGAGCTGTTGGAGTGCTGAGGAAATCTAGCTCTCCCAAGGAGGCGTGCAGTGTGTTGCCCTATACTTAGCATATTGAGAGTGACTGGGAAAGGTTTCCGGGCCTGGATGTTTCTGAGCTTCCCAGTCGAGCATGCCGGTCCTCGGTGTTCTTGCAGGGAATAGGGTGCCCACGGGAGTTACTAGGTGTCTTCATAAGCGTACTAACGTTCAAAGAAAGCAGAACTGCAACTCATGTCTCCAGGAAACTGCTCCACGCTTCGGCTTCAGCAGGGCTCTTCAAGGCTTTACCTTGAGGAAACGACTCACGTCAAGTTTCCTTTGAGCTCTAGAGCGTCTCAGGTGGAGCTCCCACCCAGGCTACGAAAGCACCCTGTTGATTTAGAGAAAACTCGTTCCCTTCCCAGAGCCCTGCCTACAGTGACTAGAGACCCGTCCAAAACACTGGTATTTAGGTAGCTTCAAGGCAGCATGAATGGAGCTTTCAAAATGGGAAAGCAAGCCTTGTGCCATCAGGTCTCCGTTTCCAGTGAGCACGCAGCCTACCCCCTTGTGATGTCTACCAAGTAAATATTCCCTCAAACTACACAATGGTCCCTTCCCTGAAGAATGTTTTCTTGGCACGGAGTTCTGCATGTAGCGAACTGCCTCTCCCAAGGAACGCTTTGGTAACGCTATCGGGGCTTAGGCTCTTCTAAAACCCTGCAGTGTAAGAGGAAGAACTGTGCTTTGGTTACAGCAGGAACGCAAGGCAACTTTCTCCTGTAAGTATGGGGTCTTAAGGTATGACTTTGTAGAAGGAATGTGAAAGAGTATTGGTTTCTCAGTGCCGCTCAGCCTAGGGCATTGAGGCAGATATGCATGACATGTAGACGTGAGACAACAGATTGCCTGGAGCTGTTGGAGTGCTGAGGAAATCTAGCTCTTTCAAGGAGGCGTGCAGTGTGTTGCCTTACACTTAGCATATTGAGAGTGACTGGGAAAGGTTTCCGGGCCTAGATGTTTCTGAGCTTCCCAGTCGAGCATGCCGGTCCTTGGTGTTCTTGCAGGGAATAGGGTGCCCACGAGAGTTACTAGGTGTCTTCATAAGCGTACTAACAATCAAAGAAAGCAGAACTGCAACTCATGTCTCCAGCAAACTGCTCCACGCTTCGGCTTCAGCAGGGCCCTTCAAGGCTTTACCTTGAAGAAACGACTCACGTCAAGTTTCCTTTCAGCTCTAGAGCGTCTCAGTTGGAGCTCCCACCCAGGCTACGAAAGCACTCTGTTGATTTAGAGAAAACTCGTTCCCTTCCCACAGCCCTGCCTACAGTGACTAGAGACCCGTCCAAAACACTGGTATTTAGGTAGCTTCAAGGCAGCATGAATGGAGCTTTCAAAATGGGAAAGCAAGCCTTGTGCCATCAGGTCTCCGTTTCCAGGGAACACGCAGCCTACCCCCTTGTGATGTCTACCAAGTAAATATTCCCTCAAACTACACAATGGTCCCTTCCCTGAAGAATGTTTTCTTGGCACGGTGTTCTGCATGTAGCGAACTGCCTCTCCCAAGGAACGCTTTGGTAACGCTATCGGGGCTTAGGCTCTTCTAAAACCCTGCAGTGTAAGAGGAAGAACTGTGCTTTGGTTACAGGAGGAACGCAAGCCGAGTTTCTCCTCTAACTATGCGGTCTTAAGGTATGACTTTGTAGAAGGAATGCGAAGCAGTTTTGATTTCTCAGTGCCGCTCAGCCTAGGGCATTGAGGCAATTTGCATGACATGTAGGACGTGAGAGAACAGATTACCTGGAACTGTTGGAGTGCTGAGGAAATGTAGCTCTCCCAAGGAAGAGTGCAGTGTGTTGCCCTACACTTAGCATACACAGAGTGACTGGGAAAGGTATCCGGGCCTGGATGTTTCTTAGCAACCCAGTGGAGCCTGCCGGTACTCGGTGTTCTTGCACGGAATAGGGTGCCCAGGCGAGATCCTAGGTGTCTTGAAAAGCGTAGTAACGTTAAAAGAAAGGAGAACTGCAACTCATGTCTCAAGGAAACTTCTCCACGTGCCGCTTCAGCAGGGCTCTTCAAGGCTTTACCTTGAGGAAAGGACTCACGTCAAGTTTCCTTGTAGCTCTAGAGCGTCTCAGGAGGAGCTCCCACCCAGGCTACGAAAGCACCCTGTTGATTTAGAGAAAACTCGTTCCCTTCCCAGAGCCCTGCCTACAGTGACTAGAAACTCGTCCAAAACACTGGTATTTAGGTAGGTTCAAGGCGGCATGAATGGAGCTTTCAAAATGGGAAAGCAAGCCTTGTGCCATCAGGTCCCGTTTCCAGTGAACACGCAGCCTACCTCCTTGTGATTTCTACCAAGTTAATATACACTCTAGTGACACACTGGTCCCTTCCCTAAATAACGTGTTCTTGGCACGGAGTTCTGCATGTAGCGAACTGCCTCTCCCAAGGAATGCTCTAGGTACGCTATAGGGGCTTAGCCTCTTCTAAAACCCTGCAGTGTAAGAGGAAGAACTGTGCTTTGGTTACAGCAGGAACTCAAGCCAACTTTCTCCTGTAAGTATGGGGTCGTAAGGTATGACTTTGTAGAAGGAATGTGAAAGAGTATTGGTTTCTCAGTGCCGCTCAGCCTAGGGCACTGAGGCAGATATGCATGACATGTAGATGTGAGACAACAGATTGCCTTGAGCTGTTGGAGTGCTGAGGAAATCTAGCTCTCCCAAGGAGGCGTGCAGTGTGTTGCCCTACACTTAGCATATTGAGAGTGACTGGGAAAGTTTTCCGGGCCTGGATGTTTCTGAGCTTCCCAGTCGAGCATGCCGGTCCTCGGTGTTCTTGCAGGGAATAGGGTGCCCACGGGAGTTACTAGGTGTCTTCATAAGCGTACTAACGTTCAAAGAAAGCAGAACTGCAACTCATGTCTCCAGGAAACTGCTCCACGCTTCGGCTTCAGCAGGGCTCTTCAAGGCTTTACCTTGAGGAAACGACTCACGTCAAGTTTCCTTTGAGCTCTAGAGCGTCTCAGGTGGAGCTCCCACCCAGGCTACGAAAGCACCCTGTTGATTTAGAGAAAACTCGTTCCCTTCCCAGAGCCCTGCCTACAGTGACTAGAGACCCGTCCAAAACACTGGTATTTAGGTAGCTTCAAGGCAGCATGAATGGAGCTTTCAAAATGGGAAAGCAAGCCTTGTGCCATCAGGTCTCCGTTTCCAGTGAGCACGCAGCCTACCCCCTTGTGATGTCTATCAAGTAAATATTCCCTCAAACTACACAATGGTCCCTTCCCTGAAGAATGTTTTCTTGGCACGGAGTTCTGCATGTAGCGAACTGCCTCTCCCAAGGAACGCTTTGGTAACGCTATCGGGGCTTAGGCTCTTCTAAAACCCTGCAGTGTAAGAGGAAGAACTGTGCTTTGGTTACAGCAGGAACGCAAGGCAACATTCTCCTGTAAGTATGGGGTCTTAAGGTATGACTTTGTAGAAGGAATGTGAAAGAGTATTGGTTTCTCAGTGCCGCTCAGCCTAGGGCACTGAGCCAGATATGCATGACATGTAGACGTGAGACAACAGATTGCCTGGAGCTGTTGGAGTGCTGAGGAAATCTAGCTCTTTCAAGGAGGCGTGCAGTGTGTTGCCTTACACTTAGCATATTGAGAGTGACTGGGAAAGGTTTCCGGGCCTAGATGTTTCTGAGCTTCCCAGTCGAGCATGCCGGTCCTCGGTGTTCTTGCAGGGAATAGGGTGCCCAGGAGAGTTACTAGGTGTCTTCATAAGCGTACTAACAATCAAAGAAAGCACAACTGCAACTCATGTCTCCAGGAAACTGCTCCACGCTTCGGCTTCAGCAGGGCCCTTCAAGGCTTTACCTTGAGGAAACGACTCACGTCAAGTTTCCTTTGAGCTCTAGAGCGTCTCAGTTGGAGCTCCCACCCAGGCTACGAAAGCACCCTGTTGATTTAGAGAAAACTCGTTCCCTTCCCACAGCCCTGCCTACAGTGACTAGAGACCCGTCCAAAACACTGGTATTTAGGTAGCTTCAAGGCAGCATGAATGGAGCTTTCAAAATGGGAAAGCAAGCCTTGTGCCATCAGGTCTCCGTTTCCAGGGAACACGCAGCCTACCCCCTTGTGATGTCTACCAAGTAAATATTCCCTCAAACTACACAATGGTCCCTTCCCTGAAGAATGTTTTCTTGGCACGGAGTTCTGCATGTAGCGAACTGCCTCTCCCAAGGAACGCTTTGGTAACGCTATCGGGGCTTAGGCTCTTCTAAAACCCTGCAGTGTAAGAGGAAGAACTGTGCTTTGGTTACAGGAGGAACGCAAGCCGAGGTTCTCCTGTAAGTATGGGGTCTTAAGGTATGACTTTGTAGAAGGAATGCGAAGCAGTTTTGATTTCTCAGTGCCGCTCAGCCTAGGGCATTGAGGCAATTTGCATGACATGTAGGACGTGAGAGAACAGATTACCTGGAGCTGTTGGAGTGCTGAGGAAATGTAGCTCTCCCAAGGAAGAGTGCAGTGTGTTGCCCTACACTTAGCATACACAGAGTGACTGGGAAAGGTATCCGGGCCTGGATGTTTCTTAGCAACCCAGTGGAGCCTGCCGGTACTCGGTGTTCTTGCACGGAATAGGGTGCCCAGGCGAGATCCTAGGTGTCTTGAAAAGCGTACTAATGTTAAAAGAAAGGAGAACTGCAACTCATGTCTCAAGGAAACTTCTCCACGTTCCGCTTCAGCAGGGCTCTTCAAGGCTTTACCTTGAGGAAAGGACTCACGTCAAGTTTCCTTGAGGCTCTAGAGCGTCTCAGGAGGAGCTCCCACCCAGGCTATGAAAGCACCCTGTTGATTTAGAGAAAACTCGTTCCCTTCCCAGAGCCCTGCCTACAGTGACTAGAAACTCGTCCAAAACTCTGGTATTTAGGTAGGTTCAAGGCGGCATGAATGGAGCTTTCAAAATGGGAAAGCAAGACTTGTGCCATCAGGTCTCCGTTTCCAGTGAGCACGCAGCCTACCCCCTTGTGATGTCTACCAAGTAAATATTCCCTCAAACTACACAATGGTCCCTTCCCTGAAGAATGTTTTCTTGGCACGGAGTTCTGCATGTAGCGAACTGCCTCTCCCAAGGAACGCTTTGGTAACGCTTTCGGTGCTTAGACTCTTCTAAATCCCTGCAGTGTAAGAGGAAGAACTGTGCTTTGGTTACAGGAGGAATGCAAGCCAACTTTCTCCTGTAAGTATGGGGTCTTAAGGTATGACTTTGTAGAAGGACTGTGAAACAGTATTGGTTACTCAGTGCCGCTCAGCCTAGGGCATTGAGGCAGATATGCATGACATGTAGACGTGAGACAACAGATTGCCTGGAGCTGTTGGAGTGCTGAGGAAATCTAGCTCTCCCAAGGAGGCGTGCAGTGTGTTGCCCTACACTTAGCATACACAGAGTGACTGGGAAAGGTTTCCGGGCCTTGATGTTTCTGAGCTTCCCAGTCGAGCATGCCGGTCCTCGGTGTTCTTGCAGGGAATAGGGTGCCCACGGGAGTTACTAGGTGTCTTCATAAGCGTACTAACGTTCAAAGAAAGCAGAACTGCAACTCGTGTCTCCAGGAAACTGCTCCACGCTTTGGCTTCAGCAGGGCTGTTCAAGGCTTTACATTGAGGAAACGACTCACGTCAAGTTTCCTTTGAGCTCTAGAGCTTCTAGGTGGAGCTCCCACCAGGCTACGAAAGCACCCTGTTGATTTAGAGAAAACTCGTTCCCTTCCCACAGCCCTGCCTACAGTGACTAGAGACTCGTCCAAAATACTGGTATTTAGGTAGCTTCAAGGCCGCATGAATGGAGCTTTCAAAATGGGAAAGCAAGCCTTGTGCCATCAGGTCTCCGTTTCCAGGGAACACGCAGCCTACCCCCTTGTGATGTCTACCAAGTAAATATTCCCTCAAACTACACAATGGTCCCTTCCCTGAAGAATGTTTTCTTGGCACGGAGTTCTGCATGTAGCGAACTGCCTCTCCCAAGGAACGCTTTGGTAACGCTATCGGGGCTTAGGCTCTTCTAAAACCCTGCAGTGTAAGAGGAAGAACTGTGCTTTGGTTACAGGAGGAACGCAAGCCGAGGTTCTCCTCTAACTATGCGGTCTTAAGGTATGACTTTGTAGAAGGAATGCGAAGCAGTTTTGATTTCTCAGTGCCGCTCAGCCTAGGGCATTGAGGCAATTTGCCTGACATGTAGGACGTGAGAGAACAGATTACCTGGAGCTGTTGGAGTGCTGAGGAAATGTAGCTCTCCCAAGGAAGAGTGCAGTGTGTTGCCCTACACTTAGCATACACAGAGTGACTGGGAAAGGTATCCGGGCCTGGATGTTTCTTAGCAACCCAGTGGAGCCTGCCGGTACTCGGTGTTCTTGCACGGAATAGGGTGCCCAGGCGAGATCCTAGGTGTCTTGAAAAGCGTAGTAACGTTAAAAGAAAGGAGAACTGCAACTCCTGTCTCAAGGAAACTTCTCCACGTGCCGCTTCAGCAGGGCTCTTCAAGGCTTTACCTTGAGGAAAGGACTCAAGTCAAGTTTCCTTGTAGCTCTAGAGCGTCTCAGGAGGAGCTCCCACCCAGGCTATGAAAGCACCCTGTTGATTTCGAGAAAACTCGTTCCCTTCCCAGAGCCCTGCCTACAGTGACTAGAAACTCGTCCAAAACACTGGTATTTAGGTAGGTTCAAGGCGGCATGAATGGAGCTTTCAAAATGGGAAAGCAAGCCTTGTGCCATCAGGTCCCCGTTTCCAGTGAACACGCAGCCTACCTCCTTGTGATTTCTACCAAGTTAATATACACTCTAGAGACACACTGGTCCCTTCCCTGAATAACGTGTTCTTGGCACGGAGTTCTGCATGTAGCAAACTGCCTCTCCCAAGGAATGCTCTAGGTACGCTATAGGGGCTTAGCCTCTTCTAAAACCCTGCAGTGTAAGAGGAAGAACTGTGCTTTGGTTACAGCAGGAACGCAAGGCAACTTTCTCCTGTAAGTATGGGGTCTTAAGGTATGACTTTGTAGAAGGAATGTGAACGAGTATTGGTTACTCAGTGCCACTCAGCCTAGGGCATTGAGGCAGATATGCATGACATGTAGACGTGAGACAACAGATTGCCTGCAGCTGTTGGAGTGTTGAGGAAATCTAGCTCTTCCAAGGAGGCGTGCAGTGTGTTGTCCTACCCTTAGCATATTGAGAGTGACTGGGAAAGGTTTCCGGGCCTGGATGTTTCTGAGCTTCCCAGTCGAGCATGCCGGTCCTCGGTGTTCTTGCAGGGAATAGGGTGCCCACGAGAGTTACTAGGTGTCTTCATAAGCGTACTAACGTTCAAAGAAAGCAGAACTGCAACTCATGTCTCCAGGAAACTGCTCCACGCTTCGGCTTCAGCAGGGCTCTTCAAGGCTTTACCTTGAGGAAACGACTCACGTCAAGTTTCCTTTGAGCTCTAGAGCTTCTAGGTGGAGCTCCCACCCAGGCTACGAAAGCACCCTGTTGATTTAGAGAAAACTCGTTCCCTTCCCAGAGCCCTGCCTACAGTGACTAGAGACCCGTCCAAAACACTTGTATTTAGGTAGCTTCAAGGCAGCATGAATGGAGCTTTCAAAATGGGAAAGCAAGCCTTGTGCCATCAGGTCTCCGTTTCCAGGGAACACGCAGCCTACCCCCTTGTGATGTCTACCAAGTAAATATTCCCTCAAACTACACAATGGTCCCTTCCCTGAAGAATGTTTTCTTGGCACGGAGTTCTGCATGTAGCGAACTGCCTCTCCCAAGGAACGCTTTGGTAACGCTATCGGGGCTTAGGCTCTTCTAAAACCCTGCAGTGTAAGAGGAAGAGCTGTGCTTTGGTTACAGGAGGAACGCAAGCCGAGTTTCTCCTGTAAGTATGGGGTCTTAAGGTATGACTTTGTAGAAGGAATGCGAAGCAGTTTTGATTTCTCAGTGCCGCTCAGCCTAGGGCATTGAGGCAATTTGCATGACATGTAGGACGTGAGAGAACAGATTACCTGGAGCTGTTGGAGTGCTGAGGAAATGTAGCTCTCCCAAGGAAGAGTGCAGTGTGTTGCCCTACACTTAGCATACACAGAGTGACTGGGAAAGGTATCCGGGCCTGGATGTTTCTTAGCAACCCAGTGGAGCCTGCCGGTACTCGGTGTTCTTGCACGGAATAGGGTGCCCAGGCGAGATCCTAGGTGTCTTGAAAAGCGTAGTAACGTTAAAAGAAAGGAGAACTGCAACTCATGTCTCAAGGAAACTTCTCCACGTGCCGCTTCAGCAGGGCTCTTCAAGGCTTTACCTTGAGGAAAGGACTCACGTCAAGTTTCCTTGTAGCTCTAGAGCGTCTCAGGAGGAGCTCCCACCCAGGCTACGAAAGCACCCTGTTGATTTCGAGAAAACTCGTTCCCCTCCCAGAGCCCTGCCTACAGTGGCTAGAAACTCGTCCAAAACACTGGTATTTAGGTAGGTTCAAGGCGGCATGAATGGAGCTTTCAAAATGGGAAAGCAAGCCTTGTGCCATCAGGTCCCCGTTTCCAGTGAACACGCAGCCTACCTCCTTGTGATTTCTACCAAGTTAATATACACTCTAGTGACACACTGGTCCCTTCCCTGAATAACGTGTTCTTGGCACGGAGTTCTGCATGTAGCGAACTGCCTCTCCCAAGGAATGCTCTAGGTACGCTATAGGGGCTTAGCCTCTTCTAAAACCCTGCAGTGTAAGAGGAAGAACTGTGCTTTGGTTACAGCAGGAACGCAAGCCAACATTCTCCTGTAAGTATGGGGTCGTAAGGTATGACTTTGTAGAAGGAATGTGAAAGAGTATTGGTTTCTCAGTGCCGCTCAGCCTAGGGCACTGAGGCAGATATGCATGACATGTCGATGTGAGACAACAGATTGCCTTGAGCTGTTGGAGTGCTGAGGAAATCTAGCTCTCCCAAGGAGGCGTGCAGTGTGTTGCCCTACACTTAGCATATTGAGAGTGACTGGGAAAGGTTTCCGGGCCTGGATGTTTCTGAGCTTCCCAGTCGAGCATGCCGGTCCTCGGTGTTCTTGCAGGGAATAGGGTGCCCACGGGAGTTACTAGGTGTCTTCATAAGCGTACTAACGTTCAAAGAAAGCAGAACTGCAACTCATGTCTCCAGGAAACTGCTCCACGCTTCGGCTTCAGCAGGGCTCTTCAAGGCTTTACCTTGAGGAAACGACTCACGTCAAGTTTCCTTTGAGCTCTAGAGCGTCTCAGGTGGAGTTCCCACCCAGGCTACGAAAGCACCCTGTTGATTTAGAGAAAACTCGTTCCCTTCCCACAGCCCTGCCTACAGTGACTAGAGACCCGTCCAAAACACTGGTATTTAGGTAGCTTCAAGGCAGCATGAATGGAGCTTTCAAAATGGGAAAGCAAGCCTTGTGCCATCAGGTCTCCGTTTCCAGGGAACACGCAGCCTACCCCCTTGTGATGTCTACCAAGTAAATATTCCCTCAAACTACACAATGGTCCCTTCCCTGAAGAATGTTTTCTTGGCACGGAGTTCTGCATGTAGCGAACTGCCTCTCCCAAGGAACGCTTTGGTAACGCTATCGGGGCTTAGGCTCTTCTAAAACCCTGCAGTGTAAGAGGAAGAACTGTGCTTTGGTTACAGGAGGAACGCAAGCCGAGTTTCTCCTCTAAGTATGGGGTCTTAAGGTATGACTTTGTAGAAGGAATGCGAAGCAGTTTTGATTTCTCAGTGCCGCTCAGCCTAGGGCATTGAGGCAATTTGCATGACATGTAGGACGTGAGAGAACAGATTACCTGGAGCTGTTGGAGTGCTGAGGAAATGTAGCTCTCCCAAGGAAGAGTGCAGTGTGTTGCCCTACACTTAGCATACACAGAGTGACTGGGAAAGGTATCCGGGCCTGGATGTTTCTTAGCAACCCAGTGGAGCCTGCCGGTACTCAGTGTTCTTGCACGGAATAGGGTGCCCAGGCGAGATCCTAGGTGTCTTGAAAAGCGTACTAATGTTAAAAGAAAGGAGAACTGCAACTCATGTCTCAAGGAAACTTCTCCACGTTCCGCTTCAGCAGGGCTCTTCAAGGCTTTACCTTGAGGAAAGGACTCACGTCAAGTTTCCTTGAGGCTCTAGAGCGTCTCAGGAGGAGCTCCCACCCAGGCTATGAAAGCACCCTGTTGATTTAGAGAAAACTCGTTCCCTTCCCAGAGCCCTGCCTACAGTGACTAGAAACTCGTCCAAAACTCTGGTATTTAGGTAGGTTCAAGGCGGCATGAATGGAGCTTTCAAAATGGGAAAGCAAGACTTGTGCCATCAGGTCTCCGTTTCCAGTGAGCACGCAGCCTACCCCCTTGTGATGTCTACCAAGTAAATATTCCCTCAAACTACACAATGGTCCCTTCCCTGAAGAATGTTTTCTTGGCACAGAGTTCTGCATGTAGCGAACTGCCTCTCCCAAGGAACGCTTTGGTAACGCTTTCGGTGCTTAGGCTCTTCTAAAACCCTGCAGTGTAAGAGGAAGAACTGTGCTTTGGTTACAGGAGGAATGCAAGCCAACTTTCTCCTGTAAGTATGGGGTCTTAAGGTATGACTTTGTAGAAGGACTGTGAAACAGTATTGGTTACTCAGTGCCGCTCAGCCTAGGGCACTGAGGCAGATATGCATGACATGTAGATGTGAGACAACAGATTGCCTTGAGCTGTTGGAGTGCTGAGGAAATCTAGCTCTCCCAAGGAGGCGTGCAGTGTGTTGCCCTACACTTTGCATATTGAGAGTGACTGGGAAAGGTTTCCGGGCCTTGATGTTTCTGAGCTTCCCAGTCGAGCATGCCGGTCCTCGGTGTTTTTGCAGGGAATAGGGTGCCCACGGGAGTTACTAGGTGTCTTCATAAGCGTACTAACGTTCAAAGAAAGCAGAACTGCAACTCGTGTCTCCAGGAAACTGCTCCACGCTTCGGCTTCAGCAGGGCTCCTCAAGGCTTTACCTTGAGGAAACGACTCACGTCAAGTTTCCTTTGAGCTCTAGAGCGTCTCAGTTGGAGCTCCCACCCAGGCTACGAAAGCACCCTGTTGATTTAGAGAAAACTCGTTCCCTTCCCACAGCCCTGCCTACAGTGACAAGAGACCCGTCCAAAATACTGGTATTTAGGTAGCTTCAAGGCAGCATGAATGGCGCTTTCAAAATGGGAAAGCAAGCCTTGTGCCATCAGGTCTCCGTTTCCAGGTAACACGCAGCCTACCCCCTTGTGATGTCTACCAAGTAAATATTCCCTCAAACTACACAATGGTCCCTTCCCTGAAGAATGTTTTCTTGGCACGGAGTTCTGCATGTAGCGAACTGCCTCTCCCAAGGAACGCTTTGGTAACGCTATCGGGGCTTAGGCTCTTCTAAAACCCTGCAGTGTAAGAGGAAGAACTGTGCTTTGGTTACAGGAGGAACGCAAGCCGAGTTTCTCCTGTAAGTATGGGGTCTTAAGGTATGACTTTGTAGAAGGAATGCGAAGCAGTTTTGATTTCTCAGTGCCGCTCAGCCTAGGGCATTGAGGCAATTTGCATGACATGTAGGACGTGAGAGAACAGATTACCTGGAGCTGTTGGAGTGCTGAGGAAATGTAGCTCTCCCAAGGAAGAGTGCAGTGTGTTGCCCTACACTTAGCATACACAGAGTGACTGGGAAAGGTATCCGGGCCTGGATGTTTCTTAGCAACCCAGTGGAGCCTGCCGGTACTCGGTGTTCTTGCACGGAATAGGGTGCCCAGGCGAGATCCTAGGTGTCTTGAAAAGCGTAGTAACGTTAAAAGAAAGGAGAACTGCAACTCCTGTCTCAAGGAAACTTCTCCACGTGCCGCTTCAGCAGGGCTCTTCAAGGCTTTACCTTGAGGAAAGGACTCACGTCAAGTTTCCTTGTAGCTCTAGAGCGTCTCAGGAGGAGCTCCCACCCAGGCTACGAAAGCACCCTGTTGATTTCGAGAAAACTCGTTCCCTTCCCAGAGCCCTGCCTACAGTGACTAGAAACTCGTCCAAAACACTGGTATTTAGGTAGGTTCAAGGCGGCATGAATGGAGCTTTCAAAATGGGAAAGCAAGACTTGTGCCATCAGGTCTCCGTTTCCAGTGAGCACGCAGCCTACCCCCTTGTGATGTCTACCAAGTAAATATTCCCTCAAACTACACAATGGTCCCTTCCCTGAAGAATGTTTTCTTGGCACGGAGTTCTGCATGTAGCGAACTGCCTCTCCCAAGGAACGCTTTGGTAACGCTTTCGGTGCTTAGGCTCTTCTAAAACCCTGCAGTGTAAGAGGAAGAACTGTGCTTTGGTTACAGGAGGAATGCAAGCCAACTTTCTCCTGTAAGTATGGGGTCTTAAGGTATGACTTTGTAGAAGGACTGTGAAACAGTATTGGTTACTCAGTGCCGCTCAGCCTAGGGCATTGAGGCAGATATGCATGACATGTAGACGTGAGACAACAGATTGCCTGGAGCTGTTGGAGTGCTGAGGAAATCTAGCTCTCCCAAGGAGGCGTGCAGTGTGTTGCCCTACATTTAGCATACACAGAGTGACTGGGAAAGGTTTCCGGGCCTTGATGTTTCTGAGTTTCCCAGTCGAGCATGCCGGTCCTCGGTGTTCTTGCAGGGAATAGGGTGCCCACGGGAGTTACTAGGTGTCTTCATAAGCGTACTAACGTTCAAAGAAAGCAGAACTGCAACTCGTGTCTCCAGGAAACTGCTCCACGCTTTGGCTTCAGCAGGGCTCTTCAAGGCTTTACCTTGAGGAAACGACTCACGTCAAGTTTCCTTTGAGCTCTAGAGATTCTAGGTGGAGCTCCCACCAGGCTACGAAAGCACCCTGTTGATTTAGAGAAAACTCGTTCCCTTCCCACAGCTCTGCCTACAGTGACTAGAGACCCGTCCAAAACACTGGTATTTAGGTAGCTTCAAGGCAGCATGAATGGAGCTTTCAAAATGGGAAAGCAAGCCTTGTGCCATCAGGTCTCCGTTTCCAGGGAACACGCAGCCTACCCCCTTGTGATGTCTACCAAGTAAATATTCCCTCAAACTACACAATGGTCCCTTCCCTGAAGAATGTTTTCTTGGCACGGAGTTCTGCATGTAGCGAACTGCCTCTCCCAAGGAACGCTTTGGTAACGCTATCGGGGCTTAGGCTCTTCTACAACCCTGCAGTGTAAGAGGAAGAACTGTGCTTTGGTTACAGGAGGAACGCAAGCCGAGTTTCTCCTCTAAGTATGGGGTCTTAAGGTATGACTTTGTAGAAGGAATGCAAAGCAGTTTTGATTTCTCAGTGCCGCTCAGCCTAGGGCATTGAGGCAATTTGCATGACATGTAGGACGTGAGAGAACAGATTACCTGGAGCTGTTGGAGTGCTGAGGAAATGTAGCTCTCCCAAGGAAGAGTGCAGTGTGTTGCCCTACACTTAGCATACACAGAGTGACTGGGAAAGGTATCCGGGCCTGGATGTTTCTTAGCAACCCAGTGGAGCCTGCCGGTACTCGGTGTTCTTGCACGGAATAGGGTGCCCAGGCGAGATCCTAGGTGTCTTGAAAAGCGTAGTAACGTTAAAAGAAAGGAGAACTGCAACTCATGTCTCAAGGAAACTTCTCCACGTGCCGCTTCAGCAGGGCTCTTCAAGGCTTTACCTTGAGGAAAGGACTCACGTCAAGTTTCCTTGTAGCTCTAGAGCGTCTCAGGAGGAGCTCCCACCCAGGCTACGAAAGCACCCTGTTGATTTAGAGAAAACTCGTTCCCTTCCCAGAGCCCTGCCTACAGTGACTAGAAACTCGTCCAAAACACTGGTATTTAGGTAGGTTCAAGGCGGCATGAATGGAGCTTTCAAAATGGGAAAGCAAGCCTTGTGCCATCAGGTCCCCGTTTCCAGTGAACACGCAGCCTACCTCCTTGTGATTTCTACCAAGTTAATATACACTCTAGAGACACACTGGTCCCTTCCCTGAATAACGTGTTCTTGGCACGGAGTTCTGCATGTAGCGAACTGCCTCTCCCAAGGAACGCTTTGGTAACGCTATCGGGGCTTAGGCTCTTCTAAAACCCTGCAGTGTAAGAGGAAGAACTGTGCTTTGGTTACAGGAGGAACGCAAGCCGAGTTTCTCCTGTAAGTATGGGGTCGTAAGGTATGACTTTGTAGAAGGAATGTGAAAGAGTATTGGTTTCTCAGTGCCGCTCAGCCTAGGGCACTGAGGCAGATATGCATGACATGTAGATGTGAGACAACAGATTGCCTTGAGCTGTTGGAGTGCTGAGGAAATCTAGCTCTCCCAAGGAGGCGTGCAGTGTGTTGCCCTACACTTAGCATATTGAGAGTGACTGGAATGGTTTCCGGGCCTGGATGTTTCTGAGCTTCCCAGTCGAGCATGCCGGTCCTCGGTGTTTGTGCAGGGAATAGGGTGCCCACGGGAGTTACTAGGTGTCTTCATAAGAGTACTAACGTTCAAAGAAAGCAGAACTGCAACTCATGTCTCCAGGAAACTGCTCCACGCTTCGGCTTCAGCAGGGCTCTTCAAGGCTTTACCTTGAGGAAACGACTCACGTCAAGTTTCCTTTGAGCTCTAGAGCGTCTCAGGTGGAGCTCCCACCCAGGCTACGAAAGCACCCTGTTGATTTAGAGAAAACTCGTTCCCTTCCCAGAGCCCTGCCTACAGTGACTAGAGACCCGTCCAAAACACTGGTATTTAGGTAGCTTCAAGGCAGCATGAATGGAGCTTTCAAAATGGGAAAGCAAGCCTTGTGCCATCAGGTCTCCGTTTCCAGGGAACACGCAGCCTACCCCCTTGTGATGTCTACCAAGTAAATATTCCCTCAAACTACACAATGGTCCCTTCCCTGAAGAATGTTTTCTTGGCACGGAGTTCTGCATGTAGCGAACTGCCTCTCCCAAGGAACGCTTTGGTAACGCTATCGGGGCTTAGGCTCTTCTAAAACCCTGCAGTGTAAGAGGAAGAACTGTGCTTTGGTTACAGCAGGAACGCAAGGCAACTTTCTCCTGTAAGTATGGGGTCTTAAGGTATGACTTTGTAGAAGGAATGTGAAAGAGTATTGGTTTCTCAGTGCGGCTCAGCCTAGGGCATTGAGGCAGATATGCATGACATGTAGACGTGAGACAACAGATTGCCTGGAGCTGTTGGAGTGCTGAGGAAATCTAGCTCTCCCAAGGAGGCGTGCAGTGTGTTGCCCTACCCTTAGCATATTGAGAGTGACTGGGAAAGGTTTCCGGGCCTGGATGTTTCTGAGCTTCCCAGTCGAGCATGCCGGTCCTCGGTGTTCTTGCAGGGAATAGGGTACCCACGAGAGTTACTAGGTGTCTTCATAAGCGTACTAACGTTCAAAGAAAGCAGAACTGCAACTCATGTCTCCAGGAAACTGCTCCACGCTTCGGCTTCAGCAGGGCCCTTCAAGGCTTTACCTTGAGGAAAAGACTCACGTCAAGTTTCCTTTGAGCTCTAGAGCGTCTCAGTTGGAGCTCCCACCCAGGCTACGAAAGCACCCTGTTGATTTAGAGAAAACTCGTTCCCTTCCCACAGCCCTGCCTACAGTGACTAGAGACCCGTCCAAAACACTTGTATTTACGTAGCTTCAAGCCAGCATGAATGGAGCTTTCAAAATGGGAAAGCAAGCCTTGTTCCATCAGGTCTCCGTTTCCAGGGAACACGCAGCCTACCCCCTTGTGATGTCTACCAAGTAAATATTCCCTCAAACTACACAATGGTCCCTTCCCTGAAGAATGTTTTCTTGGCACGGAGTTCTGCATGTAGCGAACTGCCTCTCCCAAGGAACGCTTTGGTAACGCTATCGGGGCTTAGGCTCTTCTAAAACCCTGCAGTGTAAGAGGAAGAACTGTGCTTTGGTTACAGGAGGAACGCAAGCCAACTTTCTCCTGTAAGTATGGGGTCGTAAGGTATGACTTTGTAGAAGGAATGCGAAGCAGTTTTGATTTCTCAGTGCCGCTCAGCCTAGGGGATTGAGGCAATTTGCATGACATGTAGGACGTGAGAGAACAGATTACCTGGAGCTGTTGGAGTGCTGAGGAAATGTAGCTCTCCCAAGGAAGAGTGCAGTGTGTTGCCCTACACTTAGCATACACAGAGTGACTGGGAAAGGTATCCGGGCCTGGATGTTTCTTAGCAACCCAGTGGAGCCTGCCGGTACTCGGTGTTCTTGCACGGAATAGGGTGCCCAGGCGAGATCCTAGGTGTCTTGAAAAGCGTAGTAACGTTAAAAAAAGGAGAACTGCAACTCATGTCTCAAGGAAACTTCTCCACGTGCCGCTTCAGCAGGGCTCTTCAAGGCTTTACCTTGAGGAAAGGACTCACGTCAAGTTTCCTTGTAGCTCTAGAGCGTCTCAGGAGGACTTCCCACCCAGGCTACGAAAGCACCCTGTTGATTTAGAGAAAACTCGTTCCCTTCCCAGAGCCCTGCCTACAGTGACTACAAACTCGTCCAAAACACTGGTATTTAGGTAGGTTCAAGGCGGCATGAATGGAGCTTTCAAAATGGGAAAGCAAGCCTTGTGCCATCAGGTCCCCGTTTCCAGTGAACACGCAGCCTACCTCCTTGTGATTTCTACCAAGTTAATATACACTCTAGAGACACACTGGTCCCTTCCCTGAATAACGTGTTCTTGGCACGGAGTTCTGCATGTAGCGAACTGCCTCTCCCAAGGAATGCTCTAGGTACGCTATAGGGGCTTAGCCTCTTCTAAAACCCTGCAGTGTAAGAGGAAGAACTGTGCTTTGGTTACAGCCGGAACGCAAGCCAACTTTCTCCTATAAGTATGGGGTCGTAAGGTATGACTTTGTAGAAGGGATGTGAAAGAGTATTGGTTTCTCAGTGCCGCTCAGCCTAGGGCACTGAGGCAGATATGCATGACATGTAGATGTGAGACAACAGATTGCCTGGAGCTGTTGGAGTGCTGAGGAAATCTAGGTCTCCAAGGAGGCGTGCAGTGTGTTGCCCTACACTTAGCATATTGAGAGTGACTGGGAAAGGTTTCCGGGCCTGGATGTTTCTGAGCTTCCCAGTCGAGCATGCCGGTCCTCGGTGTTCTTGCAGGGAATAGGGTGCCCACGAGAGTTACTAGGTGTCTTCATAAGCGTACTAACGTTCAAAGAAAGCAGAACTGCAACTCATGTCTCCAGGAAACTGCTCCACGCTTCGGCTTCAGCAGGGCCCTTCAAGGCTTTACCTTGAGGAAACGACTCACGTCAAGTTTCCTTTGAGCTCTAGAGCGTCTCAGTTGGAGCTCCCACCCAGGCTACGAAAGCACCCTGTTGATTTAGAGAAAACTCGTTCCCTTCCCACAGCCCTGCCTACAGTGACTAGAGACCCGTCCAAAACACTGGTATTTAGGTAGCTTCAAGTAGCATGAATGGAGCTTTAAAAATGGGAAAGCAAGCCTTGTGCCATCAGGTCTCCATTTCCAGTGAGCACGCAGCCTACCCCCTTGTGATTTCTACCAAGTAAATATTCCCTCAAACTACACAATGGTCCCTTCCCTGAAGAATGTTTTCTTGGCACGGAGTTCTGCATGTAGCGAACTGCCTCTCCCAAGGAACGCTTTGGTAACGCTATCGGGGCTTAGACTCTTCTAAAACCCTGCAGTGTAAGAGGAAGAACTGTGCTTTGGTTACAGCAGGAACGCAAGCCAACTTTCTCCTGTAAGTATGGGGTCTTAAGGTATGACTTTGTAGAAGGAATGTGAAACAGTATTGGTTACTCAGTGCCGCTCAGCCTAGGGCATTGAGGCAGATATGCATGACATGTAGACGTGAGACAACAGATTGCCTGGAGCTGATGGAGTGCTGAGGAAATCTAGGTCTCCCAAGGAGGCGTGCAGTGTATTGCCCTACACTTAGCATATTGAGAGTGACTGGGAAAGGTTTCCGGGCCTGGATGTTTCTTAGCAACCCAGTGGAGCCTGCCGGTACTCGGTGTTCTTGCACGGAATAGGGTGCCCAGGCGAGATCCTAGGTGTCTTGAAAAGCGTAGTAACGTTAAAAGAAAGAAGAACTGCAACTCATGTCTCAAGGAAACTTCTCCACGTGCCGCTTCAGCAGGGCTCTTCAAGGCTTTACCTTGAGGAAAGGACTCACGTCAAGTTTCCTTGAGGCTCTAGAGCGTCTCAGGAGGAGCTCCCACCCAGGCTATGAAAGCACCCTGTTGATTTAGAGAAAACTCGTTCCCTTCCCAGAGCCCTGCCTACAGTGACTAGAAACTCGTCCAAAACACTGGTATTTAGGTAGGTTCAAGGCGGCATGAATGGAGCTTTCAAAATGGGAAAGCAAGCCTTGTGCCATCAGGTCCCCGTTTCCAGTGAACACGCAGCCTACCTCCTTGTGATTTCTACCAAGTTAATATACACTCTAGAGACACACTGGTCCCTTCCCTGAATAACGTGTTCTTGTCACGGAGTTCAGCATGTAGCGAACTGCCTCTCCCAAGGAATGCTCTAGGTACGCTATAGGGGCTTAGCCTCTTCTAAAACCCTGCAGTGTAAGAGGAAGAACTGTGCTTTGGTTACAGCAGGAACGCAAGCCAACATTCTCCTGTAAGTATGGGGTCGTAAGGTATGACTTTGTAGAAGGAATGTGAAAGAGTATTGGTTTCTCAGTGCCGCTCAGCCTAGGGCACTGAGGCAGATATGCATGACATGTAGACGTGAGACAACAGATTGCCTGGAGCAGTTGGAGTGCTGAGGAAATCTAGCTCTCCCAAGGAGGCGTGCAGTGTGTTGCCCTACCCTTAGCATATTGAGAGTGACTGGGAAAGGTTTCCGGGCCTGGATGTTTCTGAGCTTCCCAGTCGAGCATGCCGGTCCTCGGTGTTCTTGCAGGGAATAGGGTGCCCACGAGAGTTACTAGGTGTCTTCATAAGCGTACTAACGTTCAAAGAAAGCAGAACTGCAACTCATGTCTACAGGAAACTGCTCCACGCTTCGGCTTCAGCAGGGCCCTTCAAGGCTTTACCTTGAGGAAACGACTCACGTCAAGTTTCCTTTGAGCTCTAGAGCGTCTCAGTTGGAGCTCCCACCCAGGCTACGAAAGCACCCTGTTGATTTAGAGAAAACTCGTTCCCTTCCCACAGCCCTGCCTACAGTGACTAGAGACCCGTCCAAAACACTGGTATTTACGTAGCTTCAAGCCAGCATGAATGGAGCTTTCAAAATGGGAAAGCAAGCCTTGTGCAATCAGGTCTCCGTTTCCAGGGAACACGCAGCCTACCCCCTTGTGATGTCTACCAAGTAAATATTCCCTCAAACTACACAATGGTCCCTTCCCTGAAGAATGTTTTCTTGGCACGGAGTTCTGCATGTAGCGAACTGCCTCTCCCAAGGAACGCTTTGGTAACGCTATCGGGGCTTAGGCTCTTCTAAAACCCTGCAGTGTAAGAGGAAGAACTGTGCTTTGGTTACAGGAGGAACGCAAGCCGAGTTTCTCCTGTAAGTATGGGGTCTTAAGGTATGACTTTGTAGAAGGAATGCGAAGCAGTTTTGATTTCTCAGTGCCGCTCAGCCTAGGGCATTGAGGCAATTTGCATGACATGTAGGACGTGAGAGAACAGATTACCTGGAGCTGTTGGAGTGCTGAGGAAATGTAGCTCTCCCAAGGAAGAGTGCAGTGTGTTGCCCTACACTTAGCATACACAGAGTGACTGGGAAAGGTATCCGGGCCTGGATGTTTCTTAGCAACCCAGTGGAGCCTGCCGGTACTCGGTGTTCTTGCACGGAATAGGGTGCCCAGGCGAGATCCTAGGTGTCTTGAAAAGCGTAGTAACGTTAAAAAAAGGAGAACTGCAACTCATGTCTCAAGGAAACTTCTCCACGTGCCGCTTCAGCAGGGCTCTTCAAGGCTTTACCTTGAGGAAAGGACTCACGTCAAGTTTCCTTGTAGCTCTAGAGCGTCTCAGGAGGACTTCCCACCCAGGCTACGAAAGCACCCTGTTGATTTAGAGAAAACTCGTTCCCTTCCCAGAGCCCTGCCTACAGTGACTAGAAACTCGTCCAAAACACTGGTATTTAGGTAGGTTCAAGGCGGCATGAATGGAGCTTTCAAAATGGGAAAGCAAGCCTTGTGCCATCAGGTCCCCGTTTCCAGTGAACACGCAGCCTACCTCCTTGTGATTTCTACCAAGTTAATATACACTCTAGAGACACACTGGTCCCTTCCCTGAATAACGTGTTCTTGGCACGGAGTTCTGCATGTAGCGAACTGCCTCTCCCAAGGAATGCTCTAGGTACGCTATAGGGGCTTAGCCTCTTCTAAAACCCTGCAGTGTAAGAGGAAGAACTGTGCTTTGGTTACAGCCGGAACGCAAGCCAACTTTCTCCTGTAAGTATGGGGTCGTAAGGTATGACTTTGTAGAAGGGATGTGAAAGAGTATTGGTTTCTCAGTGCCGCTCAGCCTAGGGCACTGAGGCAGATATGCATGACATGTAGATGTGAGACAACAGATTGCCTGGAGCTGTTGGAGTGCTGAGGAAATCTAGGTCTCCAAGGAGGCGTGCAGTGTGTTGCCCTACACTTAGCATATTGAGAGTGACTGGGAAAGGTTTCCGGGCCTGGATGTTTCTGAGCTTCCCAGTCGAGCATGCCGGTCCTCGGTGTTCTTGCAGGGAATAGGGTGCCCACGAGAGTTACTAGGTGTCTTCATAAGCGTACTAACGTTCAAAGAAAGCAGAACTGCAACTCATGTCTCCAGGAAACTGCTCCACGCTTCGGCTTCAGCAGGGCCCTTCAAGGCTTTACCTTGAGGAAACGACTCACGTCAAGTTTCCTTTGAGCTCTAGAGCGTCTCAGTTGGAGCTCCCACCCAGGCTACGAAAGCACCCTGTTGATTTAGAGAAAACTCGTTCCCTTCCCACAGCCCTGCCTACAGTGACTAGAGACCCGTCCAAAACACTGGTATTTAGGTAGCTTCAAGTAGCATGAATGGAGCTTTAAAAATGGGAAAGCAAGCCTTGTGCCATCAGGTCTCCATTTCCAGTGAGCACGCAGCCTACCCCCTTGTGATTTCTACCAAGTAAATATTCCCTCAAACTACACAATGGTCCCTTCCCTGAAGAATGTTTTCTTGGCACGGAGTTCTGCATGTAGCGAACTGCCTCTCCCAAGGAACGCTTTGGTAACGCTATCGGGGCTTAGACTCTTCTAAAACCCTGCAGTGTAAGAGGAAGAACTGTGCTTTGGTTACAGGAGGAACGGAAGCCGAGTTTCTCCTGTAAGTATGTGGTCTTAAGGTATGACTTTGTAGAAGGAATGTGAAGCAGTTTTGATTTCTCAGTGCCACTCAGCCTAGGGCATTGAGGGAATTTGCATGACATGTAGGACATGAGAGAACAGATTACTTGGAGCTGTTGGAGTGCTGAGGAAATGTAGCTCTCCCAAGGAAGAGTGCAGTGTGTTGCCCTACACTTAGCATACACAGAGTGACTGGGAAAGGTATCCGGGCCTGGATGTTTCTTAGCAACCCAGTGGAGCCTGCCGGTACTCGGTGTTCTTGCACGGAATAGGGTGCCCAGGCGAGATCCTAGGTGTCTTGAAAAGCGTAGTAACGTTAAAAGAAAGGAGAACTGCAACTCCTGTCTCAAGGAAACTTCTCCACGTGCCACTTCAGCAGGGCCCTTCAAGGCTTTACCTTGAGGAAAGGACTCACGTCAAGTTTCCTTGTAGCTCTAGAGCGTCTCAGGAGGAGCTCCCACCCAGGCTATGAAAGCACCCTGTTGATTTCGAGAAAACTCGTTCCCTACCCAGAGCCCTGCCTACAGTGACTAGAAACTCGTCCAAAACACTGGTATTTAGGTAGGTTCAAGGCGGCATGAATGGAGCTTTCAAAATGGGAAAGCAAGCCTTGTGCCATCAGGTCTCCGTTTCCAGGGAACACGCAGCCTACCCCCTTGTGATGTCTACCAAGTAAATATTCCCTCAAACTACACAATGGTCCCTTCCCTGAAGAATGTTTTCTTGGCACGGAGTTCTGCATGTAGCGAACTGCCTCTCCCAAGGAACGCTTTGGTAACGCTATCGGGGCTTAGGCTCTTCTAAAACCCTGCAGTGTAAGAGGAAGAACTGTGCTTTGGTTACAGGAGGAACGCAAGCCGAGTTTCTCCTGTAAGTATGGGGTCTTAAGGTATGACTTTGTAGAAGGAATGCGAAGCAGTTTTGATTTCTCAGTGCCGCTCAGCCTAGGGCATTGAGGCAATTTGCATGACATGTAGGACGTGAGAGAACAGATTACCTGGAGCTGTTGGAGTGCTGAGGAAATGTAGCTCTCCCAAGGAAGAGTGCAGTGTGTTGCCCTACACTTAGCATACACAGAGTGACTGGGAAAGGTATCCGGGCCTGGATGTTTCTTAGCAACCCAGTGGAGCCTGCCGGTACTCGGTGTTCTTGCACGGAATAGGGTGCCCAGGCGAGATCCTAGGTGTCTTGAAAAGCGTAGTAACGTTAAAAGAAAGGAGAACTGCAACTCATGTCTCCAGGAAACTGCTCCACGCTTCGGCTTCAGCAGGGCCCTTCAAGGCTTTACCTTGAGGAAAGGACTCACGTCAAGTTTCCTTGAGGCTCTAGAGCGTCTCAGGAGGAGCTCCCACCCAGGCTATGAAAGCACCCTGTTGATTTAGAGAAAACTCGTTCCCTTCCCAGAGCCCTGCCTACAGTGACTAGAAACTCGTCCAAAACTCTGGTATTTAGGTAGGTTCAAGGCGGCATGAATGGAGCTTTCAAAATGGGAAAGCAAGACTTGTGCCATCAGGTCTCCGTTTCCAGTGAGCACGCAGCCTACCCCCTTGTGATGTCTACCAAGTAAATATTCCCTCAAACTACACAATGGTCCCTTCCCTGAAGAATGTTTTCTTGGCACGGAGTTCTGCATGTAGCGAACTGCCTCTCCCAAGGAACGCTTTGGTAACGCTTTCGGTGCTTAAGCTCTTCTAAAACCCTGCAGTGTAAGAGGAAGAACTGTGCTTTGGTTACAGGAGGAATGGAAGCCAACTTTCTCCTGTAAGTATGGGGTCTTAATGTATGACTTTGTAGAAGGAATGTGAAACAGTATTGGTTACTCAGTGCCGCTCAGCCTAGGGCATTGAGGCAGATATGCATGACATGTAGACGTGAGACAACAGATTGCCTGGAGCTGTTGGAGTGCTGAGGAAATCTAGCTCTCCCAAGGAGGCGTGCAGTGTGTTGCCCTACCCTTAGCATATTGAGAGTGACTGGGAAAGGTTTCCGGGCCTGGATGTTTCTGAGCTTCCCAGTCGAGCATGCCGGTCCTCGGTGTTCTTGCAGGGAATAGGGTGCCCACGAGAGTTACTAGGTGTCTTCATAAGCGTACTAACGTTCAAAGAAAGCAGAACTGCAACTCGTGTCTCCAGGAAACTGCTCCACGTGCCGCTTCAGCAGGGCTCTTCAAGGCTTTACCTTGAGGAAAGGACTCACGTCAAGTTTCCTTGTAGCTCTAGAGCGTCTCAGGAGGAGCTCCCACCCAGGCTATGAAAGCACCCTGTTGATTTCGAGAAAACTCGTTCCCTTCCCAGAGCCCTGCCTACAGTGACTAGAAACTCGTCCAAAACACTGGTATTTAGGTAGGTTCAAGGCGGCATGAATGGAGCTTTCAAAATGGGAAAGCAAGCCTTGTGCCATCAGGTCCCCGTTTCCAGTGAACACGCAGCCTACCTCCCTGTGAGTTCTACCAAGTTAATATACATTCTAGCGACACACTGGTCCCTTCCCTGAATAACGTGTTCTTGGCACGGAGTTCTGCATGTAGCGAACTGCCTCTCCCAAGGAATGCTCTAGGTACGCTATAGGGGCTTAGCCTCTTCTAAAACCCTGCAGTGTAAGAGGAAGAACTGTGCTTTGGTTACAGCAGGAACGCAAGCCAACTTTCTCCTGTAAGTATGGGGTCTTAAGGTATGACTTTGTAGAAGGAATGTGAAAGAGTATTGGTTTCTCAGTGCGGCTCAGCCTAGGGCATTGAGGCAGATATGCATGACATGTAGACGTGAGACAACAGATTGCCTGGAGCTGTTGGAGTGCTGAGGAAATCTAGCTCTCCCAAGGAGGCGTGCAGTGTGTTGCCCTACCCTTAGCATATTGAGAGTGACTGGGAAAGGTTTCCGGGCCTGGATGTTTCTGAGCTTCCCAGTCGAGCATGCCGGTCCTCGGTGTTCTTGCAGGGAATAGGGTGCCCACGAGAGTTACTAGGTGTCTTCATAAGCGTACTAACGTTCAAAGAAAGCAGAACTGCAACTCATGTCTCCAGGAAACTGCTCCACCATTCGGCTTCAACAGGGCCCTTCAAGGCTTTACCTTGAGGAAACGACTCACGTCAAGTTTCCTTTGAGCTCTAGAGCGTCTCAGTTGGATCTCCCACCCAGGCTACGAAAGCACCCTGTTGATTTAGAGAAAACTCGTTCCCTTCCCAGAGCCCTGCCTACAGTGACTAGAGACCCGTCCAAAACACTGGTATTTAGGTAGCTTCAAGGCAGCATGAATGGAGCTTTCAAAATGGGAAAGCAAGCCTTGTGCCATCAGGTCTCCGTTTCCAGGGAACACGCAGCCTACCCCCTTGTGATGTCTACCAAGTAAATATTCCCTCAAACTACACACAATGGTCCCTTTCCTGAAGAATGTTTTCTTGGCACGGAGTTCTGCATGTAGCGAACTGCCTCTCCCAAGTAACGCTTTGGTAACGCTATCGGGGCTTAGGCTCTTCTAAAACCCTGCAGTGTAAGAGGAAGAACTGTGCTTTGGTTACAGGAGGAACGCAAGCCGAGTTTCTCCTGTAAGTATGGGGTCTTAAGGTATGACTTTGTAGAAGGAATGCGAAGCAGTTTTGATTTCTCAGTGCCGCTCAGCCTAGGGCATTGAGGCAATTTGCATGACATGTAGGACGTGAGAGAACAGATTACCTGGAGCTGTTGGAGTGCTGAGGAAATGTAGCTCTCCCAAGGAAGAGTGCAGTGTGTTGCCCTACACTTAGCATACACAGAGTGACTGGGAAAGGTATCCGGGCCTGGATGTTTCTTAGCAACCCAGTGGAGCCTGCCGGTACTCGGTGTTCTTGCATGGAATAGGGTGCCCAGGCGAGATCCTAGGTGTCTTGAAAAGCGTACTAATGTTAAAAGAAAGGAGAACTGCAACTCATGTCTCAAGGAAACTTCTCCACGTGCCGCTTCAGCAGGGCTCTTCAAGGCTTTACCTTGAGGAAAGGACTCACGTCAAGTTTCCTTGAGGCTCTAGAGCGTCTCAGGAGGAGCTCCCACCCAGGCTATGAAAGCACCCTGTTGATTTAGAGAAAACTCGTTCCCTTCCCAGAGCCCTGCCTACAGTGACTAGAAACTCGTCCAAAACTCTGGTATTTAGGTAGGTTCAAGGCGGCATGAATGGAGCTTTCAAAATGGGAAAGCAAGCCTTGTGCCATCAGGTCCCCGTTTCCAGTGAACACGCAGCCTACCTCCTTGTGATTTCTACCAAGTTAATATACACTCTAGAGACACACTGGTCCCTTCCCTGAATAACGTGTTCTTGGCACGGAGTTCTGCATGTAGCGAACTGCCTCTCCCAAGGAATGCTCTAGGTACGCTATAGGGGCTTAGCCTCTTCTAAAACCCTGCAGTGTAAGAGGAAGAACTGTGCTTTGGTTACAGCAGGAACGCAAGGCAACTTTCTCCTGTAAGTATGGGGTCTTAAGGTATGACTTTGTAGAAGGAATGTGAAACAGTATTGGTTACTCAGTGCCACTCAGCCTAGGGCATTGAGGCAGATATGCATGACATGTAGACGTGAGACAACAGATTGCCTGGAGCTGTTGGAGTGCTGAGGAAATCTAGCTCTCCCAAGGAGGCGTGCAGTGTGTTGCCTTACCCTTAGCATATTGAGAGTGACTGGGAAAGGTTTCCGGGCCTGGATGTTTCTGAGCTTCCCAGTCGAGCATGCCGGTCCTCGGTGTTCTTGCAGGGAATAGGGTGCCCACGAGAGTTACTAGGTGTCTTCATAAGCGTACTAACGTTCAAAGAAAGCAGAACTACAACTCATATCTCCAGGAAGCTGCTCCACGCTTCGGCTTCAGCAGGGCCCTTCAAGGCTTTACCTTGAGGAAACGACTCACGTCAAGTTTCCTTTGAGCTCTAGAGCGTCTCAGTTGGAGCTCCCACCCAGGCTACGAAAGCACCCTGTTGATTTAGAGAAAACTCGTTCCCTTCCCACAGCCCTGCCTACAGTGACTAGAGATCCGTCCAAAACACTGGTATTTAGGTAGCTTCAAGCCAGCATGAATGGAGCTTTCAAAATGGGAAAGCAAGCCTTGTGCCATCAGGTCTCCATTTCCAGGGAACACGCAGCCTACCCCCTTGTGATGTCTACCAAGTAAATATTCCCTCAAACTACACAATGGTCCCTTCCCTGAAGAGTGTTTTCTTGGCACGGAGTTCTGCATGTAGCGAACTGCCTCTCCCAAGGAACGCTTTGGTAACGCTATCGGGGCTTAGGCTCTTCTAAAACCCTGCAGTGTAAGAGGAAGAACTGTGCTTTGGTTACAGGAGGAACGCAAGCCGAGTTTCTCCTGTAAGTATGGGGTCTTAAGGTATGACTTTGTAGAAGGAATGCGAAGCAGTTTTGATTTCTCAGTGCCACTCAGCCTAGGGCATTGAGGCAATTTGCATGACATGTAGGACGTGAGAGAACAGATTACCTGGAGCTGTTGGAGTGCTGAGGAAATGTAGCTCTCCCAAGGAAGAGTGCAGTGTGTTGCCCTACACTTAGCATACACAGAGTGACTGGGAAAGGTATCCGGGCCTGGATGTTTCTTAGCATCCAGTGGAGCCTGCCGGTACTCAGTGTTCTTGCACGGAATAGGGTGCCCAGGCGAGATCCTAGGTGTCTTGAAAAGCGTAGTAACGTTAAAAGAAAGGAGAACTGCAACTCATGTCTCAAGGAAACTTCTCCACGCTTCGGCTTCAGCAGGGCCCTACAAGGCTTTACCTTGAGGAAACGACTCACGTCAAGTTTCCTTTGAGCTCTAGAGCGTCTCAGTTGGAGCTCCCACCCAGGCTACGAAAGCACCCTGTTGATTTAGAGAAAACTCGTTCCCTTCCCACAGCCCTGCCTACAGTGACTAGAGACCCGTCCAAAACACTGGTATTTAGGTAGCTTCAAGGCAGCATGAATGGAGCTTTCAAAATGGGAAAGCAAGCCTTGTGCCATCAGGTCTCCGTTTCCAGGGAACACGCAGCCTACCCCCTTGTGATGTCTACCAAGTAAATATTCCCTCAAACTACACAATGGTCCCTTCCCTGAAGAATGTTTTCTTGGCACGGAGTTCTGCATGTAGCGAACTGCCTCTCCCAAGGAACGCTTTGGTAACGCTATCGGGGCTTAGGCTCTTCTAAAACCCTGCAGTGTAAGAGGAAGAACTGTGCTTTGTTTACAGGAGGAACGCAAGCCGAGTTTCTCCTCTAAGTATGGGGTCTTAAGGTATGACTTTGTAGAAGGAATGCGAAGCAGTTTTGATTTCTCAGTGCCGCTCAGCCTAGGGCATTGAGGCAATTTGCATGACATGTAGGACGTGAGAGAACAGATTACCTGGAGCTGTTGGAGTGCTGAGGAAATGTAGCTCTCCCAAGGAAGAGTGCAGTGTGATGCCCTACACTTAGCATACACAGAGTGACTGGGAAAGGTATCCGGGCCTGGATGTTTCTAAGCAACCCAGTGGAGCCTGCCGGTACTCGGTGTTCTTGCACGGAATAGGGTGCCCAGGCGAGATCCTAGGTGTCTTGAAATGCGTAGTAACGTTAAAAGAAAGGAGAACTGCAACTCCTGTCTCAAGGAAACTTCTCCACGTGCCGCTTCAGCAGGGCTCTTCAAGGCTTTACCTTGAGGAAAGGACTCACGTCAAGTTTCCTTGTAGCTCTAGAGCGTCTCAGGAGGAGCTCCCACCCAGGCTATGAAAGCACCCTGTTGATTTCGAGAAAACTCGTTCCCTACCCAGAGCCCTGCCTACAGTGACTAGAAGCTCGTCCAAAACACTGGTATTTAGGTAGGTTCAAGGCGGCATGAATGGAGCTTTCAAAATGGGAAAGCAAGCCTTGTGCCATCAGGTCCCCGTTTCCAGTGAACACGCAGCCTACCTCCCTGTGAGTTCTACCAAGTTAATATACATTCTAGCGACACACTGGTCCCTTCCCTGAATAAGGTGTTCTTGGCACGGAGTTCTGCATGTAGCGAACTGCCTCTCCCAAGTAACGCTTTGGTAACGCTATCGGGGCTTAGGCTCTTCTAAAACCCTGCAGTGTAAGAGGAAGAACTGTGCTTTGGTTACAGGAGGAACGCAAGCCGAGTTTCTCCTGTAAGTATGGGGTCTTAAGGTATGACTTTGTAGAAGGAATGCGAAGCAGTTTTGATTTCTCAGTGCCGCTCAGCCTAGGGCATTGAGGCAATTTGCATGACATGTAGGACGTGAGAGAACAGATTACCTGGAGCTGTTGGAGTGCTGAGGAAATGTAGCTCTCCCAAGGAAGAGTGCAGTGTGTTGCCCTACACTTAGCATACACAGAGTGACTGGGAAAGGTATCCGGGCCTGGATGTTTCTTAGCAACCCAGTGGAGCCTGCCGGTACTCGGTGTTCTTGCATGGAATAGGGTGCCCAGGCGAGATCCTAGGTGTCTTGAAAAGCGTACTAATGTTAAAAGAAAGGAGAACTGCAACTCATGTCTCAAGGAAACTTCTCCACGTGCCGCTTCAGCAGGGCTCTTCAAGGCTTTACCTTGAGGAAAGGACTCACGTCAAGTTTCCTTGAGGCTCTAGAGCGTCTCAGGAGGAGCTCCCACCCAGGCTATGAAAGCACCCTGTTGATTTAGAGAAAACTCGTTCCCTTCCCAGAGCCCTGCCTACAGTGACTAGAAACTCGTCCAAAACTCTGGTATTTAGGTAGGTTCAAGGCGGCATGAATGGAGCTTTCAAAATGGGAAAGCAAGCCTTGTGCCATCAGGTCCCCGTTTCCAGTGAACACGCAGCCTACCTCCTTGTGATTTCTACCAAGTTAATATACACTCTAGAGACACACTGGTCCCTTCCCTGAATAACGTGTTCTTGGCACGGAGTTCTGCATGTAGCGAACTGCCTCTCCCAAGGAATGCTCTAGGTACGCTATAGGGGCTTAGCCTCTTCTAAAACCCTGCAGTGTAAGAGGAAGAACTGTGCTTTGGTTACAGCAGGAACGCAAGGCAACTTTCTCCTGTAAGTATGGGGTCTTAAGGTATGACTTTGTAGAAGGAATGTGAAACAGTATTGGTTACTCAGTGCCACTCAGCCTAGGGCATTGAGGCAGATATGCATGACATGTAGACGTGAGACAACAGATTGCCTGGAGCTGTTGGAGTGCTGAGGAAATCTAGCTCTCCCAAGGAGGCGTGCAGTGTGTTGCCTTACCCTTAGCATATTGAGAGTGACTGGGAAAGGTTTCCGGGCCTGGATGTTTCTGAGCTTCCCAGTCGAGCATGCCGGTCCTCGGTGTTCTTGCAGGGAATAGGGTGCCCACGAGAGTTACTAGGTGTCTTCATAAGCGTACTAACGTTCAAAGAAAGCAGAACTACAACTCATATCTCCAGGAAGCTGCTCCACGCTTCGGCTTCAGCAGGGCCCTTCAAGGCTTTACCTTGAGGAAACGACTCACGTCAAGTTTCCTTTGAGCTCTAGAGCGTCTCAGTTGGAGCTCCCACCCAGGCTACGAAAGCACCCTGTTGATTTAGAGAAAACTCGTTCCCTTCCCACAGCCCTGCCTACAGTGACTAGAGATCCGTCCAAAACACTGGTATTTAGGTAGCTTCAAGCCAGCATGAATGGAGCTTTCAAAATGGGAAAGCAAGCCTTGTGCCATCAGGTCTCCATTTCCAGGGAACACGCAGCCTACCCCCTTGTGATGTCTACCAAGTAAATATTCCCTCAAACTACACAATGGTCCCTTCCCTGAAGAGTGTTTTCTTGGCACGGAGTTCTGCATGTAGCGAACTGCCTCTCCCAAGGAACGCTTTGGTAACGCTATCGGGGCTTAGGCTCTTCTAAAACCCTGCAGTGTAAGAGGAAGAACTGTGCTTTGGTTACAGGAGGAACGCAAGCCGAGTTTCTCCTGTAAGTATGGGGTCTTAAGGTATGACTTTGTAGAAGGAATGCGAAGCAGTTTTGATTTCTCAGTGCCACTCAGCCTAGGGCATTGAGGCAATTTGCATGACATGTAGGACGTGAGAGAACAGATTACCTGGAGCTGTTGGAGTGCTGAGGAAATGTAGCTCTCCCAAGGAAGAGTGCAGTGTGTTGCCCTACACTTAGCATACACAGAGTGACTGGGAAAGGTATCCGGGCCTGGATGTTTCTTAGCATCCAGTGGAGCCTGCCGGTACTCAGTGTTCTTGCACGGAATAGGGTGCCCAGGCGAGATCCTAGGTGTCTTGAAAAGCGTAGTAACGTTAAAAGAAAGGAGAACTGCAACTCATGTCTCAAGGAAACTTCTCCACGCTTCGGCTTCAGCAGGGCCCTACAAGGCTTTACCTTGAGGAAACGACTCACGTCAAGTTTCCTTTGAGCTCTAGAGCGTCTCAGTTGGAGCTCCCACCCAGGCTACGAAAGCACCCTGTTGATTTAGAGAAAACTCGTTCCCTTCCCACAGCCCTGCCTACAGTGACTAGAGACCCGTCCAAAACACTGGTATTTAGGTAGCTTCAAGGCAGCATGAATGGAGCTTTCAAAATGGGAAAGCAAGCCTTGTGCCATCAGGTCTCCGTTTCCAGGGAACACGCAGCCTACCCCCTTGTGATGTCTACCAAGTAAATATTCCCTCAAACTACACAATGGTCCCTTCCCTGAAGAATGTTTTCTTGGCACGGAGTTCTGCATGTAGCGAACTGCCTCTCCCAAGGAACGCTTTGGTAACGCTATCGGGGCTTAGGCTCTTCTAAAACCCTGCAGTGTAAGAGGAAGAACTGTGCTTTGTTTACAGGAGGAACGCAAGCCGAGTTTCTCCTCTAAGTATGGGGTCTTAAGGTATGACTTTGTAGAAGGAATGCGAAGCAGTTTTGATTTCTCAGTGCCGCTCAGCCTAGGGCATTGAGGCAATTTGCATGACATGTAGGACGTGAGAGAACAGATTACCTGGAGCTGTTGGAGTGCTGAGGAAATGTAGCTCTCCCAAGGAAGAGTGCAGTGTGATGCCCTACACTTAGCATACACAGAGTGACTGGGAAAGGTATCCGGGCCTGGATGTTTCTAAGCAACCCAGTGGAGCCTGCCGGTACTCGGTGTTCTTGCACGGAATAGGGTGCCCAGGCGAGATCCTAGGTGTCTTGAAATGCGTAGTAACGTTAAAAGAAAGGAGAACTGCAACTCCTGTCTCAAGGAAACTTCTCCACGTGCCGCTTCAGCAGGGCTCTTCAAGGCTTTACCTTGAGGAAAGGACTCACGTCAAGTTTCCTTGTAGCTCTAGAGCGTCTCAGGAGGAGCTCCCACCCAGGCTATGAAAGCACCCTGTTGATTTCGAGAAAACTCGTTCCCTACCCAGAGCCCTGCCTACAGTGACTAGAAGCTCGTCCAAAACACTGGTATTTAGGTAGGTTCAAGGCGGCATGAATGGAGCTTTCAAAATGGGAAAGCAAGCCTTGTGCCATCAGGTCCCCGTTTCCAGTGAACACGCAGCCTACCTCCCTGTGAGTTCTACCAAGTTAATATACATTCTAGCGACACACTGGTCCCTTCCCTGAATAAGGTGTTCTTGGCACGGAGTTCTGCATGTAGCGAACTGCCTCTCCCAAGTAACGCTTTGGTAACGCTATCGGGGCTTAGGCTCTTCTAAAACCCTGCAGTGTAAGAGGAAGAACTGTGCTTTGGTTACAGGAGGAACGCAAGCCGAGTTTCTCCTGTAAGTATGGGGTCTTAAGGTATGACTTTGTAGAAGGAATGCGAAGCAGTTTTGATTTCTCAGTGCCGCTCAGCCTAGGGCATTGAGGCAATTTGCATGACATGTAGGACGTGAGAGAACAGATTACCTGGAGCTGTTGGAGTGCTGAGGAAATGTAGCTCTCCCAAGGAAGAGTGCAGTGTGTTGCCCTACACTTAGCATACACAGAGTGACTGGGAAAGGTATCCGGGCCTGGATGTTTCTTAGCAACCCAGTGGAGCCTGCCGGTACTCGGTGTTCTTGCATGGAATAGGGTGCCCAGGCGAGATCCTAGGTGTCTTGAAAAGCGTACTAATGTTAAAAGAAAGGAGAACTGCAACTCATGTCTCAAGGAAACTTCTCCACGTGCCGCTTCAGCAGGGCTCTTCAAGGCTTTACCTTGAGGAAAGGACTCACGTCAAGTTTCCTTGAGGCTCTAGAGCGTCTCAGGAGGAGCTCCCACCCAGGCTATGAAAGCACCCTGTTGATTTAGAGAAAACTCGTTCCCTTCCCAGAGCCCTGCCTACAGTGACTAGAAACTCGTCCAAAACTCTGGTATTTAGGTAGGTTCAAGGCGGCATGAATGGAGCTTTCAAAATGGGAAAGCAAGCCTTGTGCCATCAGGTCCCCGTTTCCAGTGAACACGCAGCCTACCTCCTTGTGATTTCTACCAAGTTAATATACACTCTAGAGACACACTGGTCCCTTCCCTGAATAACGTGTTCTTGGCACGGAGTTCTGCATGTAGCGAACTGCCTCTCCCAAGGAATGCTCTAGGTACGCTATAGGGGCTTAGCCTCTTCTAAAACCCTGCAGTGTAAGAGGAAGAACTGTGCTTTGGTTACAGCAGGAACGCAAGGCAACTTTCTCCTGTAAGTATGGGGTCTTAAGGTATGACTTTGTAGAAGGAATGTGAAACAGTATTGGTTACTCAGTGCCACTCAGCCTAGGGCATTGAGGCAGATATGCATGACATGTAGACGTGAGACAACAGATTGCCTGGAGCTGTTGGAGTGCTGAGGAAATCTAGCTCTCCCAAGGAGGCGTGCAGTGTGTTGCCTTACCCTTAGCATATTGAGAGTGACTGGGAAAGGTTTCCGGGCCTGGATGTTTCTGAGCTTCCCAGTCGAGCATGCCGGTCCTCGGTGTTCTTGCAGGGAATAGGGTGCCCACGAGAGTTACTAGGTGTCTTCATAAGCGTACTAACGTTCAAAGAAAGCAGAACTACAACTCATATCTCCAGGAAGCTGCTCCACGCTTCGGCTTCAGCAGGGCCCTTCAAGGCTTTACCTTGAGGAAACGACTCACGTCAAGTTTCCTTTGAGCTCTAGAGCGTCTCAGTTGGAGCTCCCACCCAGGCTACGAAAGCACCCTGTTGATTTAGAGAAAACTCGTTCCCTTCCCACAGCCCTGCCTACAGTGACTAGAGATCCGTCCAAAACACTGGTATTTAGGTAGCTTCAAGCCAGCATGAATGGAGCTTTCAAAATGGGAAAGCAAGCCTTGTGCCATCAGGTCTCCATTTCCAGGGAACACGCAGCCTACCCCCTTGTGATGTCTACCAAGTAAATATTCCCTCAAACTACACAATGGTCCCTTCCCTGAAGAGTGTTTTCTTGGCACGGAGTTCTGCATGTAGCGAACTGCCTCTCCCAAGGAACGCTTTGGTAACGCTATCGGGGCTTAGGCTCTTCTAAAACCCTGCAGTGTAAGAGGAAGAACTGTGCTTTGGTTACAGGAGGAACGCAAGCCGAGTTTCTCCTGTAAGTATGGGGTCTTAAGGTATGACTTTGTAGAAGGAATGCGAAGCAGTTTTGATTTCTCAGTGCCACTCAGCCTAGGGCATTGAGGCAATTTGCATGACATGTAGGACGTGAGAGAACAGATTACCTGGAGCTGTTGGAGTGCTGAGGAAATGTAGCTCTCCCAAGGAAGAGTGCAGTGTGTTGCCCTACACTTAGCATACACAGAGTGACTGGGAAAGGTATCCGGGCCTGGATGTTTCTTAGCATCCAGTGGAGCCTGCCGGTACTCAGTGTTCTTGCACGGAATAGGGTGCCCAGGCGAGATCCTAGGTGTCTTGAAAAGCGTAGTAACGTTAAAAGAAAGGAGAACTGCAACTCATGTCTCAAGGAAACTTCTCCACGCTTCGGCTTCAGCAGGGCCCTACAAGGCTTTACCTTGAGGAAACGACTCACGTCAAGTTTCCTTTGAGCTCTAGAGCGTCTCAGTTGGAGCTCCCACCCAGGCTACGAAAGCACCCTGTTGATTTAGAGAAAACTCGTTCCCTTCCCACAGCCCTGCCTACAGTGACTAGAGACCCGTCCAAAACACTGGTATTTAGGTAGCTTCAAGGCAGCATGAATGGAGCTTTCAAAATGGGAAAGCAAGCCTTGTGCCATCAGGTCTCCGTTTCCAGGGAACACGCAGCCTACCCCCTTGTGATGTCTACCAAGTAAATATTCCCTCAAACTACACAATGGTCCCTTCCCTGAAGAATGTTTTCTTGGCACGGAGTTCTGCATGTAGCGAACTGCCTCTCCCAAGGAACGCTTTGGTAACGCTATCGGGGCTTAGGCTCTTCTAAAACCCTGCAGTGTAAGAGGAAGAACTGTGCTTTGTTTACAGGAGGAACGCAAGCCGAGTTTCTCCTCTAAGTATGGGGTCTTAAGGTATGACTTTGTAGAAGGAATGCGAAGCAGTTTTGATTTCTCAGTGCCGCTCAGCCTAGGGCATTGAGGCAATTTGCATGACATGTAGGACGTGAGAGAACAGATTACCTGGAGCTGTTGGAGTGCTGAGGAAATGTAGCTCTCCCAAGGAAGAGTGCAGTGTGATGCCCTACACTTAGCATACACAGAGTGACTGGGAAAGGTATCCGGGCCTGGATGTTTCTTAGCAACCCAGTGGAGCCTGCCGGTACTCGGTGTTCTTGCACGGAATAGGGTGCCCAGGCGAGATCCTAGGTGTCTTGAAATGCGTAGTAACGTTAAAAGAAAGGAGAACTGCAACTCCTGTCTCAAGGAAACTTCTCCACGTGCCGCTTCAGCAGGGCTCTTCAAGGCTTTACCTTGAGGAAAGGACTCACGTCAAGTTTCCTTGTAGCTCTAGAGCGTCTCAGGAGGAGCTCCCACCCAGGCTATGAAAGCACCCTGTTGATTTCGAGAAAACTCGTTCCCTACCCAGAGCCCTGCCTACAGTGACTAGAAGCTCGTCCAAAACACTGGTATTTAGGTAGGTTCAAGGCGGCATGAATGGAGCTTTCAAAATGGGAAAGCAAGCCTTGTGCCATCAGGTCCCCGTTTCCAGTGAACACGCAGCCTACCTCCCTGTGAGTTCTACCAAGTTAATATACATTCTAGCGACACACTGGTCCCTTCCCTGAATAAGGTGTTCTTGGCACGGAGTTCTGCATGTAGCGAACTGCCTCTCCCAAGTAACGCTTTGGTAACGCTATCGGGGCTTAGGCTCTTCTAAAACCCTGCAGTGTAAGAGGAAGAACTGTGCTTTGGTTACAGGAGGAACGCAAGCCGAGTTTCTCCTGTAAGTATGGGGTCTTAAGGTATGACTTTGTAGAAGGAATGCGAAGCAGTTTTGATTTCTCAGTGCCGCTCAGCCTAGGGCATTGAGGCAATTTGCATGACATGTAGGACGTGAGAGAACAGATTACCTGGAGCTGTTGGAGTGCTGAGGAAATGTAGCTCTCCCAAGGAAGAGTGCAGTGTGTTGCCCTACACTTAGCATACACAGAGTGACTGGGAAAGGTATCCGGGCCTGGATGTTTCTTAGCAACCCAGTGGAGCCTGCCGGTACTCGGTGTTCTTGCATGGAATAGGGTGCCCAGGCGAGATCCTAGGTGTCTTGAAAAGCGTACTAATGTTAAAAGAAAGGAGAACTGCAACTCATGTCTCAAGGAAACTTCTCCACGTGCCGCTTCAGCAGGGCTCTTCAAGGCTTTACCTTGAGGAAAGGACTCACGTCAAGTTTCCTTGAGGCTCTAGAGCGTCTCAGGAGGAGCTCCCACCCAGGCTATGAAAGCACCCTGTTGATTTAGAGAAAACTCGTTCCCTTCCCAGAGCCCTGCCTACAGTGACTAGAAACTCGTCCAAAACTCTGGTATTTAGGTAGGTTCAAGGCGGCATGAATGGAGCTTTCAAAATGGGAAAGCAACACTTGTGCCATCAGGTCTCCGTTTCCAGTGAGCACGCAGCCTACCCCCTTGTGATGTCTACCAAGTAAATATTCCCTCAAACTACACAATGGTTCCTTCCCTGAAGAATGTTTTCTTGGCACGGAGTTCTGCATGTAGCGAACTGCCTCTCCCAAGGAACGCTTTGGTAATGCTTTCGGTGCTTAGGCTCTTCTAAAACCCTGCAGTGTAAGAGGAAGAACTGTGCTTTGGTTACAGCAGGAACGCAAGGCAACTTTCTCCTGTAAGTATGGGGTCTTAAGGTATGACTTTGTAGAAGGAATGTGAAAGACTATTGGTTTCTCAGTGCGGCTCAGCCTAGGGCATTGAGGCAGATATGCATGACATGTAGACGTGAGACAACAGATTGCCTGGAGCTGTTGGAGTGCTGAGGAAATCTAGCTCTCCCAAGGAGGCGTGCAGTGTGTTGCCCTACCCTTAGCATATTGAGAGTGACTGGGAAAGGTTTCCGGGCCTGGATGTTTCTGAGCTTCCCAGTCGAGCATGCCGGTCCTCGGTGTTCTTGCAGGGAATAGGGTGCCCACGGGAGTTACTAGGTGTCTTCATAAGCGTACTAACGTTCAAAGAAAGCAGAACTGCAACTCGTGTCTCCAGGAAACTGCTCCACGTGCCGCTTCAGCAGGGCTCTTCAAGGCTTTACCTTGAGGAAAGGACTCACGTCAAGTTTCCTTGTAGCTCTAGAGCGTCTCAGGAGGAGCTCCCACCCAGGCTATGAAAGCACCCTGTTGATTTAGAGAAAACTCGTTCCCTTCCCAGAGCCCTGCCTACAGTGACTAGAAACTCGTCCAAAACACTGGTATTTAGGTAGGTTCAAGGCGGCATGAATGGAGCTTTCAAAATGGGAAAGCAAGCCTTGTGCCATCAGGTCCCCGTTTCCAGTGAACACGCAGCCTACCTCCTTGTGATTTCTACCAAGTTAATATACACTCTAGAGACACACTGGTCCCTTCCCTGAATAACGTGTTCTTGGCACGGAGTTCTGCATGTAGCGAACTGCCTCTCCCAAGGAATGCTCTAGGTACGCTATAGGGGCTTAGCCTCTTCTAAAACCCTGCAGTGTAAGAGGAAGAACTGTGCTTTGGTTACAGCAGGAACGCAAGGCAACTTTCTCCTGTAAGTATGGGGTCTTAAGGTATGACTTTGTAGAAGGAATGTGAAACAGTATTGGTTACTCAGTGCCACTCAGCCTAGGGCATTGAGGCAGATATGCATGACATGTAGACGTGAGACAACAGATTGCCTGGAGCTGTTGGAGTGCTGAGGAAATCTAGCTCTCCCAAGGAGGCGTGCAGTGTGTTGCCTTACCCTTAGCATATTGAGAGTGACTGGGAAAGGTTTCCGGGCCTGGATGTTTCTGAGCTTCCCAGTCGAGCATGCCGGTCCTCGGTGTTCTTGCAGGGAATAGGGTGCCCACGAGAGTTACTAGGTGTCTTCATAAGCGTACTAACGTTCAAAGAAAGCAGAACTACAACTCATATCTCCAGGAAGCTGCTCCACGCTTCGGCTTCAGCAGGGCCCTTCAAGGCTTTACCTTGAGGAAACGACTCACGTCAAGTTTCCTTTGAGCTCTAGAGCGTCTCAGTTGGAGCTCCCACCCAGGCTACGAAAGCACCCTGTTGATTTAGAGAAAACTCGTTCCCTTCCCACAGCCCTGCCTACAGTGACTAGAGATCCGTCCAAAACACTGGTATTTAGGTAGCTTCAAGCCAGCATGAATGGAGCTTTCAAAATGGGAAAGCAAGCCTTGTGCCATCAGGTCTCCATTTCCAGGGAACACGCAGCCTACCCCCTTGTGATGTCTACCAAGTAAATATTCCCTCAAACTACACAATGGTCCCTTCCCTGAAGAGTGTTTTCTTGGCACGGAGTTCTGCATGTAGCGAACTGCCTCTCCCAAGGAACGCTTTGGTAACGCTATCGGGGCTTAGGCTCTTCTAAAACCCTGCAGTGTAAGAGGAAGAACTGTGCTTTGGTTACAGGAGGAACGCAAGCCGAGTTTCTCCTGTAAGTATGGGGTCTTAAGGTATGACTTTGTAGAAGGAATGCGAAGCAGTTTTGATTTCTCAGTGCCACTCAGCCTAGGGCATTGAGGCAATTTGCATGACATGTAGGACGTGAGAGAACAGATTACCTGGAGCTGTTGGAGTGCTGAGGAAATGTAGCTCTCCCAAGGAAGAGTGCAGTGTGTTGCCCTACACTTAGCATACACAGAGTGACTGGGAAAGGTATCCGGGCCTGGATGTTTCTTAGCATCCAGTGGAGCCTGCCGGTACTCAGTGTTCTTGCACGGAATAGGGTGCCCAGGCGAGATCCTAGGTGTCTTGAAAAGCGTAGTAACGTTAAAAGAAAGGAGAACTGCAACTCATGTCTCAAGGAAACTTCTCCACGCTTCGGCTTCAGCAGGGCCCTACAAGGCTTTACCTTGAGGAAACGACTCACGTCAAGTTTCCTTTGAGCTCTAGAGCGTCTCAGTTGGAGCTCCCACCCAGGCTACGAAAGCACCCTGTTGATTTAGAGAAAACTCCTTCCCTTCCCACAGCCCTGCCTACAGTGACTAGAGACCCGTCCAAAACACTGGTATTTAGGTAGCTTCAAGGCAGCATGAATGGAGCTTTCAAAATGGGAAAGCAAGCCTTGTGCCATCAGGTCTCCGTTTCCAGGGAACACGCAGCCTACCCCCTTGTGATGTCTACCAAGTAAATATTCCCTCAAACTACACAATGGTCCCTTCCCTGAAGAATGTTTTCTTGGCACGGAGTTCTGCATGTAGCGAACTGCCTCTCCCAAGGAACGCTTTGGTAACGCTATCGGGGCTTAGGCTCTTCTAAAACCCTGCAGTGTAAGAGGAAGAACTGTGCTTTGTTTACAGGAGGAACGCAAGCCGAGTTTCTCCTCTAAGTATGGGGTCTTAAGGTATGACTTTGTAGAAGGAATGCGAAGCAGTTTTGATTTCTCAGTGCCGCTCAGCCTAGGGCATTGAGGCAATTTGCATGACATGTAGGACGTGAGAGAACAGATTACCTGGAGCTGTTGGAGTGCTGAGGAAATGTAGCTCTCCCAAGGAAGAGTGCAGTGTGATGCCCTACACTTAGCATACACAGAGTGACTGGGAAAGGTATCCGGGCCTGGATGTTTCTTAGCAACCCAGTGGAGCCTGCCGGTACTCGGTGTTCTTGCACGGAATAGGGTGCCCAGGCGAGATCCTAGGTGTCTTGAAATGCGTAGTAACGTTAAAAGAAAGGAGAACTGCAACTCCTGTCTCAAGGAAACTTCTCCACGTGCCGCTTCAGCAGGGCTCTTCAAGGCTTTACCTTGAGGAAAGGACTCACGTCAAGTTTCCTTGTAGCTCTAGAGCGTCTCAGGAGGAGCTCCCACCCAGGCTATGAAAGCACCCTGTTGATTTCGAGAAAACTCGTTCCCTACCCAGAGCCCTGCCTACAGTGACTAGAAGCTCGTCCAAAACACTGGTATTTAGGTAGGTTCAAGGCGGCATGAATGGAGCTTTCAAAATGGGAAAGCAAGCCTTGTGCCATCAGGTCCCCGTTTCCAGTGAACACGCAGCCTACCTCCCTGTGAGTTCTACCAAGTTAATATACATTCTAGCGACACACTGGTCCCTTCCCTGAATAAGGTGTTCTTGGCACGGAGTTCTGCATGTAGCGAACTGCCTCTCCCAAGGAATGCTCTAGGTACGCTATAGGGGCTTAGCCTCTTCTAAAACCCTGCAGTGTAAGAGGAAGAACTGTGCTTTGGTTACAGCAGGAACGCAAGGCAACTTTCTCCTGTAAGTATGGGGTCTTAAGGTATGACTTTGTAGAAGGAATGTGAAAGACTATTGGTTTCTCATTGCGGCTCAGCCTAGGGCATTGAGGCAGATATGCATGACATGTAGACGTGAGACAACAGATTGCCTGGAGCTGTTGGAGTGCTGAGGAAATCTAGCTCTCCCAAGGAGGCGTGCAGTGTGTTGCCCTACCCTTAGCATATTGAGAGTGACTGGGAAAGGTTTCCGGGCCTGGATGTTTCTGAGCTTCCCAGTCGAGCATGCCGGTCCTCGGTGTTCTTGCAGGGAATAGGGTGCCCACGGGAGTTACTAGGTGTCTTCATAAGCGTACTAACGTTCAAAGAAAGCAGAACTGCAACTCGTGTCTCCAGGAAACTGCTCCACGTGCCGCTTCAGCAGGGCTCTTCAAGGCTTTACCTTGAGGAAAGGACTCACGTCAAGTTTCCTTGTAGCTCTAGAGCGTCTCAGGAGGAGCTCCCACCCAGGCTATGAAAGCACCCTGTTGATTTAGAGAAAACTCGTTCCCTTCCCAGAGCCCTGCCTACAGTGACTAGAAACTCGTCCAAAACACTGGTATTTAGGTAGGTTCAAGGCGGCATGAATGGAGCTTTCAAAATGGGAAAGCAAGCCTTGTGCCATCAGGTCCCCGTTTCCAGTGAACACGCAGCCTACCTCCTTGTGATTTCTACCAAGTTAATATACACTCTAGAGACACACTGGTCCCTTCCCTGAATAACGTGTTCTTGGCACGGAGTTCTGCATGTAGCAAACTGCCTCTCCCAAGGAATGCTCTAGGTACGCTATAGGGGCTTAGCCTCTTCTAAAACCCTGCAGTGTAAGAGGAAGAACTGTGCTTTGGTTACAGCAGGAACGCAAGGCAACTTTCTCCTGTAAGTATGGGGTCTTAAGGTATGACTTTGTAGAAGGAATGTGAAACAGTATTGGTTACTCAGTGCCACTCAGCCTAGGGCATTGAGGCAGATATGCATGACATGTAGACGTGAGACAACAGATTGCCTGGAGCTGTTGGAGTGCTGAGGAAATCTAGCTCTCCCAAGGAGGCGTGCAGTGTGTTGCCTTACCCTTAGCATATTGAGAGTGACTGGGAAAGGTTTCCGGGCCTGGATGTTTCTGAGCTTCCCAGTCGAGCATGCCGGTCCTCGGTGTTCTTGCAGGGAATAGGGTGCCCACGAGAGTTACTAGGTGTCTTCATAAGCGTACTAACGTTCAAAGAAAGCAGAACTACAACTCATATCTCCAGGAAGCTGCTCCACGCTTCGGCTTCAGCAGGGCCCTTCAAGGCTTTACCTTGAGGAAACGACTCACGTCAAGTTTCCTTTGAGCTCTAGAGCGTCTCAGTTGGAGCTCCCACCCAGGCTACGAAAGCACCCTGTTGATTTAGAGAAAACTCGTTCCCTTCCCACAGCCCTGCCTACAGTGACTAGAGATCCGTCCAAAACACTGGTATTTAGGTAGCTTCAAGCCAGCATGAATGGAGCTTTCAAAATGGGAAAGCAAGCCTTGTGCCATCAGGTCTCCATTTCCAGGGAACACGCAGCCTACCCCCTTGTGATGTCTACCAAGTAAATATTCCCTCAAACTACACAATGGTCCCTTCCCTGAAGAGTGTTTTCTTGGCACGGAGTTCTGCATGTAGCGAACTGCCTCTCCCAAGGAACGCTTTGGTAACGCTATCGGGGCTTAGGCTCTTCTAAAACCCTGCAGTGTAAGAGGAAGAACTGTGCTTTGGTTACAGGAGGAACGCAAGCCGAGTTTCTCCTGTAAGTATGGGGTCTTAAGGTATGACTTTGTAGAAGGAATGCGAAGCAGTTTTGATTTCTCAGTGCCACTCAGCCTAGGGCATTGAGGCAATTTGCATGACATGTAGGACGTGAGAGAACAGATTACCTGGAGCTGTTGGAGTGCTGAGGAAATGTAGCTCTCCCAAGGAAGAGTGCAGTGTGTTGCCCTACACTTAGCATACACAGAGTGACTGGGAAAGGTATCCGGGCCTGGATGTTTCTTAGCATCCAGTGGAGCCTGCCGGTACTCAGTGTTCTTGCACGGAATAGGGTGCCCAGGCGAGATCCTAGGTGTCTTGAAAAGCGTAGTAACGTTAAAAGAAAGGAGAACTGCAACTCATGTCTCAAGGAAACTTCTCCACGCTTCGGCTTCAGCAGGGCCCTACAAGGCTTTACCTTGAGGAAACGACTCACGTCAAGTTTCCTTTGAGCTCTAGAGCGTCTCAGTTGGAGCTCCCACCCAGGCTACGAAAGCACCCTGTTGATTTAGAGAAAACTCGTTCCCTTCCCACAGCCCTGCCTACAGTGACTAGAGACCCGTCCAAAACACTGGTATTTAGGTAGCTTCAAGGCAGCATGAATGGAGCTTTCAAAATGGGAAAGCAAGCCTTGTGCCATCAGGTCTCCGTTTCCAGGGAACACGCAGCCTACCCCCTTGTGATGTCTACCAAGTAAATATTCCCTCAAACTACACAATGGTCCCTTCCCTGAAGAATGTTTTCTTGGCACGGAGTTCTGCATGTAGCGAACTGCCTCTCCCAAGGAACGCTTTGGTAACGCTATCGGGGCTTAGGCTCTTCTAAAACCCTGCAGTGTAAGAGGAAGAACTGTGCTTTGTTTACAGGAGGAACGCAAGCCGAGTTTCTCCTCTAAGTATGGGGTCTTAAGGTATGACTTTGTAGAAGGAATGCGAAGCAGTTTTGATTTCTCAGTGCCGCTCAGCCTAGGGCATTGAGGCAATTTGCATGACATGTAGGACGTGAGAGAACAGATTACCTGGAGCTGTTGGAGTGCTGAGGAAATGTAGCTCTCCCAAGGAAGAGTGCAGTGTGATGCCCTACACTTAGCATACACAGAGTGACTGGGAAAGGTATCCGGGCCTGGATGTTTCTTAGCAACCCAGTGGAGCCTGCCGGTACTCGGTGTTCTTGCACGGAATAGGGTGCCCAGGCGAGATCCTAGGTGTCTTGAAATGCGTAGTAACGTTAAAAGAAAGGAGAACTGCAACTCCTGTCTCAAGGAAACTTCTCCACGTGCCGCTTCAGCAGGGCTCTTCAAGGCTTTACCTTGAGGAAAGGACTCACGTCAAGTTTCCTTGTAGCTCTAGAGCGTCTCAGGAGGAGCTCCCACCCAGGCTATGAAAGCACCCTGTTGATTTCGAGAAAACTCGTTCCCTACCCAGAGCCCTGCCTACAGTGACTAGAAGCTCGTCCAAAACACTGGTATTTAGGTAGGTTCAAGGCGGCATGAATGGAGCTTTCAAAATGGGAAAGCAAGCCTTGTGCCATCAGGTCCCCGTTTCCAGTGAACACGCAGCCTACCTCCCTGTGAGTTCTACCAAGTTAATATACATTCTAGCGACACACTGGTCCCTTCCCTGAATAAGGTGTTCTTGGCACGGAGTTCTGCATGTAGCGAACTGCCTCTCCCAAGTAACGCTTTGGTAACGCTATCGGGGCTTAGGCTCTTCTAAAACCCTGCAGTGTAAGAGGAAGAACTGTGCTTTGGTTACAGGAGGAACGCAAGCCGAGTTTCTCCTGTAAGTATGGGGTCTTAAGGTATGACTTTGTAGAAGGAATGCGAAGCAGTTTTGATTTCTCAGTGCCGCTCAGCCTAGGGCATTGAGGCAATTTGCATGACATGTAGGACGTGAGAGAACAGATTACCTGGAGCTGTTGGAGTGCTGAGGAAATGTAGCTCTCCCAAGGAAGAGTGCAGTGTGTTGCCCTACACTTAGCATACACAGAGTGACTGGGAAAGGTATCCGGGCCTGGATGTTTCTTAGCAACCCAGTGGAGCCTGCCGGTACTCGGTGTTCTTGCATGGAATAGGGTGCCCAGGCGAGATCCTAGGTGTCTTGAAAAGCGTACTAATGTTAAAAGAAAGGAGAACTGCAACTCATGTCTCAAGGAAACTTCTCCACGTGCCGCTTCAGCAGGGCTCTTCAAGGCTTTACCTTGAGGAAAGGACTCACGTCAAGTTTCCTTGAGGCTCTAGAGCGTCTCAGGAGGAGCTCCCACCCAGGCTATGAAAGCACCCTGTTGATTTAGAGAAAACTCGTTCCCTTCCCAGAGCCCTGCCTACAGTGACTAGAAACTCGTCCAAAACTCTGGTATTTAGGTAGGTTCAAGGCGGCATGAATGGAGCTTTCAAAATGGGAAAGCAACACTTGTGCCATCAGGTCTCCGTTTCCAGTGAGCACGCAGCCTACCCCCTTGTGATGTCTACCAAGTAAATATTCCCTCAAACTACACAATGGTTCCTTCCCTGAAGAATGTTTTCTTGGCACGGAGTTCTGCATGTAGCGAACTGCCTCTCCCAAGGAACGCTTTGGTAACGCTTTCGGTGCTTAGGCTCTTCTAAAACCCTGCAGTGTAAGAGGAAGAACTGTGCTTTGGTTACAGCAGGAACGCAAGGCAACTTTCTCCTGTAAGTATGGGGTCTTAAGGTATGACTTTGTAGAAGGAATGTGAAAGACTATTGGTTTCTCAGTGCGGCTCAGCCTAGGGCATTGAGGCAGATATGCATGACATGTAGACGTGAGACAACAGATTGCCTGGAGCTGTTGGAGTGCTGAGGAAATCTAGCTCTCCCAAGGAGGCGTGCAGTGTGTTGCCCTACCCTTAGCATATTGAGAGTGACTGGGAAAGGTTTCCGGGCCTGGATGTTTCTGAGCTTCCCAGTCGAGCATGCCGGTCCTCGGTGTTCTTGCAGGGAATAGGGTGCCCACGGGAGTTACTAGGTGTCTTCATAAGCGTACTAACGTTCAAAGAAAGCAGAACTGCAACTCGTGTCTCCAGGAAACTGCTCCACGTGCCGCTTCAGCAGGGCTCTTCAAGGCTTTACCTTGAGGAAAGGACTCACGTCAAGTTTCCTTGTAGCTCTAGAGCGTCTCAGGAGGAGCTCCCACCCAGGCTATGAAAGCACCCTGTTGATTTAGAGAAAACTCGTTCCCTTCCCAGAGCCCTGCCTACAGTGACTAGAAACTCGTCCAAAACACTGGTATTTAGGTAGGTTCAAGGCGGCATGAATGGAGCTTTCAAAATGGGAAAGCAAGCCTTGTGCCATCAGGTCCCCGTTTCCAGTGAACACGCAGCCTACCTCCTTGTGATTTCTACCAAGTTAATATACACTCTAGAGACACACTGGTCCCTTCCCTGAATAACGTGTTCTTGGCACGGAGTTCTGCATGTAGCGAACTGCCTCTCCCAAGGAATGCTCTAGGTACGCTATAGGGGCTTAGCCTCTTCTAAAACCCTGCAGTGTAAGAGGAAGAACTGTGCTTTGGTTACAGCAGGAACGCAAGGCAACTTTCTCCTGTAAGTATGGGGTCTTAAGGTATGACTTTGTAGAAGGAATGTGAAACAGTATTGGTTACTCAGTGCCACTCAGCCTAGGGCATTGAGGCAGATATGCATGACATGTAGACGTGAGACAACAGATTGCCTGGAGCTGTTGGAGTGCTGAGGAAATCTAGCTCTCCCAAGGAGGCGTGCAGTGTGTTGCCTTACCCTTAGCATATTGAGAGTGACTGGGAAAGGTTTCCGGGCCTGGATGTTTCTGAGCTTCCCAGTCGAGCATGCCGGTCCTCGGTGTTCTTGCAGGGAATAGGGTGCCCACGAGAGTTACTAGGTGTCTTCATAAGCGTACTAACGTTCAAAGAAAGCAGAACTACAACTCATATCTCCAGGAAGCTGCTCCACGCTTCGGCTTCAGCAGGGCCCTTCAAGGCTTTACCTTGAGGAAACGACTCACGTCAAGTTTCCTTTGAGCTCTAGAGCGTCTCAGTTGGAGCTCCCACCCAGGCTACGAAAGCACCCTGTTGATTTAGAGAAAACTCGTTCCCTTCCCACAGCCCTGCCTACAGTGACTAGAGATCCGTCCAAAACACTGGTATTTAGGTAGCTTCAAGCCAGCATGAATGGAGCTTTCAAAATGGGAAAGCAAGCCTTGTGCCATCAGGTCTCCATTTCCAGGGAACACGCAGCCTACCCCCTTGTGATGTCTACCAAGTAAATATTCCCTCAAACTACACAATGGTCCCTTCCCTGAAGAGTGTTTTCTTGGCACGGAGTTCTGCATGTAGCGAACTGCCTCTCCCAAGGAACGCTTTGGTAACGCTATCGGGGCTTAGGCTCTTCTAAAACCCTGCAGTGTAAGAGGAAGAACTGTGCTTTGGTTACAGGAGGAACGCAAGCCGAGTTTCTCCTGTAAGTATGGGGTCTTAAGGTATGACTTTGTAGAAGGAATGCGAAGCAGTTTTGATTTCTCAGTGCCACTCAGCCTAGGGCATTGAGGCAATTTGCATGACATGTAGGACGTGAGAGAACAGATTACCTGGAGCTGTTGGAGTGCTGAGGAAATGTAGCTCTCCCAAGGAAGAGTGCAGTGTGTTGCCCTACACTTAGCATACACAGAGTGACTGGGAAAGGTATCCGGGCCTGGATGTTTCTTAGCATCCAGTGGAGCCTGCCGGTACTCAGTGTTCTTGCACGGAATAGGGTGCCCAGGCGAGATCCTAGGTGTCTTGAAAAGCGTAGTAACGTTAAAAGAAAGGAGAACTGCAACTCATGTCTCAAGGAAACTTCTCCACGCTTCGGCTTCAGCAGGGCCCTACAAGGCTTTACCTTGAGGAAACGACTCACGTCAAGTTTCCTTTGAGCTCTAGAGCGTCTCAGTTGGAGCTCCCACCCAGGCTACGAAAGCACCCTGTTGATTTAGAGAAAACTCCTTCCCTTCCCACAGCCCTGCCTACAGTGACTAGAGACCCGTCCAAAACACTGGTATTTAGGTAGCTTCAAGGCAGCATGAATGGAGCTTTCAAAATGGGAAAGCAAGCCTTGTGCCATCAGGTCTCCGTTTCCAGGGAACACGCAGCCTACCCCCTTGTGATGTCTACCAAGTAAATATTCCCTCAAACTACACAATGGTCCCTTCCCTGAAGAATGTTTTCTTGGCACGGAGTTCTGCATGTAGCGAACTGCCTCTCCCAAGGAACGCTTTGGTAACGCTATCGGGGCTTAGGCTCTTCTAAAACCCTGCAGTGTAAGAGGAAGAACTGTGCTTTGTTTACAGGAGGAACGCAAGCCGAGTTTCTCCTCTAAGTATGGGGTCTTAAGGTATGACTTTGTAGAAGGAATGCGAAGCAGTTTTGATTTCTCAGTGCCGCTCAGCCTAGGGCATTGAGGCAATTTGCATGACATGTAGGACGTGAGAGAACAGATTACCTGGAGCTGTTGGAGTGCTGAGGAAATGTAGCTCTCCCAAGGAAGAGTGCAGTGTGATGCCCTACACTTAGCATACACAGAGTGACTGGGAAAGGTATCCGGGCCTGGATGTTTCTTAGCAACCCAGTGGAGCCTGCCGGTACTCGGTGTTCTTGCACGGAATAGGGTGCCCAGGCGAGATCCTAGGTGTCTTGAAATGCGTAGTAACGTTAAAAGAAAGGAGAACTGCAACTCCTGTCTCAAGGAAACTTCTCCACGTGCCGCTTCAGCAGGGCTCTTCAAGGCTTTACCTTGAGGAAAGGACTCACGTCAAGTTTCCTTGTAGCTCTAGAGCGTCTCAGGAGGAGCTCCCACCCAGGCTATGAAAGCACCCTGTTGATTTCGAGAAAACTCGTTCCCTACCCAGAGCCCTGCCTACAGTGACTAGAAGCTCGTCCAAAACACTGGTATTTAGGTAGGTTCAAGGCGGCATGAATGGAGCTTTCAAAATGGGAAAGCAAGCCTTGTGCCATCAGGTCCCCGTTTCCAGTGAACACGCAGCCTACCTCCCTGTGAGTTCTACCAAGTTAATATACATTCTAGCGACACACTGGTCCCTTCCCTGAATAAGGTGTTCTTGGCACGGAGTTCTGCATGTAGCGAACTGCCTCTCCCAAGGAATGCTCTAGGTACGCTATAGGGGCTTAGCCTCTTCTAAAACCCTGCAGTGTAAGAGGAAGAACTGTGCTTTGGTTACAGCAGGAACGCAAGGCAACTTTCTCCTGTAAGTATGGGGTCTTAAGGTATGACTTTGTAGAAGGAATGTGAAAGACTATTGGTTTCTCATTGCGGCTCAGCCTAGGGCATTGAGGCAGATATGCATGACATGTAGACGTGAGACAACAGATTGCCTGGAGCTGTTGGAGTGCTGAGGAAATCTAGCTCTCCCAAGGAGGCGTGCAGTGTGTTGCCCTACCCTTAGCATATTGAGAGTGACTGGGAAAGGTTTCCGGGCCTGGATGTTTCTGAGCTTCCCAGTCGAGCATGCCGGTCCTCGGTGTTCTTGCAGGGAATAGGGTGCCCACGGGAGTTACTAGGTGTCTTCATAAGCGTACTAACGTTCAAAGAAAGCAGAACTGCAACTCGTGTCTCCAGGAAACTGCTCCACGTGCCGCTTCAGCAGGGCTCTTCAAGGCTTTACCTTGAGGAAAGGACTCACGTCAAGTTTCCTTGTAGCTCTAGAGCGTCTCAGGAGGAGCTCCCACCCAGGCTATGAAAGCACCCTGTTGATTTAGAGAAAACTCGTTCCCTTCCCAGAGCCCTGCCTACAGTGACTAGAAACTCGTCCAAAACACTGGTATTTAGGTAGGTTCAAGGCGGCATGAATGGAGCTTTCAAAATGGGAAAGCAAGCCTTGTGCCATCAGGTCCCCGTTTCCAGTGAACACGCAGCCTACCTCCTTGTGATTTCTACCAAGTTAATATACACTCTAGAGACACACTGGTCCCTTCCCTGAATAACGTGTTCTTGGCACGGAGTTCTGCATGTAGCAAACTGCCTCTCCCAAGGAATGCTCTAGGTACGCTATAGGGGCTTAGCCTCTTCTAAAACCCTGCAGTGTAAGAGGAAGAACTGTGCTTTGGTTACAGCAGGAACGCAAGGCAACTTTCTCCTGTAAGTATGGGGTCTTAAGGTATGACTTTGTAGAAGGAATGTGAAACAGTATTGGTTACTCAGTGCCACTCAGCCTAGGGCATTGAGGCAGATATGCATGACATGTAGACGTGAGACAACAGATTGCCTGGAGCTGTTGGAGTGCTGAGGAAATCTAGCTCTCCCAAGGAGGCGTGCAGTGTGTTGCCTTACCCTTAGCATATTGAGAGTGACTGGGAAAGGTTTCCGGGCCTGGATGTTTCTGAGCTTCCCAGTCGAGCATGCCGGTCCTCGGTGTTCTTGCAGGGAATAGGGTGCCCACGAGAGTTACTAGGTGTCTTCATAAGCGTACTAACGTTCAAAGAAAGCAGAACTACAACTCATATCTCCAGGAAGCTGCTCCACGCTTCGGCTTCAGCAGGGCCCTTCAAGGCTTTACCTTGAGGAAACGACTCACGTCAAGTTTCCTTTGAGCTCTAGAGCGTCTCAGTTGGAGCTCCCACCCAGGCTACGAAAGCACCCTGTTGATTTAGAGAAAACTCGTTCCCTTCCCACAGCCCTGCCTACAGTGACTAGAGATCCGTCCAAAACACTGGTATTTAGGTAGCTTCAAGCCAGCATGAATGGAGCTTTCAAAATGGGAAAGCAAGCCTTGTGCCATCAGGTCTCCATTTCCAGGGAACACGCAGCCTACCCCCTTGTGATGTCTACCAAGTAAATATTCCCTCAAACTACACAATGGTCCCTTCCCTGAAGAGTGTTTTCTTGGCACGGAGTTCTGCATGTAGCGAACTGCCTCTCCCAAGGAACGCTTTGGTAACGCTATCGGGGCTTAGGCTCTTCTAAAACCCTGCAGTGTAAGAGGAAGAACTGTGCTTTGGTTACAGGAGGAACGCAAGCCGAGTTTCTCCTGTAAGTATGGGGTCTTAAGGTATGACTTTGTAGAAGGAATGCGAAGCAGTTTTGATTTCTCAGTGCCACTCAGCCTAGGGCATTGAGGCAATTTGCATGACATGTAGGACGTGAGAGAACAGATTACCTGGAGCTGTTGGAGTGCTGAGGAAATGTAGCTCTCCCAAGGAAGAGTGCAGTGTGTTGCCCTACACTTAGCATACACAGAGTGACTGGGAAAGGTATCCGGGCATGGATGTTTCTTAGCATCCAGTGGAGCCTGCCGGTACTCAGTGTTCTTGCACGGAATAGGGTGCCCAGGCGAGATCCTAGGTGTCTTGAAAAGCGTAGTAACGTTAAAAGAAACGAGAACTGCAACTCATGTCTCAAGGAAACTTCTCCACGCTTCGGCTTCAGCAGGGCCCTACAAGGCTTTACCTTGAGGAAACGACTCACGTCAAGTTTCCTTTGAGCTCTAGAGCGTCTCAGTTGGAGCTCCCACCCAGGCTACGAAAGCACCCTGTTGATTTAGAGAAAACTCGTTCCCTTCCCACAGCCCTGCCTACAGTGACTAGAGACCCGTCCAAAACACTGGTATTTAGGTAGCTTCAAGGCAGCATGAATGGAGCTTTCAAAATGGGAAAGCAAGCCTTGTGCCATCAGGTCTCCATTTCCAGGGAACACGCAGCCTACCCCCTTGTGATGTCTACCAAGTAAATATTCCCTCAAACTACACAATGGTCCCTTCCCTGAAGAATGTTTTCTTGGCACGGAGTTCTGCATGTAGCGAACTGCCTCTCCCAAGGAACGCTTTGGTAACGCTATCGGGGCTTAGGCTCTTCTAAAACCCTGCAGTGTAAGAGGAAGAACTGTGCTTTGTTTACAGGAGGAACGCAAGCCGAGTTTCTCCTCTAAGTATGGGGTCTTAAGGTATGACTTTGTAGAAGGAATGCGAAGCAGTTTTGATTTCTCAGTGCCGCTCAGCCTAGGGCATTGAGGCAATTTGCATGACATGTAGGACGTGAGAGAACAGATTACCTGGAGCTGTTGGAGTGCTGAGGAAATGTAGCTCTCCCAAGGAAGAGTGCAGTGTGTTGCCCTACACTTAGCATACACAGAGTGACTGGGAAAGGTATCCGGGCCTGGATGTTTCTTAGCAACCCAGTGGAGCCTGCCGGTACTCGGTGTTCTTGCACGGAATAGGGTGCCCAGGCGAGATCCTAGGTGTCTTGAAATGCGTAGTAACGTTAAAAGAAAGGAGAACTGCAACTCCTGTCTCAAGGAAACTTCTCCACGTGCCGCTTCAGCAGGGCTCTTCAAGGCTTTACCTTGAGGAAAGGACTCACGTCAAGTTTCCTTGTAGCTCTAGAGCGTCTCAGGAGGAGCTCCCACCCAGGCTATGAAAGCACCCTGTTGATTTCGAGAAAACTCGTTCCCTACCCAGAGCCCTGCCTACAGTGACTAGAAGCTCGTCCAAAACACTGGTATTTAGGTAGGTTCAAGGCGGCATGAATGGAGCTTTCAAAATGGGAAAGCAAGCCTTGTGCCATCAGGTCCCCGTTTCCAGTGAACACGCAGCCTACCTCCCTGTGAGTTCTACCAAGTTAATATACATTCTAGCGACACACTGGTCCCTTCCCTGAATAAGGTGTTCTTGGCACGGAGTTCTGCATGTAGCGAACTGCCTCTCCCAAGGAATGCTCTAGGTACGCTATAGGGGCTTAGCCTCTTCTAAAACCCTGCAGTGTAAGAGGAAGAACTGTGCTTTGGTTACAGCAGGAACGCAAGGCAACTTTCTCCTGTAAGTATGGGGTCGTAAGGTATGACTTTGTAGAAGGAATGTGAAAGACTATTGGTTTCTCAGTGCGGCTCAGCCTAGGGCATTGAGGCAGATATGCATGACATGTAGACGTGAGACAACAGATTGCCTGGAGCTGTTGGAGTGCTGAGGAAATCTAGCTCTCCCAAGGAGGCGTGCAGTGTGTTGCCCTACCCTTAGCATATTGAGAGTGACTGGGAAAGGTTTCCGGGCCTGGATGTTTCTGAGCTTCCCAGTCGAGCATGCCGGTCCTCGGTGTTCTTGCAGGGAATAGGGTGCCCACGAGAGTTACTAGGTGTCTTCATAAGCGTACTAACGTTCAAAGAAAGCAGAACTGCAACTCATGTCTCCAGGAAACTGCTCCACGCTTCGGCTTCAGCAGGGCCCTTCAAGGCTTTACCCTGAGGAAACGACTCACGTCAAGTTTCCTTTGAGCTCTAGAGCGTCTCAGTTGGAGCTCCCACCCAGGCTACGAAAGCACCCTGTTGATTTAGAGAAAACTCGTTCCCTTCCCAGAGCCCTGCCTACAGTGACTAGAGACCCGTCCAAAACACTGGTATTTAGGTAGCTTCAAGGCAGCATGAATGGAGCTTTCAAAATGGGAAAGCAAGCCTTGTGCCATCAGGTCTCCGTTTCCAGGGAACACGCAGCCTACCCCCTTGTGATGTCTACCAAGTAAATATTCCCTCAAACTACACAATGGTCCCTTCCCTGAAGAATGTTTTCTTGGCACGGAGTTCTGCATGTAGCGAACTGCCTCTCCCAAGGAACGCTTTGGTAACGCTTTCGGTGCTTAGGCTCTTCTAAAACCCTGCAGTGTAAGAGGAAGAACTGTGCTTTGGTTACAGGAGGAATGCAAGCCAACTTTCTCCTGTAAGTATGGGGTCTTAAGGTATGACTTTGTAGAAGGAATGTGAAACAGTATTGGTTACTCAGTGCCGCTCAGCCTAGGGCATTGAGGCAGATATGCATGACATGTAGACGTGAGACAACAGATTGCCTGGAGCTGTTGGAGTGCTGAGGAAATCTAGCTCTCCCAAGGAGGCGTGCAGTGTGTTGCCCTACCCTTAGCATATTGAGAGTGACTGGGAAAGGTTTCCGGGCCTGGATGTTTCTGAGCTTCCCAGTCGAGCATGCCGGTCCTCGGTGTTCTTGCAGGGAATAGGGTGCCCACGAGAGTTACTAGGTGTCTTCATAAGCGTACTAACGTTCAAAGAAAGGAGAACTGCAACTCGTGTCTCCAGGAAACTGCTCCACGCTTTGGCTTCAGCAGGGCTCTTCAAGGCTTTACCTTGAGGAAAGGACTCACGTCAAGTTTCCTTGTAGCTCTAGAGCGTCTCAGGAGGAGCTCCCACCCAGGCTATGAAAGCACCCTGTTGATTTCGAGAAAACTCGTTCCCTTCCCAGAGCCCTGCCTACAGTGACTAGAAACTCGTCCAAAACACTGGTATTTAGGTAGGTTCAAGGCGGTATGAATGGAGCTTTCAAAATGGGAAAGCAAGCCTTGTGCCATCAGGTCCCCGTTTCCAGTGAACACGCAGCCTACCTCCTTGTGATTTCTACCAAGTTAATATACACTCTAGAGACACACTGTTCCCTTCCCTGAATAACGTGTTCTTGGCACGGAGTTCTGCATGTAGCGAACTGCCTCTCCCAAGGAATGCTCTAGGTACGCTATAGGGGCTTAGCCTCTTCTAAAACCCTGCAGTGTAAGAGGAAGAACTGTGCTTTGGTTACAGCAGGAACGCACGCCAACTTACTCCTGTAAGTATGGGGTCTTAAGGTATGACTTTGTCGAAGGAATGCGAAGCAGTTTTGATTTCTCAGTGCCGCTCAGCCTAGGGCATTGAGGCAATTTGCATGACATGTAGGACGTGAGAGAACAGATTACCTGGAGCTGTTGGAGTGCTGAGGAAATGTAGCTCTCCCAAGGAAGAGTGCAGTGTGTTGCCCTACACTTAGCATACACAGAGTGACTGGGAAAGGTATCCGGGCCTGGATGTTTCTTAGCAACCCAGTGGAGCCTGCCGGTACTCGGTGTTCTTGCACGGAATAGGGTGCCCAGGCGAGATCCTAGGTGTCTTGAAAAGCGTAGTAACGTTAAAAGAAAGGAGAACTGCAACTCATGTCTCAAGGAAACTTCTCCACGTTCCGCTTCAGCAGGGCTCTTCAAGGCTTTACCTTGAGGAAAGGACTCACGTCAAGTTTCCTTGAGGCTCTAGAGCGTCTCAGGAGGAGCTCCCACCCAGGCTATGAAAGCACCCTGTTGATTTAGAGAAAACTCGTTCCCTTCCCAGAGCCCTGCCTACAGTGACTAGAAACTCGTCCAAAACTCTGGTATTTAGGTAGGTTCAAGGCGGCATGAATGGAGCTTTCAAAATGGGAAAGCAAGACTTGTGCCATCAGGTCTCCGTTTCCAGTGAGCACGCAGCCTACCCCCTTGTGATGTCTACCAAGTAAATATTCCCTCAAACTACACAATGGTCCCTTCCCTGAAGAATGTTTTCTTGGCACGGAGTTCTGCATGTAGCGAACTGCCTCTCCCAAGGAACGCTTTGGTAACGCTTTCGGTGCTTAGGCTCTTCTAAAACCCTGCAGTGTAAGAGGAAGAACTGTGCTTTGGTTACAGGAGGAATGCAAGCCAACTTTCTCCTGTAAGTATGGGGTCTTATGGTATGACTTTGTAGAAGGAATGTGAAACAGTATTGGTTACTCAGTGCCGCTCAGCCTAGGGCATTGAGGCAGATATGCATGACATGTAGACGTGAGACAACAGATTGCCTGGAGCTGTTGGAGTGCTGAGGAAATCTAGCTCTCCCAAGGAGGCGTGCAGTGTGTTGCCCTACCCTTAGCATATTGAGAGTGACTGGGAAAGGTTTCCGGGCCTGGATGTTTCTGAGCTTCCCAGTCGAGCATGCCGGTCCTCGGTGTTCTTGCAGGGAATAGGGTGTCCACGAGAGTTACTAAGTGTCTTCATAAGCGTACTAACGTTCAAAGAAAGCAGAACTGCAACTCGTGTCTCCAGGAAACTGCTCCACGTGCCGCTTCAGCAGGGCTCTTCAAGGCTTTACCTTGAGGAAAGGACTCACGTCAAGTTTCCTTTGAGCTCTAGAGCGTCTCAGTTGGAGCTCCCACCCAGGCTACGAAAGCACCCTGTTGATTTCGAGAAAACTCGTTCCCTTCCCACAGCCCTGCCTACAGTGACTAGAGACCCGTCCAAAACACTGGTATTTAGGTAGCTTCAAGGCAGCATGAATGGAGCTTTCAAAATGGGAAAGCAAGCCTTGTGCCATCAGGTCTCCGTTTCCAGGGAACACGCAGCCTACCCCCTTGTGATGTCTACCAAGTAAATATTCCCTCAAACTACACAATGGTCCCTTCCCTGAAGAATGTTTTCTTGGCACGGAGTTCTGCATGTAGCGAACTGCCTCTCCCAAGGAACGCTTTGGTAACGCTATCGGGGCTTAGGCTCTTCTAAAACCCTGCAGTGTAAGAGGAAGAACTGTGCTTTGGTTACAGGAGGAACGCAAGCCGAGTTTCTCCTCTAAGTATGGGGTCTTAAGGTATGACTTTGTAGAAGGAATGCGAAGCAGTTTTGATTTCTCAGTGCCGCTCAGCCTAGGGCATTGAGGCAATTTGCATGACATGTAGGACGTGAGAGAACAGATTACCTGGAGCTGTTGGAGTGCTGAGGAAATGTAGCTCTCCCAAGGAAGAGTGCAGTGTGTTGCCCTACACTTAGCATACACAGAGTGACTGGGAAAGGTATCCGGGCCTGGATGTTTCTTAGCAACCCAGTGGAGCCTGCCGGTACTCGGTGTTCTTGCACGGAATAGGGTGCCCAGGCGAGATCCTAGGTGTCTTGAAAAGCATAGTAACGTTAAAAGAAAGGAGAACTGCAACTCATGTCTCAAGGAAACTTCTCCACGTTCCGCTTCAGCAGGGCTCTTCAAGGCTTTACCTTGAGGAAAGGACTCACGTCAAGTTTCCTTGTAGCTCTAGAGCGTCTCAGGAGGAGCTCCCACCCAGGCTACGAAAGCACCCTGTTGATTTAGAGAAAACTCGTTCCCTTCCCAGAGCCCTGCCTACAGTGACTAGAGACCCGTCCAAAACACTGGTATTTAGGTAGCTTCAAGGCAGCATGAATGGAGCTTTCAAAATGGGAAAGCAAGCCTTGTGCCATCAGGTCTCCGTTTCCAGTGAGAACGCAGCCTACCCCCTTGTGATGTCTACCAAGTAAATATTCCCTCAAACTACACAATGGTCCCTTCCCTGAAGAATGTTTTCTTGGCACGGAGTTCTGCATGTAGCGAACTGCCTCTCCCAAGGAACGCTTTGGTAACGCTATCGGGGCTTAGGCTCGTCTAAAACCCTGCAGTGTAAGAGGAAGAACTGTGCTTTGGTTACAGCAGGAACGCAAGGCAACTTTCTCCTGTAAGTATGGGGTCTTAAGGTATGACTTTGTAGAAGGAATGTGAAAGAGTATTGGTTTCTCAGTGCGGCTCAGCCTAGGGCATTGAGGCAGATATGCATGACATGTAGACGTGAGACAACAGATTGCCTGGAGCTGTTGGAGTGCTGAGGAAATCTAGCTCTCCCAAGGAGGCGTGCAGTGTGTTGCCCTACCCTTAGCATATTGAGAGTGACTGGGAAAGGTTTCCGGGCCTGGATGTTTCTGAGCTTCCCAGTCGAGCATGCCGGTCCTCGGTGTTCTTGCAGGGAATAGGGTGCCCACGAGAGTTACTAGGTGTCTTCATAAGCGTACTAACGTTCAAAGAAAGCAGAACTGCAACTCATGTCTCCAGGAAACTTCTCCACGCTTCGGCTTCAGCAGGGCCCTTCAAGGCTTTACCTTGAGGAAACGACTCATGTCAAGTTTCCTTTGAGCTCTAGAGCGTCTCAGGTGGAGCTCCCACCCAGGCTACGAAAGCACCCTGTTGATTTAGAGAAAACTCGTTCCCTTCCCACAGCCCTGCCTACAGTGACTAGAGACCCGTCCAAAACAGTGGTATTTAGGTAGCTTCAAGGCAGCATGAATGGAGCTTTCAAAATGGGAAAGCAAGCCTTGTGCCATCAGGTCTCCGTTTCCAGGTAACACGCAGCCTACCCCCTTGTGATGTCTACCAAGTAAATATTCCCTCAAACTACACAATGGTCCCTTCCCTGAAGAATGTTTTCTTGGCACGGAGTTCTGCATGTAGCGAACTGCCTCTCCCAAGGAGCGCTTTGGTAACGCTATCGGGGCTTAGGCTCTTCTAAAACCCTGCAGTGTAAGAGGAAGAACTGTGCTTTGGTTACAGGAGGAACGCAAGCCGAGTTTCTCCTCTAACTATGCGGTCTTAAGGTATGACTTTGTAGAAGGAATGCGAAGCAGTTTTGATTTCTCAGTGCCGCTCAGCCTAGGGCATTGAGGCAATTTGCATGACATGTAGGACGTGAGAGAACAGATTACCTGGAGCTGTTGGAGTGCTGAGGAAATGTAGCTCTCCCAAGGAAGAGTGCAGTGTGTTGCCCTACACTTAGCATACACAGAGTGACTGGGAAAGGTATCCGGGCCTGGATGTTTCTTAGCAACCCAGTGGAGCCTGCCGGTACTCAGTGTTCTTGCACGGAATAGGGTGCCCAGGCGAGATCCTAGGTGTCTTGAAAAGCGTAGTAACGTTAAAAGAAAGGAGAACTGCAACTCATGTCTCAAGGAAACTTCTCCACGTGCCGCTTCAGCAGGGCTCTTCAAGGCTTTACCTTGAGGAAAGGACTCACGTCAAGTTTCCTTGTAGCTCTAGAGCGTCTCAGGAGGAGCTCCCACCCAGGCTATGAAAGCACCCTGTTGATTTCGAGAAAACTCGTTCCCTACCCAGAGCCCTGCCTACAGTGACTAGAAGCTCGTCCAAAACACTGGTATTTAGGTAGGTTCAAGGCGGCATGAATGGAGCTTTCAAAATGGGAAAGCAAGCCTTGTGCCATCAGGTCCCCGTTTCCAGTGAACACGCAGCCTACCTCCCTGTGAGTTCTACCAAGTTAATATACATTCTAGCGACACACTGGTCCCTTCCCTGAATAAGGTGTTCTTGGCACGGAGTTCTGCATGTAGCGAACTGCCTCTCCCAAGGAATGCTCTAGGTACGCTATAGGGGCTTAGCCTCTTCTAAAACCCTGCAGTGTAAGAGGAAGAACTGTGCTTTGGTTACAGCAGGAACGCAAGGCAACTTTCTCCTGTAAGTATGGGGTCTTAAGGTATGACTTTGTAGAAGGAATGTGAAAGACTATTGGTTTCTCAGTGCGGCTCAGCCTAGGGCATTGAGGCAGATATGCATGACATGTAGACGTGAGACAACAGATTGCCTGGAGCTGTTGGAGTGCTGAGGAAATCTAGCTCTCCCAAGGAGGCGTGCAGTGTGTTGCCCTACCCTTAGCATATTGAGAGTGACTGGGAAAGGTTTCCGGGCCTGGATGTTTCTGAGCTTCCCAGTCGAGCATGCCGGTCCTCGGTGTTCTTGCAGGGAATAGGGTGCCCACGAGAGTTACTAGGTGTCTTCATAAGCGTACTAACGTTCAAAGAAAGCAGAACTGCAACTCATGTCTCCAGGAAACTGCTCCACGCTTCGGCTTCAGCAGGGCCCTTCAAGGCTTTACCCTGAGGAAACGACTCACGTCAAGTTTCCTTTGAGCTCTAGAGCGTCTCAGGTGGAGCTCCCACCCAGGCTACGAAAGCACCCTGTTGATTTAGAGAAAACTCGTTCCCTTCCCACAGCCCTGCCTACAGTGACTAGAGACCCGTCCAAAACACTGGTATTTAGGTAGCTTCAAGGCAGCATGAATGGAGCTTTCAAAATGGGAAAGCAAGCCTTGTGCCATCAGGTCTCCGTTTCCAGGGAACACGCAGCCTACCCCCTTGTGATGTCTACCAAGTAAATATTCCCTCAAACTACACAATGGTCCCTTCCCTGAAGAATGTTTTCTTGGCACGGAGTTCTGCATGTAGCGAACTGCCTCTCCCAAGGAACGCTTTGGTAACGCTTTCGGTGCTTAGGCTCTTCTAAAACCCTGCAGTGTAAGAGGAAGAACTGTGCTTTGGTTACAGGAGGAATGCAAGCCAACTTTCTCCTGTAAGTATGGGGTCTTAAGGTATGACTTTGTAGAAGGAATGTGAAACAGTATTGGTTACTCAGTGCCGCTCAGCCTAGGGCATTGAGGCAGATATGCATGACATGTAGACGTGAGACAACAGATTGCCTGGAGCTGTTGGAGTGCTGAGGAAATCTAGCTCTCCCAAGGAGGCGTGCAGTGTGTTGCCCTACCCTTAGCATATTGAGAGTGACTGGGAAAGGTTTCCGGGCCTGGATGTTTCTGAGCTTCCCAGTCGAGCATGCCGGTCCTCGGTGTTCTTGCAGGGAATAGGGTGCCCACGAGAGTTACTAGGTGTCTTCATAAGCGTACTAACGTTCAAAGAAAGGAGAACTGCAACTCGTGTCTCCAGGAAACTGCTCCACGCTTTGGCTTCAGCAGGGCTCTTCAAGGCTTTACCTTGAGGAAAGGACTCACGTCAAGTTTCCTTGTAGCTCTAGAGCGTCTCAGGAGGAGCTCCCACCCAGGCTATGAAAGCACCCTGTTGATTTCGAGAAAACTCGTTCCCTTCCCAGAGGCCTGCCTACAGTGACTAGAAACTCGTCCAAAACACTGGTATTTAGGTAGGTTCAAGGCGGTATGAATGGAGCTTTCAAAATGGGAAAGCAAGCCTTGTGCCATCAGGTCCCCGTTTCCAGTGAACACGCAGCCTACCTCCTTGTGATTTCTACCAAGTTAATATACACTCTAGAGACACACTGTTCCCTTCCCTGAATAACGTGTTCTTGGCACGGAGTTCTGCATGTAGCAAACTGCCTCTCCCAAGGAATGCTCTAGGTACGCTATAGGGGCTTAGCCTCTTCTAAAACCCTGCAGTGTAAGAGGAAGAACTGTGCTTTGGTTACAGCAGGAACGCAAGCCAACTTTCTCCTGTAAGTATGGGGTCTTAAGGTATGACTTTGTAGAAGGAATGCGAAGCAGTTTTGATTTCTCAGTGCCGCTCAGCCTAGGGCATTGAGGCAATTTGCATGACATGTAGGACGTGAGAGAACAGATTACCTGGAGCTGTTGGAGTGCTGAGGAAATGTAGCTCTCCCAAGGAAGAGTGCAGTGTGTTGCCCTACACTTAGCATACACAGAGTGACTGGGAAAGGTATCCGGGCCTGGATGTTTCTTAGCAACCCAGTGGAGCCTGCCGGTACTCGGTGTTCTTGCACGGAATAGGCTGCCCAGGCGAGATCCTAGGTGTCTTGAAAAGCGTAGTAACGTTAAAAGAAAGGAGAACTGCAACTCATGTCTCAAGGAAACTTCTCCACGTTCCGCTTCAGCAGGGCTCTTCAAGGCTTTACCTTGAGGAAAGGACTCACGTCAAGTTTCCTTGAGGCTCTAGAGCGTCTCAGGAGGAGCTCCCACCCAGGCTATGAAAGCACCCTGTTGATTTAGAGAAAACTCGTTCCCTTCCCAGAGCCCTGCCTACAGTGACTAGAAACTCGTCCAAAACTCTGGTATTTAGGTAGGTTCAAGGCGGCATGAATGGAGCTTTCAAAATGGGAAAGCAAGACTTGTGCCATCAGGTCTCCGTTTCCAGTGAGCACGCAGCCTACCCCCTTGTGATGTCTACCAAGTAAATATTCCCTCAAACTACACAATGGTCCCTTCCCTGAAGAATGTTTTCTTGGCACGGAGTTCTGCATGTAGCGAACAGCCTCTCCGAAGGAACGCTTTGGTAACGCTTTCGGTGCTTAGGCTCTTCTAAAACCCTGCAGTGTAAGAGGAAGAACTGTGCTTTGGTTACAGGAGGAATGCAAGCCAACTTTCTCCTGTAAGTATGGGGTCTTATGGTATGACTTTGTAGAAGGAATGTGAAACAGTATTGGTTACTCAGTGCCGCTCAGCCTAGGGCATTGAGGCAGATATGCATGACATGTAGACGTGAGACAACAGATTGCCTGGAGCTGTTGGAGTGCTGAGGAAATCTAGCTCTCCCAAGGAGGCGTGCAGTGTGTTGCCCTACCCTTAGCATATTGAGAGTGACTGGGAAAGGTTTCCGGGCCTGGATGTTTCTGAGCTTCCCAGTCGAGCATGCCGGTCCTCGGTGTTCTTGCAGGGAATAGGGTGTCCACGAGAGTTACTAAGTGTCTTCATAAGCGTACTAACGTTCAAAGAAAGCAGAACTGCAACTCGTGTCTCCAGGAAACTGCTCCACGTGCCGCTTCAGCAGGGCTCTTCAAGGCTTTACCTTGAGGAAAGGACTCACGTCAAGTTTCCTTTGAGCTCTAGAGCGTCTCAGTTGGAGCTCCCACCCAGGCTACGAAAGCACCCTGTTGATTTAGAGAAAACTCGTTCCCTTCCCACAGCCCTGCCTACAGTGACTAGAGACCCGTCCAAAACACTGGTATTTAGGTAGCTTCAAGGCAGCATGAATGGAGCTTTCAAAATGGGAAAGCAAGCCTTGTGCCATCAGGTCTCCGTTTCCAGGGAACACGCAGCCTACCCCCTTGTGATGTCTACCAAGTAAATATTCCCTCAAACTACACAATGGTCCCTTCCCTGAAGAATGTTTTCTTGGCACGGAGTTCTGCATGTAGCGAACTGCCTCTCCCAAGGAACGCTTTGGTAACGCTATCGGGGCTTAGGCTCTTCTAAAACCCTGCAGTGTAAGAGGAAGAACTGTGCTTTGGTTACAGGAGGAACGCAAGCCGAGTTTCTCCTCTAAGTATGGGGTCTTAAGGTATGACTTTGTAGAAGGAATGCGAAGCAGTTTTGATTTCTCAGTGCCGCTCAGCCTAGGGCATTGAGGCAATTTGCATGACATGTAGGACATGAGAGAACAGATTACCTGGAGCTGTTGGAGTGCTGAGGAAATGTAGCTCTCCCAAGGAAGAGTGCAGTGTGTTGCCCTACACTTAGCATACACAGAGTGACTGGGAAAGGTATCCGGGCCTGGATGTTTCTTAGCAACCCAGTGGAGCCTGCCGGTACTCGGTGTTCTTGCACGGAATAGGGTGCCCAGGCGAGATCCTAGGTGTCTTGAAAAGCGTAGTAACGTTAAAAGAAAGGAGAACTGCAACTCCTGTCTCAAGGAAACTTCTCCACGTGCCGCTTCAGCAGGGCTCTTCAAGGCTTTACCTTGAGGAAAGGACTCACGTCAAGTTTCCTTGTAGCTCTAGAGCGTCTCAGGAGGAGCTCCCACCCAGGCTATGAAAGCACCCTGTTGATTTCGAGAAAACTCGTTCCCTACCCAGAGCCCTGCCTACAGTGACTAGAAGCTCGTCCAAAACACTGGTATTTAGGTAGGTTCAAGGCGGCATGAATGGAGCTTTCAAAATGGGAAAGCAAGCCTTGTGCCATCAGGTCCCCGTTTCCAGTGAACACGCAGCCTACCTCCCTGTGAGTTCTACCAAGTTAATATACATTCTAGCGACACACTGGTCCCTTCCCTGAATAAGGTGTTCTTGGCACGGAGTTCTGCATGTAGCGAACTGCCTCTCCCAAGGAATGCTCTAGGTACGCTATAGGGGCTTAGCCTCTTCTAAAACCCTGCAGTGTAAGAGGAAGAACTGTGCTTTGGTTACAGCAGGAACGCAAGGCAACTTTCTCCTGTAAGTATGGGGTCTTAAGGTATGACTTTGTAGAAGGAATGTGAAAGACTATTGGTTTCTCAGTGCGGCTCAGCCTAGGGCATTGAGGCAGATATGCATGACATGTAGACGTGAGACAACAGATTGCCTGGAGCTGTTGGAGTGCTGAGGAAATCTAGCTCTCCCAAGGAGGCGTGCAGTGTGTTGCCCTACCCTTAGCATATTGAGAGTGACTGGGAAAGGTTTCCGGGCCTGGATGTTTCTGAGCTTCCCAGTCGAGCATGCCGGTCCTCGGTGTTCTTGCAGGGAATAGGGTGCCCACGAGAGTTACTAGGTGTCTTCATAAGCGTACTAACGTTCAAAGAAAGGAGAACTGCAACTCGTGTCTCCAGGAAACTGCTCCACGCTTTGGCTTCAGCAGGGCTCTTCAAGGCTTTACCTTGAGGAAAGGACTCACGTCAAGTTTCCTTGTAGCTCTAGAGCGTCTCAGGAGGAGCTCCCACCCAGGCTATGAAAGCACCCTGTTGATTTCGAGAAAACTCGTTCCCTTCCCAGAGCCCTGCCTACAGTGACTAGAAACTCGTCCAAAACACTGGTATTTAGGTAGGTTCAAGGCGGTATGAATGGAGCTTTCAAAATGGGAAAGCAAGCCTTGTGCCATCAGGTCCCCGTTTCCAGTGAACACGCAGCCTACCTCCTTGTGATTTCTACCAAGTTAATATACACTCTAGAGACACACTGTTCCCTTCCCTGAATAACGTGTTCTTGGCACGGAGTTCTGCATGTAGCGAACTGCCTCTCCCAAGGAATGCTCTAGGTACGCTATAGGGGCTTAGCCTCTTCTAAAACCCTGCAGTGTAAGAGGAAGAACTGTGCTTTGGTTACAGCAGGAACGCAAGCCAACTTTCTCCTGTAAGTATGGGGTCTTAAGGTATGACTTTGTAGAAGGAATGCGAAGCAGTTTTGATTTCTCAGTGCCGCTCAGCCTAGGGCATTGAGGCAATTTGCATGACATGTAGGACGTGAGAGAACAGATTACCTGGAGCTGTTGGAGTGCTGAGGAAATGTAGCTCTCCCAAGGAAGAGTGCAGTGTGTTGCCCTACACTTAGCATACACAGAGTGACTGGGAAAGGTATCCGGGCCTGGATGTTTCTTAGCAACCCAGTGGAGCCTGCCGGTACTCGGTGTTCTTGCACGGAATAGGGTGCCCAGGCGAGATCCTAGGTGTCTTGAAAAGCGTAGTAACGTTAAAAGAAAGGAGAACTGCAACTCATGTCTCAAGGAAACTTCTCCACGTTCCGCTTCAGCAGGGCTCTTCAAGGCTTTACCTTGAGGAAAGGACTCACCTCAAGTTTCCTTGAGGCTCTAGAGCGTCTCAGGAGGAGCTCCCACCCAGGCTATGAAAGCACCCTGTTGATTTAGAGAAAACTCGTTCCCTTCCCAGAGCCCTGCCTACAGTGACTAGAAACTCGTCCAAAACTCTGGTATTTAGGTAGGTTCAAGGCGGCATGAATGGAGCTTTCAAAATGGGAAAGCAAGACTTGTGCCATCAGGTCTCCGTTTCCAGTGAGCACGCAGCCTACCCCCTTGTGATGTCTACCAAGTAAATATTCCCTCAAACTACACAATGGTCCCTTCCCTGAAGAATGTTTTCTTGGCACGGAGTTCTGCATGTAGCGAACTGTCTCTCCCAAGGAACGCTTTGGTAACGCTTTCGGTGCTTAGGCTCTTCTAAAACCCTGCAGTGTAAGAGGAAGAACTGTGCTTTGGTTACAGGAGGAATGCAAGCCAACTTTCTCCTGTAAGTATGGGGTCTTATGGTATGACTTTGTAGAAGGAATGTGAAACAGTATTGGTTACTCAGTGCCGCTCAGCCTAGGGCATTGAGGCAGATATGCATGACATGTAGACGTGAGACAACAGATTGCCTGGAGCTGTTGGAGTGCTGAGGAAATCTAGCTCTCCCAAGGAGGCGTGCAGTGTGTTGCCCTACCCTTAGCATATTGAGAGTGACTGGGAAAGGTTTCCGGGCCTGGATGTTTCTGAGCTTCCCAGTCGAGCATGCCGGTCCTCGGTGTTCTTGCAGGGAATAGGGTGTCCACGAGAGTTACTAAGTGTCTTCATAAGCGTACTAACGTTCAAAGAAAGCAGAACTGCAACTCGTGTCTCCAGGAAACTGCTCCACGTGCCGCTTCAGCAGGGCTCTTCAAGGCTTTACCTTGAGGAAAGGACTCACGTCAAGTTTCCTTTGAGCTCTAGAGCGTCTCAGTTGGAGCTCCCACCCAGGCTACGAAAGCACCCTGTTGATTTAGAGAAAACTCGTTCCCTTCCCACAGCCCTGCCTACAGTGACTAGAGACCCGTCCAAAACACTGGTATTTAGGTAGCTTCAAGGCAGCATGAATGGAGCTTTCAAAATGGGAAAGCAAGCCTTGTGCCATCAGGTCTCCGTTTCCAGGGAACACGCAGCCTACCCCCTTGTGATGTCTACCAAGTAAATATTCCCTCAAACTACACAATGGTCCCTTCCCTGAAGAATGTTTTCTTGGCACGGAGTTCTGCATGTAGCGAACTGCCTCTCCCAAGGAACGCTTTGGTAATGCTATCGGGGCTTAGGCTCTTCTAAAACCCTGCAGTGTAAGAGGAAGAACTGTGCTTTGGTTACAGGAGGAACGCAAGCCGAGTTTCTCCTCTAAGTATGGGGTCTTAAGGAATGACTTTGTAGAAGGAATGCGAAGCAGTTTTGATTTCTCAGTGCCGCTCAGCCTAGGGCATTGAGGCAATTTGCATGACATGTAGGACGTGAGAGAACAGATTACCTGGAGCTGTTGGAGTGCTGAGGAAATGTAGCTCTCCCAAGGAAGAGTGCAGTGTGTTGCCCTACACTTAGCATACACAGAGTGACTGGGAAAGGTATCCGGGCCTGGATGTTTCTTAGCAACCCAGTGGAGCCTGCCGGTACTCGGTGTTCTTGCACGGAATAGGGTGCCCAGGCGAGATCCTAGGTGTCTTGAAAAGCATAGTAACGTTAAAAGAAAGGAGAACTGCAACTCATGTCTCAAGGAAACTTCTCCACGTTCCGCTTCAGCAGGGCTCTTCAAGGCTTTACCTTGAGGAAAGGACTCACGTCAAGTTTCCTTGTAGCTCTAGAGCGTCTCAGGAGGAGCTCCCACCCAGGCTACGAAAGCACCCTGTTGATTTAGAGAAAACTCGTTCCCTTCCCAGAGCCCTGCCTACAGTGACTAGAGACCCGTCCAAAACACTGGTATTTAGGTAGCTTCAAGGCAGCATGAATGGAGCTTTCAAAATGGGAAAGCAAGCCTTGTGCCATCAGGTCTCCGTTTCCAGTGAGCACGCAGCCTACCCCCTTGTGATGTCTACCAAGTAAATATTCCCTCAAACTACACAATGGTCCCTTCCCTGAAGAATGTTTTCTTGGCACGGAGTTCTGCATGTAGCGAACTGCCTCTCCCAAGGAACGCTTTGGTAACGCTATCGGGGCTTAGGCTCGTCTAAAACCCTGCAGTGTAAGAGGAAGAACTGTGCTTTGGTTACAGCAGGAACGCAAGGCAACTTTCTCCTGTAAGTATGGGGTCTTAAGGTATGACTTTGTAGAAGGAATGTGAAAGAGTATTGGTTTCTCAGTGCGGCTCAGCCTAGGGCATTGAGGCAGATATGCATGACATGTAGACGTGAGACAACAGATTGCCTGGAGCTGTTGGAGTGCTGAGGAAATCTAGCTCTCCCAAGGAGGCGTGCAGTGTGTTGCCCTACCCTTAGCATATTGAGAGTGACTGGGAAAGGTTTCCGGGCCTGGATGTTTCTGAGCTTCCCAGTCGAGCATGCCGGTCCTCGGTGTTCTTGCAGGGAATAGGGTGCCCACGAGAGTTACTAGGTGTCTTCATAAGCGTACTAACGTTCAAAGAAAGCAGAACTGCAACTCATGTCTCCAGGAAACTTCTCCACGCTTCGGCTTCAGCAGGGCCCTTCAAGGCTTTACCTTGAGGAAACGACTCATGTCAAGTTTCCTTTGAGCTCTAGAGCGTCTCAGGTGGAGCTCCCACCCAGGCTACGAAAGCACCCTGTTGATTTAGAGAAAACTCGTTCCCTTCCCACAGCCCTGCCTACAGTGACTAGAGACCCGTCCAAAACACTGGTATTTAGGTAGCTTCAAGGCAGCATGAATGGAGCTTTCAAAATGGGAAAGCAAGCCTTGTGCCATCAGGTCTCCGTTTCCAGGGAACACGCAGCCTACCCCCTTGTGATGTCTACCAAGTAAATATTCCCTCAAACTACACAATGGTCCCTTCCCTGAAGAATGTTTTCTTGGCACGGAGTTCTGCATGTAGCGAACTGCCTCTCCCAAGGAGCGCTTTGGTAACGCTATCGGGGCTTAGGCTCTTCTAAAACCCTGCAGTGTAAGAGGAAGAACTGTGCTTTGGTTACAGGAGGAACGCAAGCCGAGTTTCTCCTCTAACTATGCGGTCTTAAGGTATGACTTTGTAGAAGGAATGCGAAGCAGTTTTGATTTCTCAGTGCCGCTCAGCCTAGGGCATTGAGGCAATTTGCATGACATGTAGGACGTGAGAGAACAGATTACCTGGAGCTGTTGGAGTGCTGAGGAAATGTAGCTCTCCCAAGGAAGAGTGCAGTGTGTTGCCCTACACTTAGCATACACAGAGTGACTGGGAAAGGTATCCGGGCCTGGATGTTTCTTAGCAACCCAGTGGAGCCTGCCGGTACTCGGTGTTCTTGCACGGAATAGGGTGCCCAGGCGAGATCCTAGGTGTCTTGAAAAGCGTAGTAACGTTAAAAGAAAGGAGAACTGCAACTCATGTCTCAAGGAAACTTCTCCACGTGCCGCTTCAGCAGGGCTCTTCAAGGCTTTACCTTGAGGAAAGGACTCACGTCAAGTTTCCTTGAGGCTCTAGAGCGTCTCAGGAGGAGCTCCCACCCAGGCTATGAAAGCACCCTGTTGATTTAGAGAAAACTCGTTCCCTTCCCAGAGCCCTGCCTACAGTGACTAGAAACTCGTCCAAAACACTGGTATTTAGGTAGGTTCAAGGCGGCATGAATGGAGCTTTCAAAATGGGAAAGCAAGCCTTGTGCCATCAGGTCCCCGTTTCCAGTGAACACGCAGCCTACCTCCTTGTGATTTCTACCAAGTTAATATACACTCTAGTGACACACTGGTTCCTTTCCTGAATAATGTGTTCTTGGCACGGAGTTCTGCATGTAGCGAACTGCCTCTCCCAAGGAATGCTCTAGGTACGCTATAGGGGCTTAGCCTCTTCTAAAACCCTGCAGTGTAAGAGGAAGAACTGTGCTTTGGTTACAGCAGGAACGCAAGCGAACTTTCTCCTGTAAGTACGGGGTCGTAAGTTATGACTTTGTAGAAGGAATGTGAAAGAGTATTGGTTTCTCAGTGCCGCTCAGCCTAGGGCACTGAGGCAGATATGCATGACATGTAGATGTGAGACAACAGATTGCCTGGAGCTGTTGGAGTGCTGAGGAAATCTAGCTCTCCCAAGGAGGCGTGCAGTGTGTTGCCCTACACTTAGCATATTGAGAGTGACTGGGAAAGGTTTCCGGGCCTGGATGTTTCTGAGCTTCCCAGTCGAGCATGCCGGTCCTCGGTGTTCTTGCAGGGAATAGGGTGCCCACGAGAGTTACTAGGTGTCTTCATAAGCGTACTAACGTTCAAAGAAAGCAGAACTGCAACTCATGTCTCCAGGAAACTGCTCCACGCTTCGGCTTCAGCAGGGCTCTTCAAGGCTTTACCTTGAGGAAACGACTCACGTCAAGTTTCCTTTGAGCTCTAGAGAGTCTCGGGTGGAGCTCCCACCCAGGCTACGAAAGCACCCTGTTGATTTAGAGAAAACTCGTTCCCTTCCCAGAGCCCTGCCTACAGTGACTAGAGACCCGTCCAAAACACTGGTATTTAGGTAGCTTCAAGGCAGCATGAATGGAGCTTTCAAAATGGGAAAGCAAGCCTTGTGCCATCAGGTCTCCGTTTCCAGTGAGCACGCAGCCTACCCCCTTGTGATGTCTACCAAGTAAATATTCCCTCAAACTACACAATGGTCCCTTCCCTGAAGAATGTTTTCTTGGCACGGAGTTCTGCATGTAGCGAACTGCCTCTCCCAAGGAACGCTTTGGTAACGCTATCGGGGCTTAGGCTCTTCTAAAACCCTGCAGTGTAAGAGGAAGAACTGTGCTTTGGTTACAGCAGGAACGCAAGGCAACTTTCTCCTGTAAGTATGGGGTCTTAAGGTATGACTTTGTAGAAGGAATGTGAAAGAGTATTGGTTTCTCAGTGCGGCTCAGCGTAGGGCATTGAGGCAGATATGCATGACATGTAGACATGAGACAACAGATTGCCTGGAGCTGTTGGAGTGCTGAGGAAATCTAGCTCTCCCAAGGAGGCGTGCAGTGTGTTGCCCTACACTTAGCATATTGAGAGTGACTGGGAAAGGTTTCCGGGCCTGGATGTTTCTGAGCTTCCCAGTCGAGCATGCCGGTCCTCGGTGTTCTTGCAGGGAATAGGGTGCCCACGAGAGTTACTAGGTGTCTTCATAAGCGTACTAACGTTCAAAGAAAGCAGAACTGCAACTCATGTCTCCAGGAAACTTCTCCACGCTTCGGCTTCAGCAGGGCCCTTCAAGGCTTTACCTTGAGGAAACGACTCACGTCAAGTTTCCTTTGAGCTCTAGAGCGTCTCAGGTGGAACTCCCACCCAGGCTACGAAAGCACCCTGTTGATTTAGAGAAAACTCGTTCCCTTCCCACAGCCCTGCCTACAGTGACTAGAGACCCGTCCAAAACAGTGGTATTTAGGTAGCTTCAAGGCAGCATGAATGGAGCTTTCAAAATGGGAAAGCAAGCCTTGTGCCATCAGGTCTCCGTTTCCAGGGAACACGCAGCCTACCCCCTTGTGATGTCTACCAAGTAAATATTCCCTCAAACTACACAATGGTCCCTTCCCTGAAGAATGTTTTCTTGGCACGGAGTTCTGCATGTAGCGAACTGCCTCTCCCAAGGAACGCTTTGGTAACGCTATCGGGGCTTAGGCTCTTCTAAAACCCTGCAGTGTAAGAGGAAGAACTGTGCTTTGGTTACAGGAGGAACGCAAGCCGAGTTTCTCCTGTAAGTATGGGGTCTTAAGGTATGACTTTGTAGAAGGAATGCGAAGCAGTTTTGATTTCTCAGTGCCGCTCAGCCTAGGGCATTGAGGCAATTTGCATGACATGTAGGACGTCAGAGAACAGATTACCTGGAGCTGTTGGAGTGCTGAGGAAATGTAGCTCTCCCAAGGAAGAGTGCAGTGTGTTGCCCTACACTTAGCATACACAGAGTGACTGGGAAATGTATCCGGGCCTGGATGTTTCTTAGCAACCCAGTGGAGCCTGCCGGTACTCGGTGTTCTTGCACGGAATAGGGTCCCCAGGCGAGATCCTAGGTGTCTTGAAAAGCGTAGTAACGTTAAAAGAAAGGAGAACTGCAACTCATGTCTCAAGGAAACTTCTCCACGTGCCGCTTCAGCAGGGCTCTTCAAGGCTTTACCTTGAGGAAAGGACTCACGTCAAGTTTCTTTGTAGCTCTAGAGCGTCTCAGGAGGAGCTCCCACCCAGGCTACGAAAGCACCCTGTTGATTTCGAGAAAACTCGTTCCCTTCCCAGAGCCCTGCCTACAGTGACTAGAAACTCGTCCAAAACACTGGTATTTAGGTAGGTTCAAGGCGGCATGAATGGAGCTTTCAAAATGGGAAAGCAAGCCTTGTGCCATCAGGTCCCCGTTTCCAGTGAACACGCAGCCTACCTCCCTGTGAGTACTACCAAGTTAATATACATTCTAGCGACACACTGGTCCCTTCCCTGAATAACGTGTTCTTGGCACGGAGTTCTGCATGTAGCGAACTGCCTCTCCCAAGGAATGCTCTAGGTACGCTATAGGGGCTTAGCCTCTTCTAAAACCCTGCAGTGTAAGAGGAAGAACTGTGCTTTGGTTACAGCAGGAACGCAAGGCAACTTTCTCCTGTAAGTATGGGGTCTTAAGGTATGACCTTGTAGAAGGAATGTGAAAGAGTATTGGTTTCTCAGTGCGGCTCAGCCTAGGGCATTGAGGCAGATATGCATGACATGTAGACGTGAGACAACAGATTGCCTGGAGCTGTTGGAGTGCTGAGGAAATCTAGCTCTCCCAAGGAGGCGTGCAGTGTGTTGCCCTACCCTTAGCATATTGAGAGTGACTGGGAAAGGTTTCCGGGCCTGAATGTTTCTGAGCTTCCCAGTCGAGCATGCCTTTCCTCGGTATTCTTGCAGGGAATAGGGTGCCCACGAGAGTTACTAGGTGTCTTCATAAGCGTACTAACGTTCAAAGAAAGCAGAACTGCAACTCATGTCTCCAGGAAACTGCTCCACGCTTCGGCTTCAGCAGGGCCCTTCAAGGCTTTACCTTGAGGAAACGACTCACGTCAAGTTTCCTTTGAGCTCTAGAGCGTCTCAGGTGGAGCTCCCACCCAGGCTACGAAAGCACCCTGTTGATTTAGAGAAAACTCGTTCCCTTCCCACAGCCCTGCCTACAGTGACAAGAGACCCGTCCAAAACACTGGTATTTAGGTAGCTTCAAGGCAGCATGAATGGAGCTTTCAAAATGGGAAAGCAAGCCTTGTGCCATCAGGTCTCCGTTTCCAGTGAGCACGCAGCCTACCCCCTTGTGATTTCTACCAAGTAAATATTCCCTCAAACTACACAATGGTCCCTTCCCTGAAGAATGTTTTCTTGGCACGGAGTTCTGCATGTAGCGAACTGCCTCTCCCAAGGAACGCTTTGGTAACGCTATCGGGGCTTAGGCTCTTCTAAAACCCTGCAGTGTAAGAGGAAGAACTGTGCTTTGGTTACAGGAGGAACGCAAGCCGAGTTTCTCCTGTAAGTATGGGGTCTTAATGTATGACTTTGTAGAAGGAATGCGAAGCAGTTTTGATTTCTCAGTGCCGCTCAGCCTAGGGCATTGAGGCAATTTGCGTGACATGTAGGACGTGAGAGAACAGATTACCTGGAGCTGTTGGAGTGCTGAGGAATTCTAGCTCTCCCAAGGAGGCGTGCAGTGTGTTGCCCTACACTTAGCATACACAGAGTGACTGGGAAAGGTATCCGGGCCTGGATGTTTCTTAGCAACCCAGTGGAGCCTGCCGGTACTCGGTGTTCTTGCACGGAATAGGGTGCCCAGGCGAGATCCTAGGTGTCTTGAAAAGCGTAGTAACGTTAAAAGAAAGGAGAACTGCAACTCATGTCTCCAGGAAATTTCTCCACGCTTCGGATTCAGCAGGGCCCTTCAAGGCTTTACCTTGAGGAAAGGACTCACGTCAAGTTTCCTTTGAGCTCTAGAGCGTCTCAGTTGGAGCTCCCACCCAGGCTACGAAAGCACCCTGTTGATTTAGAGAAAACTCGTTCCCTTCCCACAGCCCTGCCTACAGTGACTAGAGACCCGTCCAAAACACTGGTATTTAGGTAGCTTCAAGGCAGCATGAATGGAGCTTTCAAAATGGGAAAGCAAGCCTTGTGCCATCAGGTCTCCGTTTCCAGGGAACACGCAGCCTACCCCCTTGTGATGTCTACCAAGTAAATATTCCCTCAAACTACACAATGGTCCCTTCCCTGAAGAATGTTTTCTTGGCACGGAGTTCTGCATGTAGCGAACTGCCTCTCCCAAGGAACGCTTTGGTAACGCAATCGGGGCTTAGGCTCTTCTAAAACCCTGCAGTGTAAGAGGAAGAACTGTGCTTTGGTTACAGGAGGAACGCAAGCCGAGTTTCTCCTGTAAGTATGGGGTCTTAAGGTATGACTTTGTAGAAGGAATGCGAAGCAGTTTTGATTTCTCAGTGCCGCTCAGCCTAGGGCATTGAGGCAATTTGCATGACATGTAGGACGTGAGAGAACAGATTACCTGGAGCTGTTGGAGTGCTGAGGAAATGTAGCTCTCCCAAGGAAGAGTGCAGTGTGTTGCCCTACACTTAGCATACACAGAGTGACTGGGAAAGGTATCCGGGCCTGGATGTTTCTTAGCAACCCAGTGGAGCCTGCCGGTACTCGGTGTTCTTGCACGGAATAGGGTGCCCAGGCGAGATCCTAGGTGTCTTGAAAAGCGTAGTAACGTTAAAAGAAAGGAGAACTGCAACTCCTGTCTCAAGGAAACTTCTCCACGTGCCGCTTCAGCAGGGCTCTTCAAGGCTTTACCTTGAGGAAAGGACTCACGTCAAGTTTCCTTGTAGCTCTAGAGCGTCTCAGGAGGAGCTCCCACCCAGGCTACGAAAGCACCCTGTTGATTTCGAGAAAACTCGTTCCCTTCCCAGAGCCCTGCCTACAGTGACTAGAAACTCGTCCAAAACACTGGTATTTAGGTAGGTTCAAGGCGGCATGAATGGAGCTTTCAAAATGGGAAAGCAAGCCTTGTGCCATCAGGTCCCCGTTTCCAGTGAACACGCAGCCTACCTCCTTGTGATTTCTACCAAGTTAATATACACTCTAGTGACACACTGGTCCCTTCCCTGAATAACGTGTTCTTGGCACGGAGTTCTGCATGTAGCGAACTGCCTCTCCCAAGGAATGCTCTAGGTACGCTATAGGGGCTTAGCCTCTTCTAAAACCCTGCAGTGTAAGAGGAAGAACTGTGCTTTGGTTACAGCAGGAACGCAAGCCAACTTTCTCCTGTAAGTATGGGGTCTTAAGGTATGACTTTGTAGAAGGAATGTGAAAGAGTATTGGTTTCTCAGTGCGGCTCAGCCTAGGGCATTGAGGCAGATATGCATGACATGTAGACGTGAGACAACAGATTGCCTGGAGCTGTTGGAGTGCTGAGGAAATCTAGCTCTCCCAAGGATGCGTGCAGTGTGTTGCCCTACCCTTAGCATATTGAGAGTGACTGGGAAAGGTTTCCGGACCTGGATGTTTCTGAGCTTCCCAGTCGAGCATGCCAGTCCTCGGTGTTCTTGCAGGGAATAGGGTGCCCACGAGAGTTACTAGGTGTCTTCATAAGCGTACTAACGTTCAAAGAAAGCAGAACTGCAACTCATGTCTCCAGGAAACTTCTCCACGCTTCGGATTCAGCAGGGCCCTTCAAGGCTTTACCTTGAGGAAACGACTCACGTCAAGTTTCCTTTGAGCTCTAGAGCGTCTCAGTTGGAGCTCCCACCCAGGCTACGAAAGCACCCTGTTGATTTAGAGAAAACTCGTTCCCTTCCCACAGCCCTGCCTACAGTGACTAGAGACCCGTCCAAAACACTGGTATTTAGGTAGCTTCAAGGCAGCATGAATGGAGCTTTCAAAATGGGAAAGCAAGCCTTGTGCCATCAGGTCTCCGTTTCCAGGGAACACGCAGCTTACCCCCTTGTGATGTCTACCAAGTAAATATTCCCTCAAACTACACAATGGTCCCTTCCCTGAAGAATGTTTCTTGGCACGGAGTTCTGCATGTAGCGAACTGCCTCTCCCAAGGAACGCTTTGGTAACGCTATCGGGGCTTAGGCTCTTCTAAAACCCTGCAGTGTAAGAGGAAGAACTGTGCTTTGGTTACAGGAGGAACGCAAGCCGAGTTTCTCCTGTAAGTATGGGGTCTTAAGGTATGACTTTGTAGAAGGAATGCGAAGCAGTTTTGATTTCTCAGTGCCGCTCAGCCTAGGGCATTGAGGCAATTTGCATGACATGTAGGACGTGAGAGAACAGATTACCTGGAGCTGTTGGAGTGCTGAGGAAATGTAGCTCTCCCAAGGAAGAGTGCAGTGTGTTGCCCTACACTTAGCATACACAGAGTGACTGGGAAAGGTATCCGGGCCTGGATGTTTCTTAGCAACCCAGTGGAGCCTGCCGGTACTCGGTGTTCTTGCACGGAATAGGGTGCCCAGGCGAGATCCTAGGTGTCTTGAAAAGCGTAGTAACGTTAAAAGAAAGGAGAACTGCAACTCATGTCTCAAGGAAACTTCTCCACGTTCCGCTTCAGCAGGGCTCTTCAAGGCTTTACCTTGAGGAAAGGACTCACGTCAAGTTTCATTGTAGCTCTAGAGCGTCTCAGGAGGAGCTCCCACCCAGGCTATGAAAGCACCCTGTTGATTTCGAGAAAACTCGTTCCCTTCCCAGAGCCCTGCCTACAGTGACTAGAGACCCGTCCAAAACACTGGTATTTAGGTAGGTTCAAGGCGGCATGAATGGAGCTTTCAAAATGGGAAAGCAAGCCTTGTGTCATCAGGTCCCCGTTTCCAGTGAACACGCAGCCTACCTCCCTGTGATTTCTACCAAGTTAATATACATTCTAGCGACACACTGGTCCCTTCCCTGAATAACGTGTTCTTGGCACGGAGTTCTGCATGTAGCGAACTGCCTCTCCCAAGGAATGCTCTAGGTACGCTATAGGGGCTTAGCCTCTTCTAAAACCCTGCAGTGTAAGAGGAAGAACTGTGCTTTGGTTACAGCAGGAACGCAAGACAACTTTCTCCTGTAAGTATGGGGTCTTAAGGTATGACTTTGTAGAAGGAATGTGAAAGAGTATTGGTTTCTCAGTGCGGCTCAGCCTAGGGCATTGAGGCAGATATGCATGACATGTAGACGTGAGACAACAGATTGCCTGGAGCTGTTGGAGTGCTGAGGAAATCTAGCTCTCCCAAGGAGGCGTGCAGTGTGTTGCCCTACCCTTAGCATATTGAGAGTGACTGGGAAAGGTTTCCGGGCCTGGATGTTTCTGAGCTTCCCAGTCGAGCATGCCGGTCCTCGGTGTTCGTGCAGGGAATAGGGTGCCCACGAGAGTTACTAGGTGTCTTCATAAGCGTACTAACGTTCAAAGAAAGCAGAACTGCAACTCATGTCTCCAGGAAACTGCTCCACGCTTCGGCTTCAGCAGGGCCCTTCAAGGCTTTACCTTGAGGAAACGACTCACGTCAAGTTTCCTTTGAGCTCTAGAGCGTCTCAGTTGGAGCTCCCACCCAGGCTACGAAAGCACCCTGTTGATTTAGAGAAAACTCGTTCCCTTCCCACAGCCCTGCCTACAGTGACTAGAGACCCGTCCAAAACACTGGTATTTAGGTAGCTTCAAGGCAGCATGAATGGAGCTTTCAAAATGGGAAAGCAAGCCTTGTGCCATCAGGTCTCCGTTTCCAGGGAACACGCAGCCTACCCCCTTGTGATGTCTACCAAGTAAATATTCCCTCAAACTACACAATGGTCCCTTCCCTGAAGAATGTTTTCTTGGCACGGAGTTCTGCATGTAGCGAACTGCCTCTCCCAAGGAACGCTTTGGTAACGCTATCGGGGCTTAGGCTCTTCTAAAACCCTGCAGTGTAAGAGGAAGAACTGTGCTTTGGTTACAGGAGGAACGCAAGCCGAGTTTCTCCTGTAAGTATGGGGTCTTAAGGTATGACTTTGTAGAAGGAATGCGAAGCAGTTTTGATTTCTCAGTGCCGCTCAGCCTAGGGCATTGAGGCAATTTGCATGACATGTAGGACGTGAGAGAACAGATTACCTGGAGCTGTTGGAGTGCTGAGGAAATGTAGCTCTCCCAAGGAAGAGTGCAGTGTGTTGCCCTACACTTAGCATACACAGAGTGACTGGGAAAGGTATCCGGGCCTGGATGTTTCTTAGCAACCCAGTGGAGCCTGCCGGTACTCGGTGTTCTTGCACGGAATAGGGTGCCCAGGCGAGATCCTAGGTGTCTTGAAAAGCGTAGTAACGTTAAAAGAAAGGAGAACTGCAACTCATGTCTCAAGGAAACTTCTCTACGCTTCGGCTTCAGCAGGGCCCTTCAAGGCTTTACCTTGAGGAAACGACTCACGTCAAGTTTCCTTTGAGCTCTAGAGCGTCTCAGTTGGAGCTCCCACCCAGGCTACGAAAGCACCCTGTTGATTTAGAGAAAACTCGTTCCCTTCCCACAGCCCTGCCTACAGTGACTAGAGACCCGTCCAAAACACTGGTATTTAGGTAGCTTCAAGGCAGCATGAATGGAGCTTTCAAAATGGGAAAGCAAGCCTTGTGCCATCAGGGCTCCGTTTCCAGGGAACACGCAGCCTACCCCCTTGTGATGTCTACCAAGTAAATATTCCCTCAAACTACACAATGGTCCCTTCCCTGAAGAATGTTTTCTTGGCACGGAGTTCTGCATGTAGTGAACTGCCTCTCCCAAGGAACGCTTTGGTAACGCTATCGGGGCTTAGGCTCTTCTAAAACCCTGCAGTGTAAGAGGAAGAACTGTGCTTTGGTTACAGGAGGAACGCAAGCCGAGTTTCTCCTGTAAGTATGGGGTCTTAAGGTATGACTTTGTAGAAGGAATGCGAAGCAGTTTTGATTTCTCAGTGCCGCTCAGCCTAGGGCATTGAGGCAATTTGCATGACATGTAGGACGTGAGAGAACAGATTACCTGGAGCTGTTGGAGTGCTGAGGAAATGTAGCTCTCCCAAGGAAGAGTGCAGTGTGTTGCCCTACACTTAGCATACACAGAGTGACTGGGAAAGGTATCCGGGCCTGGATGTTTCTTAGCAACCCAGTGGAGCCTGCCAGTACTCGGTGTTCTTGCACGGAATAGGGTGCCCAGGCGAGATCCTAGGTGTCTTGAAAAGCGTAGTAACGTTAAAAGAAAGGAGAACTGCAACTCCTGTCTCAAGGAAACTTCTCCACGTGCCGCTTCAGCAGGGCTCTTCAAGGCTTTACCTTGAGGAAAGGACTTACGTCAAGTTTCCTTGTAGCTCTAGAGCGTCTCAGGAGGAGCTCCCACCCAGGCTACGAAAGCACCCTGTTGATTTCGAGAAAACTCGTTCCCTTCCCAGAGCCGTGCCTACAGTGACTAGAAACTCGTCCAAAACACTGGTATTTAGGTAGGTTCAAGGCGGCATGAATGGAGCTTTCAAAATGGGAAAGCAAGCCTTGTGCCATCAGGTCCCCGTTTCCAGTGAACACGCAGCCTACCTCCCTGTGATTTCTACCAAGTTAATATACATTCTAGCGACACACTGGTCCCTTCCCTGAATAACGTGTTCTTGGCACGGAGTTCTGCATGTAGCGAACTGCCTCTCCCAAGGAATGCTCTAGGTACGCTATAGGGGCTTAGCCTCTTCTAAAACCCTGCAGTGTAAGAGGAAGAACTGTGCTTTGGTTACAGCAGGAACGCAAGGCAACTTTCTCCTGTAAGTATGGGGTCTTAAGGTATGACTTTGTAGAAGGAATGTGAAAGAGTATTGGTTTCTCAGTGCGGCTCAGCCTAGGGCATTGAGGCAGATATGCATGACATGTAGACGTGAGACAACAGATTGCCTGGAGCTGTTGGAGTGCTGAGGAAATCTAGCTCTCCCAAGGAGGCGTGCAGTGTGTTGCCCTACCCTTAGCATATTGAGAGTGACTGGGAAAGGTTTCCGGGCCTGGATGTTTCTGAGCTTCCCAGTCGAGCATGCCGGTCCTCGGTGTTCTTGCAGGGAATAGGGTGCCCACGAGAGTTACTAGGTGTCTTCATAAGCGTACTAACGTTCAAAGAAAGCAGAACTGCAACTCATGTCTCCAGGAAACTGCTCCACGCTTCGGCTTCAGCAGGGCCCTTCAAGGCTTTACCTTGAGGAAACGACTCACGTCAAGTTTCCTTTGAGCTCTAGAGCGTCTCAGTTGGAGCTCCCACCCAGGCTACGAAAGCACCCTGTTGATTTAGAGAAAACTCGTTCCCTTCCCACAGCCCTGCCTACAGTGACTAGAGACCCGTCCAAAACACTGGTATTTAGGTAGCTTCAAGGCAGCATGAATGGAGCTTTCAAAATGGGAAAGCAAGCCTTGTGCCATCAGGTCTCCGTTTCCAGGGAACACGCAGCCTACCCCCTTGTGATGTCTACCAAGTAAATATTCCCTCAAACTACACAATGGTCCCTTCCTTGAAGAATCTTTTCTTGGCACGGAGTTCTGCATGTAGCGAACTGCCTCTCCCAAGGAACGCTTTGGTAACGCTATCGGGGCTTAGGCTCTTCTAAAACCCTGCAGTGTAAGAGGAAGAACTGTGCTTTGGTTACAGGAGGAACGCAAGCCGAGTTTCTCCTGTAAGTATGGGGTCTTAAGGTATGACTTTGTAGAAGGAATGCGAAGCAGTTTTGATTTCTCAGTGCCGCTCAGCCTAGGGCATTGAGGCAATTTGCATGACATGTAGGACGTGAGAGAACAGATTACCTGGAGCTGTTGGAGTGCTGAGGAAATGTAGCTCTCCCAAGGAAGAGTGCAGTGTGTTGCCCTACACTTAGCATACACAGAGTGACTGGGAAAGGTATCCGGGCCTGGATGTTTCTTAGCAACCCAGTGGAGCCTGCCGGTACTCGGTGTTCTTGCACGGAATAGGGTGCCCAGGCGAGATCCTAGGTGTCTTGAAAAGCGTAGTAACGTTAAAAGAAAGGAGAACTGCAACTCATGTCTCAAGGAAACTTCTCTACGCTTCGGCTTCAGCGGGGCCCTTCAAGGCTTTACCTTGAGGAAACGACTCACGTCAAGTTTCCTTTGAGCTCTAGAGCGTCTCAGTTGGAGCTCCCACCCAGGCTACGAAAGCACCCTGTTGATTTAGAGAAAACTCGTTCCCTTCCCACAGCCCTGCCTACAGTGACTAGAGACCCGTCCAAAACACTGGTATTTAGGTAGCTTCAAGGCAGCATGAATGGAGCTTTCAAAATGGGAAAGCAAGCCTTGTGCCATCAGGGCTCCGTTTCCAGGGAACACGCAGCCTACCCCCTTGTGATGTCTACCAAGTAAATATTCCCTCAAACTACACAATGGTCCCTTCCCTGAAGAATGTTTTCTTGGCACGGAGTTCTGCATGTAGTGAACTGCCTCTCCCAAGGAACGCTTTGGTAACGCTATCGGGGCTTAGGCTCTTCTAAAACCCTGCAGTGTAAGAGGAAGAACTGTGCTTTGGTTACAGGAGGAACGCAAGCCGAGTTTCTCCTCTAAGTATGGGGTCTTAAGGTATGACTTTGTAGAAGGAATGCGAAGCAGTTTTGATTTCTCAGTGCCGCTCAGCCTAGGGCATTGAGGCAATTTGCATGACATGTAGGACGTGAGAGAACAGATTACCTGGAGCTGTTGGAGTGCTGAGGAAATGTAGCTCTCCCAAGGAAGAGTGCAGTGTGTTGCCCTACACTTAGCATACACAGAGTGACAGGGAAAGGTATCCGGGCCTGGATGTTTCTTAGCAACCCAGTGGAGCCTGCCGGTACTCGGTGTTCTTGCACGGAATAGGGTGCCCAGGCGAGATCCTAGGTGTCTTGAAAAGCGTAGTAACGTTAAAAGAAAGGAGAACTGCAACTCCTGTCTCAAGGAAACTTCTCCACGTGCCGCTTCAGCAGGGCTCTTCAAGGCTTTACCTTGAGGAAAGGACTCACGTCAAGTTTCCTTGTAGCTCTAGAGCGTCTCAGGAGGAGCTCCCACCCAGGCTACGAAAGCACCCTGTTGATTTCGAGAAAACTCGTTCCCTTCCCAGAGCCCTGCCTACAGTGACTAGAAACTCGTCCAAAACACTGGTATTTAGGTAGGTTCAAGGCGGCATGAATGGAGCTTTCAAAATGGGAAAGCAAGCCTTGTGCCATCAGGTCTCCGTTTCCAGTGAACACGCAGCCTACCTCCTTGTGATTTCTACCAAGTTAATATACACTCTAGTGACACACTGGTCCCTTCCCTGAATAACGTGTTTTTGGCACGGAGTTCTGCATGTAGCGAACTGCCTCTCCCAAGGAATGCTCTAGGTACGCTATAGGGGCTTAGCCTCTTCTAAAACCCTGCAGTGTAAGAGGAAGAACTGTGCTTTGGTTACAGCAGGAACGCAAGCCAACTTTCTCCTGTAAGTATGGGGTCTTAAGGTATGACTTTGTAGAAGGAATGTGAAAGAGTATTGGTTTCTCAGTGCCGCTCAGCCTAGGGCACTGAGGCAGATATGCATGACATGTAGACGTGAGACAACAGATTGCCTGGAGCTGTTGGAGTGCTGAGGAAATCTAGCTCTCCCAAGGAGGCGTGCAGTGTGTTGCCCTACCCTTAGCATATTGAGAGTGACTGGGAAAGGTTTCCGGGCCTGGATGTTTCTGAGCTTCCCAGTCGAGCATGCCGGTCCTCGGTGTTCTTGCAGGGAATAGGGTGCCCACGAGAGTTACTAGGTGTCTTCATAAGCCTACTAACGTTCAAAGAAAGCAGAACTGCAACTCATGTCTCCAGGAAACTTCTCCACGCTTCGGATTCAGCAGGGCCCTTCAAGGCTTTACCTTGAGGAAACGACTCACGTCAAGTTTCCTTTGAGCTCTAGAGCGTCTCAGTTGGAGCTCCCACCCAGGCTACGAAAGCACCCTGTTGATTTAGAGAAAACTCGTTCCCTTCCCACAGCCCTGCCTACAGTGACTAGAGACCCGTCCAAAACACTGGTATTTAGGTAGCTTCAAGGCAGCATGAATGGAGCTTTCAAAATGGGAAAGCAAGCCTTGTGCCATCAGGTCTCCGTTTCCAGGGAACACGCAGCCTACCCCCTTGTGATGTCTACCAAGTAAATATTCCCTCAAACTACACAATGGTCCCTTCCCTGAAGAATGTTTCTTGGCACGGAGTTCTGCATGTAGCGAACTGCCTCTCCCAAGGAACGCTTTGGTAACGCTATCGGGGCTTAGGCTCTTCTAAAACCCTGCAGTGTAAGAGGAAGAACTGTGCTTTGGTTACAGGAGGAACGCAAGCCGAGTTTCTCCTGTAAGTATGGGGTCTTAAGGTATGACTTTGTAGAAGGAATGCGAAGCAGTTTTGATTTCTCAGTGCCGCTCAGCCTAGGGCATTGAGGCAATTTGCATGACATGTAGGACGTGAGAGAACAGATTACCTGGAGCTGTTGGAGTGCTGAGGAAATGTAGCTCTCCCAAGGAAGAGTGCAGTGTGTTGCCCTACACTTAGCATACACAGAGTGACTGGGAAAGGTATCCGGGCCTGGATGTTTCTTAGCAACCCAGTGGAGCCTGCCGGTACTCGGTGTTCTTGCACGGAATAGGGTGCCCAGGCGAGATCCTAGGTGTCTTGAAAAGCGTAGTAACGTTAAAAGAAAGGAGAACTGCAACTCATGTCTCAAGGAAACTTCTCCACGTTCCGCTTCAGCAGGGCTCTTCAAGGCTTTACCTTGAGGAAAGGACTCACGTCAAGTTTCATTGTAGCTCTAGAGCGTCTCAGGAGGAGCTCCCACCCAGGCTATGAAAGCACCCTGTTGATTTCGAGAAAACTCGTTCCCTTCCCAGAGCCCTGCCTACAGTGACTAGAGACCCGTCCAAAACACTGGTATTTAGGTAGGTTCAAGGCGGCATGAATGGAGCTTTCAAAATGGGAAAGCAAGCCTTGTGTCATCAGGTCCCCGTTTCCAGTGAACACGCAGCCTACCTCCCTGTGATTTCTACCAAGTTAATATACATTCTAGCGACACACTGGTCCCTTCCCTGAATAACGTGTTCTTGGCACGGAGTTCTGCATGTAGCGAACTGCCTCTCCCAAGGAATGCTCTAGGTACGCTATAGGGGCTTAGCCTCTTCTAAAACCCTGCAGTGTAAGAGGAAGAACTGTGCTTTGGTTACAGCAGGAACGCAAGACAACTTTCTCCTGTAAGTATGGGGTCTTAAGGTATGACTTTGTAGAAGGAATGTGAAAGAGTATTGGTTTCTCAGTGCGGCTCAGCCTAGGGCATTGAGGCAGATATGCATGACATGTAGACGTGAGACAACAGATTGCCTGGAGCTGTTGGAGTGCTGAGGAAATCTAGCTCTCCCAAGGAGGCGTGCAGTGTGTTGCCCTACCCTTAGCATATTGAGAGTGACTGGGAAAGGTTTCCGGGCCTGGATGTTTCTGAGCTTCCCAGTCGAGCATGCCGGTCCTCGGTGTTCGTGCAGGGAATAGGGTGCCCACGAGAGTTACTAGGTGTCTTCATAAGCGTACTAACGTTCAAAGAAAGCAGAACTGCAACTCATGTCTCCAGGAAACTGCTCCACGCTTCGGCTTCAGCAGGGCCCTTCAAGGCTTTACCTTGAGGAAACGACTCACGTCAAGTTTCCTTTGAGCTCTAGAGCGTCTCAGTTGGAGCTCCCACCCAGGCTACGAAAGCACCCTGTTGATTTAGAGAAAACTCGTTCCCTTCCCACAGCCCTGCCTACAGTGACTAGAGACCCGTCCAAAACACTGGTATTTAGGTAGCTTCAAGGCAGCATGAATGGAGCTTTCAAAATGGGAAAGCAAGCCTTGTGCCATCAGGTCTCCGTTTCCAGGGAACACGCAGCCTACCCCCTTGTGATGTCTACCAAGTAAATATTCCCTCAAACTACACAATGGTCCCTTCCCTGAAGAATGTTTTCTTGGCACGGAGTTCTGCATGTAGCGAACTGCCTCTCCCAAGGAACGCTTTGGTAACGCTATCGGGGCTTAGGCTCTTCTAAAACCCTGCAGTGTAAGAGGAAGAACTGTGCTTTGGTTACAGGAGGAACGCAAGCCGAGTTTCTCCTGTAAGTATGGGGTCTTAAGGTATGACTTTGTAGAAGGAATGCGAAGCAGTTTTGATTTCTCAGTGCCGCTCAGCCTAGGGCATTGAGGCAATTTGCATGACATGTAGGACGTGAGAGAACAGATTACCTGGAGCTGTTGGAGTGCTGAGGAAATGTAGCTCTCCCAAGGAAGAGTGCAGTGTGTTGCCCTACACTTAGCATACACAGAGTGACTGGGAAAGGTATCCGGGCCTGGATGTTTCTTAGCAACCCAGTGGAGCCTGCCGGTACTCGGTGTTCTTGCACGGAATAGGGTGCCCAGGCGAGATCCTAGGTGTCTTGAAAAGCGTAGTAACGTTAAAAGAAAGGAGAACTGCAACTCATGTCTCAAGGAAACTTCTCTACGCTTCGGCTTCAGCAGGGCCCTTCAAGGCTTTACCTTGAGGAAACGACTCACGTCAAGTTTCCTTTGAGCTCTAGAGCGTCTCAGTTGGAGCTCCCACCCAGGCTACGAAAGCACCCTGTTGATTTAGAGAAAACTCGTTCCCTTCCCACAGCCCTGCCTACAGTGACTAGAGACCCGTCCAAAACACTGGTATTTAGGTAGCTTCAAGGCAGCATGAATGGAGCTTTCAAAATGGGAAAGCAAGCCTTGTGCCATCAGGGCTCCGTTTCCAGGGAACACGCAGCCTACCCCCTTGTGATGTCTACCAAGTAAATATTCCCTCAAACTACACAATGGTCCCTTCCCTGAAGAATGTTTTCTTGGCACGGAGTTCTGCATGTAGCGAACTGCCTCTCCCAAGGAACGCTTTGGTAACGCTATCGGGGCTTAGGCTCTTCTAAAACCCTGCAGTGTAAGAGGAAGAACTGTGCTTTGGTTACAGGAGGAACGCAAGCCGAGTTTCTCCTGTAAGTATGGGGTCTTAAGGTATGACTTTGTAGAAGGAATGCGAAGCAGTTTTGATTTCTCAGTGCCGCTCAGCCTAGGGCATTGAGGCAATTTGCATGACATGTAGGACGTGAGAGAACAGATTACCTGGAGCTGTTGGAGTGCTGAGGAAATGTAGCTCTCCCAAGGAAGAGTGCAGTGTGTTGCCCTACACTTAGCATACACAGAGTGACTGGGAAAGGTATCCGGGCCTGGATATTTCTTAGCAACCCAGTGGAGCCTGCCAGTACTCGGTGTTCTTGCACGGAATAGGGTGCCCAGGCGAGATCCTAGGTGTCTTGAAAAGCGTAGTAACGTTAAAAGAAAGGAGAACTGCAACTCCTGTCTCAAGGAAACTTCTCCACGTGCCGCTTCAGCAGGGCTCTTCAAGGCTTTACCTTGAGGAAAGGACTTACGTCAAGTTTCCTTGTAGCTCTAGAGCGTCTCAGGAGGAGCTCCCACCCAGGCTACGAAAGCACCCTGTTGATTTCGAGAAAACTCGTTCCCTTCCCAGAGCCGTGCCTACAGTGACTAGAAACTCGTCCAAAACACTGGTATTTAGGTAGGTTCAAGGCGGCATGAATGGAGCTTTCAAAATGGGAAAGCAAGCCTTGTGCCATCAGGTCCCCGTTTCCAGTGAACACGCAGCCTACCTCCCTGTGATTTCTACCAAGTTAATATACATTCTAGCGACACACTGGTCCCTTCCCTGAATAACGTGTTCTTGGCACGGAGTTATGCATGTAGCGAACTGCCTCTCCCAAGGAATGCTCTAGGTACGCTATAGGGGCTTAGCCTCTTCTAAAACCCTGCAGTGTAAGAGGAAGAACTGTGCTTTGGTTACAGCAGGAACGCAAGGCAACTTTCTCCTGTAAGTATGGGGTCTTAAGGTATGACTTTGTAGAAGGAATGTGAAAGAGTATTGGTTTCTCAGTGCGGCTCAGCCTAGGGCATTGAGGCAGATATGCATGACATGTAGACGTGAGACAACAGATTGCCTGGAGCTGTTGGAGTGCTGAGGAAATCTAGCTCTCCCAAGGAGGCGTGCAGTGTGTTGCCCTACCCTTAGCATATTGAGAGTGACTGGGAAAGGTTTCCGGGCCTGGATGTTTCTGAGCTTCCCAGTCGAGCATGCCGGTCCTCGGTGTTCTTGCAGGGAATAGGGTGCCCACGAGAGTTACTAGGTGTCTTCATAAGCGTACTAACGTTCAAAGAAAGCAGAACTGCAACTCATGTCTCCAGGAAACTGCTCCACGCTTCGGCTTCAGCAGGGCCCTTCAAGGCTTTACCTTGAGGAAACGACTCACGTCAAGTTTCCTTTGAGCTCTAGAGCGTCTCAGTTGGAGCTCCCACCCAGGCTACGAAAGCACCCTGTTGATTTAGAGAAAACTCGTTCCCTTCCCACAGCCCTGCCTACAGTGACTAGAGACCCGTCCAAAACACTGGTATTTAGGTAGCTTCAAGGCAGCATGAATGGAGCTTTCAAAATGGGAAAGCAAGCCTTGTGCCATCAGGTCTCCGTTTCCAGGGAACACGCAGCCTACCCCCTTGTGATGTCTACCAAGTAAATATTCCCTCAAACTACACAATGGTCCCTTCCTTGAAGAATGTTTTCTTGGCACGGAGTTCTGCATGTAGCGAACTGCCTCTCCCAAGGAACGCTTTGGTAACGCTATCGGGGCTTAGGCTCTTCTAAAACCCTGCAGTGTAAGAGGAAGAACTGTGCTTTGGTTACAGGAGGAACGCAAGCCGAGTTTCTCCTGTAAGTATGGGGTCTTAAGGTATGACTTTGTAGAAGGAATGCGAAGCAGTTTTGATTTCTCAGTGCCGCTCAGCCTAGGGCATTGAGGCAATTTGCATGACATGTAGGACGTGAGAGAACAGATTACCTGGAGCTGTTGGAGTGCTGAGGAAATGTAGCTCTCCCAAGGAAGAGTGCAGTGTGTTGCCCTACACTTAGCATACACAGAGTGACTGGGAAAGGTATCCGGGCCTGGATGTTTCTTAGCAACCCAGTGGAGCCTGCCGGTACTCGGTGTTCTTGCACGGAATAGGGTGCCCAGGCGAGATCCTAGGTGTCTTGAAAAGCGTAGTAACGTTAAAAGAAAGGAGTACTGCAACTCATGTCTCAAGGAAACTTCTCTACGCTTCGGCTTCAGCAGGGCCCTTCAAGGCTTTACCTTGAGGAAACGACTCACGTCAAGTTTCCTTTGAGCTCTAGAGCGTCTCAGTTGGAGCTCCCACCCAGGCTACGAAAGCACCCTGTTGATTTAGAGAAAACTCGTTCCCTTCCCACAGCCCTGCCTACAGTGACTAGAGACCCGTCCAAAACACTGGTATTTAGGTAGCTTCAAGGCAGCATGAATGGAGCTTTCAAAATGGGAAAGCAAGCCTTGTGCCATCAGGGCTCCGTTTCCAGGGAACACGCAGCCTACCCCCTTGTGATGTCTACCAAGTAAATATTCCCTCAAACTACACAATGGTCCCTTCCCTGAAGAATGTTTTCTTGGCACGGAGTTCTGCATGTAGTGAACTGCCTCTCCCAAGGAACGCTTTGGTAACGCTATCGGGGCTTAGGCTCTTCTAAAACCCTGCAGTGTAAGAGGAAGAACTGTGCTTTGGTTACAGGAGGAACGCAAGCCGAGTTTCTCCTCTAAGTATGGGGTCTTAAGGTATGACTTTGTAGAAGGAATGCGAAGCAGTTTTGATTTCTCAGTGCCGCTCAGCCTAGGGCATTGAGGCAATTTGCATGACATGTAGGACGTGAGAGAACAGATTACCTGGAGCTGTTGGAGTGCTGAGGAAATGTAGCTCTCCCAAGGAAGAGTGCAGTGTGTTGCCCTACACTTAGCATACACAGAGTGACAGGGAAAGGTATCCGGGCCTGGATGTTTCTTAGCAACCAAGTGGAGCCTGCCGGTACTCGGTGTTCTTGCACGGAATAGGGTGCCCAGGCGAGATCCTAGGTGTCTTGAAAAGCGTACTAACGTTAAAAGAAAGGAGAACTGCAACTCCTGTCTCAAGGAAACTTCTCCACGTGCCGCTTCAGCAGGGCTCTTCAAGGCTTTACCTTGAGGAAAGGACTCACGTCAAGTTTCCTTGTAGCTCTAGAGCGTCTCAGGAGGAGCTCCCACCCAGGCTACGAAAGCACCCTGTTGATTTCGAGAAAACTCGTTCCCTTCCCAGAGCCCTGCCTACAGTGACTAGAAACTCGTCCAAAACACTGGTATTTAGGTAGGTTCAAGGCGGCATGAATGGAGCTTTCAAAATGGGAAAGCAAGCCTTGTGCCATCAGGTCTCCGTTTCCAGTGAACACGCAGCCTACCTCCTTGTGATTTCTACCAAGTTAATATACACTCTAGTGACACACTGGTCCCTTCCCTGAATAACGTGTTTTTGGCACGGAGTTCTGCATGTAGCGAACTGCCTCTCCCAAGGAATGCTCTAGGTACGCTATAGGGGCTTAGCCTCTTCTAAAACCCTGCAGTGTAAGAGGAAGAACTGTGCTTTGGTTACAGCAGGAACGCAAGCCAACTTTCTCCTGTAAGTATGGGGTCTTAAGGTATGACTTTGTAGAAGGAATGTGAAAGAGTATTGGTTTCTCAGTGCCGCTCAGCCTAGGGCACTGAGGCAGATATGCATGACATGTAGACGTGAGACAACAGATTGCCTGGAGCTGTTGGAGTGCTGAGGAAATCTAGCTCTCCCAAGGAGGCGTGCAGTGTGTTGCCCTACCCTTAGCATATTGAGAGTGACTGGGAAAGGTTTCCGGGCCTGGATGTTTCTGAGCTTCCCAGTTGAGCATGCCGGTCCTCGGTGTTCTTGCAGGGAATAGGGTGCCCACGAGAGTTACTAGGTGTCTTCATAAGCGTACTAACGTTCAAAGAAAGCAGAACTGCAACTCATGTCTCCAGGAAACTGCCCCAAGCTTCGGCTTCAGCAGGGCCCTTCAAGGCTTTACGTTGAGGAAACGACTCACGTCAAGTTTCCTTTGAGCTCTAGAGCGTCTCAGTTGGAGCTCCCACCCAGGCTACGAAAGCACCCTGTTGATTTAGAGAAAACTCGTTCCCTTCCCACAGCCCTGCCTACAGTGACTAGAGACCCGTCCAAAACACTGGTATTTAGGTAGCTTCAAGGCAGCATGAATGGAGCTTTCAAAATGGGAAAGCAAGCCTTGTGCCATCAGGTCTCCGTTTCCAGGGAACACGCAGCCTACCCCCTTGTGATGTCTACCAAGTAAATATTCCCTCAAACTACACAATTGTCCCTTCCCTGAAGAATGTTTTCTTGGCACGGAGTTCTGCATGTAGCGAACTGCCTCTCCCAAGGAACGCTTTGGTAACGCTATCGGGGCTTAGGCTCTTCTAAAACCCTGCAGTGTAAGAGGAAGAACTGTGCTTTGGTTACAGGAGGAACGCAAGCCGAGTTTCTCCTGTAAGTATGGGGTCTTAAGGTATGACTTTGTAGAAGGAATGCGAAGCAGTTTTGATTTCTCAGTGCCGCTCAGCCTAGGGCATTGAGGCAATTTGCATGACATGTAGGACGTGAGAGAACAGATTACCTGGAGCTGTTGGAGTGCTGAGGAAATGTAGCTCTCCCAAGGAAGAGTGCAGTGTGTTGCCCTACACTTAGCATACACAGGGTGACTGGGAAAGGTATCCGGGCCTGGATGTTTCTTAGCAACCCAGTGGAGCCTGCCGGTACTCGGTGTTCTTGCACGGAATAGGGTGCCCAGGCGAGATCCTAGGTGTCTTGAAAAGCGTAGTAACGTTAAAAGAAAGGAGAACTGCAACTCATGTCTCAAGGAAACTTCTCCACGTTCCGCTTCAGCAGGGCTCTTCAAGGCTTTACCTTGAGGAAAGGACTCACGTCAAGTTTCATTGTAGCTCTAGAGCGTCTCAGGAGGAGCTCCCACCCAGGCTATGAAAGCACCCTGTTGATTTCGAGAAAACTCGTTCCCTTCCCAGAGCCCTGCCTACAGTGACTAGAGACCCGTCCAAAACACTGGTATTTAGGTAGGTTCAAGGCGGCATGAATGGAGCTTTCAAAATGGGAAAGCAAGCCTTGTGTCATCAGGTCCCCGTTTCCAGTGAACACGCAGCCTACCTCCCTGTGATTTCTACCAAGTTAATATACATTCTAGCGACACACTGGTCCCTTCCCTGAATAACGTGTTCTTGGCACGGAGTTCTGCATGTAGCGAACTGCCTCTCCCAAGGAATGCTCTAGGTACGCTATAGGGGCTTAGCCTCTTCTAAAACCCTGCAGTGTAAGAGGAAGAACTGTGCTTTGGTTACAGCAGGAACGCAAGACAACTTTCTCCTGTAAGTATGGGGTCTTAAGGTATGACTTTGTAGAAGGAATGTGAAACAGTATTGGTTACTCAGTGCCGCTCAGCCTAGGGCATTGAGGCAGATATGCATGACATGTAGACGTGAGACAACAGATTGCCTGGAGCTGTTGGAGTGCTGAGGAAATCTAGCTCTCCCAAGGAGGCGTGCAGTGTGTTGCCCTACACTTAGCATATTGAGAGTGACTGGGAAAGGTTTCCGGGCCTGGATGTTTCTGAGCTTCCCAGTCGAGCATGCCGGTCCTCGGTGTTCTTGCAGGGAATAGGGTGCCCACGGGAGTTACTAGGTGTCTTCATAAGCGTACTAACGTTCAAAGAAAGCAGAACTGCAACTCATGTCTCCAGGAAACTGCTCCACGCTTCGGCTTCAGCAGGGCTCTTCAAGGCTTTACCTTGAGGAAACGACTCACGTCAAGTTTCCTTTGAGCTCTAGAGCGTCTCAGGTGGAGCTCCCACCCAGGCTACGAAAGCACCCTGTTGATATAGAGAAAACTCGTTCCCTTCCCAGAGCCCTGCCTACAGTGACTAGAGACCCGTCCAAAACACTGGTATTTAGGTAGCTTCAAGGCAGCATGAATGGAGCTTTCAAAATGGGAAAGCAAGCCTTGTGCCATCAGGTCTCCGTTTCCAGTGAGCACGCAGCCTACCCCCTTGTGATTTCTACCAAGTAAATATTCCCTCAAACTACACAATGGTCCCTTCCCTGAAGAATGTTTTCTTGGCACGGAGTTCTGCATGTAGCGAACTGCCTCTCCCAAGGAACGCTTTGGTAACGCTATCGGGGCTTAGGCTCTTCTAAAACCCTGCAGTGTAAGAGGAAGAACTGTGCTTTGGTTACAGGAGGAACGCAAGCCGAGTTTCTCCTCTAAGTATGGGGTCTTAAGGTATGACTTTGTAGAAGGAATGCGAAGCAGTTTTGATTTCTCAGTGCCGCTCAGCCTAGGGCATTGAGGGAATTTGCATGACATGTAGGACATGAGAGAACAGATTACTTGGAGCTGTTGGAGTGCTGAGGAAATGTAGCTCTCCCAAGGAAGAGTGCAGTGTGTTGCCCTACACTTAGCATACACAGAGTGACTGGGAAAGGTATCCGGGCCTGGATGTTTCTTAGCAACCCAGTGGAGCCTGCCGGTACTCGGTGTTCTTGCACGGAATAGGGTGCCCAGGCGAGATCCTAGGTGTCTTGAAAAGCATAGTAACGTTAAAAGAAAGGAGAACTGCAACTCATGTCTCAAGGAAACTTCTCCACGTGCCGCTTCAGCAGGGCTCTTCAAGGCTTTACCTTGAGGAAAGGACTCACGTCAAGTTTCCTTGTAGCTCTAGAGCGTCTCAGGAGGAGCTCCCACCCAGGCTATGAAAGCACCCTGTTGATTTAGAGAAAACTCGTTCCCTTCCCAGAGCCCTGCCTACAGTGACTAGAAACTCGTCCAAAACACTTGTATTTAGGTAGGGTCAAGGCGGCATGAATGGAGCTTTCAAAATGGGAAAGCAAGCCTTGTGCCATCAGGTCCCCGTTTCCAGTGAACACGCAGCCTACCTCCCTGTGATTTCTACCAAGTTAATATACATTCTAGCGACACACTGGTCCCTTCCCTGAATAACGTGTTCTTGGCACGGAGTTCTGCATGTAGCGAACTGCCTCTCCCAAGGAATGCTCTAGGTACGCTATCGGGGCTTAGGCTCTTCTAAAACCCTGCAGTGTAAGAGGAAGAACTGTGCTTTGGTTACAGGAGGAACGCAAGCCGAGTTTCTCCTGTAAGTATGGGGTCTTAAGGTATGACTTTGTAGAAGGAATGCGAAGCAGTTTTGATTTCTCAGTGCCGCTCAGCCTAGGGCATTGAGGCAATTTGCATGACATGTAGGACGTGAGAGAACAGATTACCTGGAGCTGTTGGAGTGCTGAGGAAATGTAGCTCTCCCAAGGAAGAGTGCAGTGTGTTGCCCTACACTTAGCATACACAGAGTGACTGGGAAAGGTATCCGGGCCTGAATGTTTCTTAGCAACCCAGTGGAGCCTGCCGGTACTCGGTGTTCTTGCATGGAATAGGGTGCCCAGGCGAGATCCTAGGTGTCTTGAAAAGCGTAGTAACGTTAAAAGAAAGGAGAACTGCAACTCATGTCTCAAGGAAACTTCTCTACGCTTCGGCTTCAGCAGGGCCCTTCAAGGCTTTACCTTGAGGAAACGACTCACGTCAAGTTTCCTTTGAGCTCTAGAGCATCTCAGTTGGAGCTCCCACCCAGGCTACGAAAGCACCCTGTTGATTTAGAGAAAACTCGTTCCCTTCCCACAGCCCTGCCTACAGTGACTAGAGACCCGTCCAAAACACTGGTATTTAGGTAGCTTCAAGGCAGCATGAATGGAGCTTTCAAAATGGGAAAGCAAGCCTTGTGCCATCAGGTCTCCGTTTCCAGGGAACACGCAGCCTACCCCCTTGTGATGTCTACCAAGTAAATATTCCCTCAAAATACACAATGGTCCCTTCCCTGAAGAATGTTTTCTTGGCACGGAGTTCTGCATGTAGCGAACTGCCTCTCCCAAGGAACGCTTTGGTAACGCTATCGGGGCTTAGGCTTTTCTAAAACCCTGCAGTGTAAGAGGAAGAACTGTGCTTTGGTTACAGGAGGAACGCAAGCCGAGTTTCTCCTCTAAGTATGGGGTCTTAAGGTATGACTTTGTAGAAGGAATGCGAAGCAGTTTTGATTTCTCAGTGCCGCTCAGCCTAGGGCATTGAGGCAATTTGCATGGCATGTAGGACGTGAGAAAACAGATTACCTGGAGCTGTTGGAGTGCTGAGGAAATGTAGCTCTCCCAAGGAAGAGTGCAGTGTGTTGCCCTACACTTAGCATACACAGAGTGACTGGGAAAGGTATCCGGGCCTGGATGTTTCTTAGCAACCCAGTGGAGCCTGCCGGTACTCAGTGTTCTTGCACGGAATAGGGTGCCCAGGCGAGATCCTAGGTGTCTTGAAAAGCGTACTAATGTTAAAAGAAAGGAGAACTGCAACTCATGTCTCAAGGAAACTTCTCCACGTTCCGCTTCAGCAGGGCTCTTCAAGGCTTTACCTTGAGGAAAGGACTCACGTCAAGTTTCCTTGAGGCTCTAGAGCATCTCAGGAGGAGCTCCCACCCAGGCTATGAAAGCACCCTGTTGATTTAGAGAAAACTCGTTCCCTTCCCAGAGCCCTGCCTACAGTGACTAGAAACTCGTCCAAAACTCTGGTATTTAGGTAGGTTCAAGGCGGCATGAATGGAGCTTTCAAAATGGGAAAGCAAGCCTTGTGCCATCAGGTCCCCGTTCCCAGTGAACACGCAGCCTACCTCCCTGTGATTTCTACCAAGTTAATATACATTCTAGCGACACACTGGTCCCTTCCCTGAATAACGTGTTCTTGGCACGGAGTTCTGCATGTAGCGAACTGCCTCTCCCAAGGAATGCTCTAGGTACGCTATAGGGGCTTAGCCTCTTCTAAAACCCTGCAGTGTAAGAGGAAGAACTGTGCTTTGGTTACAGCAGGAACGCAAGGCAACTTTCTCCTGTAAGTATGGGGTCTTAAGGTATGACTTTGTAGAAGGAATGTGAAAGAGTATTGGTTTCTCAGTGCCGCTCAGCCTAGGGCACTGAGGCAGATATGCATGACATGTAGACGTGAGACAACAGATTGCCTGGAGCTGTTGGAGTGCTGAGGAAATCTAGCTCTCCCAAGGAGGCGTGCAGTGTGTTGCCCTACCCTTAGCATATTGAGAGTGACTGGGAAAGGTTTCCGGGCCTGGATGTTTCTGAGCTTCCCAGTCGAGCATGCCGGTCCTCGGTGTTCTTGCAGGGAATAGGGTGCCCACGAGAGTTACTTGTGTCTTCATAAGCGTACTAACGTTCAAAGAAAGCAGAACTACAACTCATGTCTCCAGGAAACTGCTCCACGCTTCGGCTTCAGCAGGGCTCTTCAAGGATTTACCTTGAGGAAACGACTCACGTCAAGTTTCCTTTGAGCTCTAGAGCGTCTCAGGTGGAGCTCCCACCCAGGCTACGAAAGCACCCTGTTGATTTAGAGAAAACTCGTTCCCTTCCCACAGCCCTGCCTACAGTGACTAGAGACCCGTCCAAAACACTGGTATTTAGGTAGCTTCAAGGCAGCATGAATGGAGCTTTCAAAATGGGAAAGCAAGCCTTGTGCCATCAGGTCTCCGTTTCCAGGGAACACGCAGCCTACCCCCTTGTGATGTCTACCAAGTAAATATTCCCTCAAACTACACAATGGTCCCTTCCCTGAAGAATGTTTTCTTGGCACGGAGTTCTGCATGTAGCGAACTGCCTCTCCCAAGGAACGCTTTGGTAACGCTATCGGGGCTTAGGCTCTTCTAAAACCCTGCAGTGTAAGAGGAAGAACTGTGCTTTGGTTACAGGAGGAACGCAAGCCGAGTTTCTCCTGTAAGTATGGGGTCTTAAGGTATGACTTTGTAGAAGGAATGCGAAGCAGTTTTGATTTCTCAGTGCCGCTCAGCCTAGGGCATTGAGGCAATTTGCATGACATGTAGGACGTGAGAGAACAGATTACCTGGAGCTGTTGGAGTGCTGAGGAAATGTAGCTCTCACAAGGAAGAGTGCAGTGTGTTGCCCTACACTTAGCATACACAGAGTGACTGGGAAAGGTATCCGGGTCTGGATGTTTCTTAGCAACCCAGTGGAGCCTGCCGGTACTCGGTGTTCTTGCACGGAATAGGGTGCCCAAGCGAGATTCTAGGTGTCTTGAAAAGCGTAGTAACGTTAAAAGAAAGGAGAACTGCAACTCATGTCTCAAGGAAACTTCTCCACGTTCCGCTTCAGCAGGGCTCTTCAAGGCTTTACCTTGAGGAAAGGACTCACGTCAAGTTTCCTTGTAGCTCTAGAGCGTCTCAGGAGGAGCTCCCACCCAGGCTATGAAAGCACCCTGTTGATTTAGAGAAAACTCGTTCCCTTCCCAGAGCCCTGCCTACAGTGACTAGAAACTCGTCCAAAACACTGGTATTTAGGTAGGTTCAAGGCGGCATGAATGGAGCTTTCAAAATGGGAAAGCAAGCCTTGTGCCATCAGGTCCCCATTTCCAGTGAACACGCAGCCTACCTCCCTGTGATTTCTACCAAGTTAATATACATTCTAGCGACACACTGGTCCCTTCCCTGAATAACGTGTTCTTGGCACGGAGTTCTGCATGTAGCGAACTGCCTCTCCCAAGGAATGCTCTAGGTACGCTATAGGGGTTTAGCCTCTTCTAAAACCCTGCAGTGTAAGAGGAAGAACTGTGCTTTGGTTACAGCAGGAACGCAAGGCAACTTTCTCCTGTAAGTTTGGGGTCTTAAGGTATGACTTTGTAGAAGGAATGTGAAAGAGTATTGGTTTCTCAGTGGGGCTCAGCCTAGGGCATTGAGGCAGATATGCATGACATGTAGATGTGAGACAACAGATTGCCTGGAGCTGTTGGAGTGCTGAGGAAATCTAGCTCTCCCAAGGAGGCGTGCAGTGTGTTGCCCTACCCTTAGCATATTGAGAGTGACTGGGAAAGGTATCCGGGCCTGGATGTTTCTGAGCTTCCCAGTTGAGCATGCCGGTCCTCGGTGTTCTTGCAGGGAATAGGGTGCCCACGAGAGTTACTAGGTGTCTTCATAAGCGTACTAACGTTCAAAGAAAGCAGAACTGCAACTCATGTCTCCAGGAAACTGCCCCACGCTTCGGCTTCAGCAGGGCCCTTCAAGGCTTTACCTTGAGGAAACGACTCACATCAAGTTTCTTTGAGCTCTAGAGCGTCTCAGTTGGAGCTCCCACCCAGGCTACGAAAGCACCCTGTTGATTTAGAGAAAACTCGTTCCCTTCCCACAGCCCTGCCTACAGTGACTAGAGACCCGTCCAAAACACTGGTATTTAGGTAGCTTCAAGGCAGCATGAATGGAGCTTTCAAAATGGGAAAGCAAGCCTTGTGCCATCAGGTCTCCGTTTCCAGGGAACACGCAGCCTACCCCCTTGTGATGTCTACCAAGTAAATATTCCCTCAAACTACACAATGGTCCCTTCCCTGAAGAATGTTTTCTTGGCACGGAGTTCTGCATGTAGCGAACTGCCTCTCCCAAGGAACGCTTTGGTAACGCTATCGGGGCTTAGGCTCTTCTAAAACCCTGCAGTGTAAGAGGAAGAACTGTGCTTTGGTTACAGGAGGAACGCAAGCCGAGTTTCTCCTCTAAGTATGGGGTCTTAAGGTATGACTTTGTAGAAGGAATGCGAAGCAGTTTTGATTTCTCAGTGCCGCTCAGCCTAGGGCATTGAGGCAATTTGCATGGCATGTAGGACGTGAGAGAACAGATTACCTGGAGCTGTTGGAGTGCTGAGGAAATGTAGCTCTCACAAGGAAGAGTGCAGTGTGTTGCCCTACACTTAGCATACACAGAGTGACTGGGAAAGGTATCCGGGCCTGGATGTTTCTTAGCAACCCAGTAGAGCCTGCCGGTACTCGGTGTTCTTGCACGGAATAGGGTGCCCAGGCGAGATCCCAGGTGTCTTGAAAAGCGTAGTAACGTTAAAAGAAAGGAGAACTGCAACTCATGTCTCAAGGAAACTTCTCCACGTGCCGCTTCAGCAGGGCTCTTCAAGGCTTTACCTTGAGGAAAGGACTCACGTCAAGTTTCCTTGTAGCTCTAGAGCGTCTCAGGAGGAGCTCCCACCCAGGCTATGAAAGCACCCTGTTGATTTAGAGAAAACTCGTTCCCTTCCCAGAGCCCTGCCTACAGTGACTAGAAACTCGTCCAAAACACTGGTATTTAGGTAGGTTCAAGGCGGCATGAATGGAGCTTTCAAAATGGGAAAGCAAGCCTTGTGCCATCAGGTCCCCATTTCCAGTGAACACGCAGCCTACCTCCCTGTGATTTCTACCAAGTTAATATACATTCTAGCGACACACTGGTCCCTTCCCTGAATAACGTGTTCTTGGCACGGAGTTCTGCATGTAGCGAACTGCCTCTCCCAAGGAATGCTCTAGGTACGCTATAGGGGTTTAGCCTCTTCTAAAACCCTGCAGTGTAAGAGGAAGAACTGTGCTTTGGTTACAGCAGGAACGCAAGGCAACTTTCTCCTGTAAGTTTGGGGTCTTAAGGTATGACTTTGTAGAAGGAATGTGAAAGAGTATTGGTTTCTCAGTGGGGCTCAGCCTAGGGCATTGAGGCAGATATGCATGACATGTAGACGTGAGACAACAGATTGCCTGGAGCTGTTGGAGTGCTGAGGAAATCTAGCTCTCCCAAGGAGGCGTGCAGTGTGTTGCCCTACCCTTAGCATATTGAGAGTGACTGGGAAAGGTTTCCGGGCCTGGATGTTTCTGAGCTTCCCAGTTGAGCATGCCGGTCCTCGGTGTTCTTGCAGGGAATAGGGTGCCCACGACAGTTACTAGGTGTCTTCATAAGCGTACTAACGTTCAAAGAAAGCAGAACTGCAACTCATGTCTCCAGGAAACTGCCCCACGCTTCGGCTTCAGCAGGGCCCTTCAAGGCTTTACCTTGAGGAAACGACTCACGTCAAGTTTCCTTTGAGCTCTAGAGCGTCTCAGTTGGAGCTCCCACCCAGGCTACGAAAGCACCCTGTTGATTTAGAGAAAACTCGTTCCCTTCCCACAGCCCTGCCTACAGTGACTAGAGACCCGTCCAAAACACTGGTATTTAGGTAGCTTCAAGGCAGCATGAATGGAGCTTTCAAAATGGGAAAGCAAGCCTTGTGCCATCAGGTCTCCGTTTCCAGGGAACACGCAGCCTACCCCCTTGTGATGTCTACCAAGTAAATATTCCCTCAAACTACACAATGGTCCCTTCCCTGAAGAATGTTTTCTTGGCACGGAGTTCTGCATATAGCGAACTGCCTCTCCCAAGGAACGCTTTGGTAACGCTATCGGGGTTAGGCTCTTCTAAAACCCTGCAGTGTAAGAGGAAGAACTGTGCTTTGGTTACAGGAGGAACGCAAGCCGAGTTTCTCCTGTAAGTATGGGGTCTTAAGGTATGACTTTGTAGAAGGAATGCGAAGCAGTTTTGATTTCTCAGTGCCGCTCAGCCTAGGGCATTGAGGCAATTTGCATGACATGTAGGACGTGAGAGAACAGATTACCCGGAGCTGTTGGAGTGCTGAGGAAATGTAGCTCTCCCAAGGAAGAGTGCAGTGTGTTGCCCTACACTTAGCATACACAGAGTGACTGGGAAAGGTATCCGGGCCTGGATGTTTCTTAGCAACCCAGTGGAGCCTGCCGGTACTCGGTGTTCTTGCACGGAATAGGGTGCCCAGGCGAGATCCTAGGTGTCTTGAAAAGCGTAGTAACGTTAAAAGAAAGGAGAACTGCAACTCCTGTCTCAAGGAAACTTCTCCACGTGCCGCTTCAGCAGGGCTCTTCAAGGCTTTACCTTGAGGAAAGGACTCACGTCAAGTTTCCTTGTAGCTCTAGAGCGTCTCAGGAGGAGCTCCCACCCAGGCTATGAAAGCACCCTGTTGATTTAGAGAAAACTCGTTCCCTTCCCAGAGCCCTGCCTACAGTGACTAGAAACTCGTCCAAAACACTGGTATTTAGGTAGGTTCAAGGCGGCATGAATGGAGCTTTCAAAATGGGAAAGCAAGCCTTGTGCCATCAGGTCCCCATTTCCAGTGAACACGCAGCCTACCTCCCTGTGATTTCTACCAAGTTAATATACATTCTAGCGACACACTGGTCCCTTCCCTGAATAACGTGTTCTTGGCACGGAGTTCTGCATGTAGCGAACTGCCTCTCCCAAGGAATGCTCTAGGTACGCTATAGGGGTTTAGCCTCTTCTAAAACCCTGCAGTGTAAGAGGAAGAACTGTGCTTTGGTTACAGCAGGAACGCAAGGCAACTTTCTCCTGTAAGTTTGGGGTCTTAAGGTATGACTTTGTAGAAGGAATGTGAAAGAGTATTGGTTTCTCAGTGGGGCTCAGCCTAGGGCATTGAGGCAGATATGCATGACATGTAGACGTGAGACAACAGATTGCCTGGAGCTGTTGGAGTGCTGAGGAAATCTAGCTCTCCCAAGGAGGCGTGCAGTGTGTTGCCCTACCCTTAGCATATTGAGAGTGACTGGGAAAGGTATCCGGGCCTGGATGTTTCTGAGCTTCCCAGTTGAGCATGCCGGTCCTCGGTGTTCTTGCAGGGAATAGGGTGCCCACGAGAGTTACTAGGTGTCTTCATAAGCGTACTAACGTTCAAAGAAAGCAGAACTGCAACTCATGTCTCCAGGAAACTGCCCCACGCTTCGGCTTCAGCAGGGCCCTTCAAGGCTTTACCTTGAGGAAACGACTCACGTCAAGTTTCCTTTGAGCTCTAGAGCGTCTCAGTTGGAGCTCCCACCCAGGCTACGAAAGCACCCTGTTGATTTAGAGAAAACTCGTTCCCTTCCCACAGCCCTGCCTACAGTGACTAGAGACCCGTCCAAAACACTGGTATTTAGGTAGCTTCAAGGCAGCATGAATGGAGCTTTCAAAATGGGAAAGCAAGCCTTGTGCCATCAGGTCTCCGTTTCCAGGGAACACGCAGCCTACCCCCTTGTGATGTCTACCAAGTAAATATTCCCTCAAACTACACAATGGTCCCTTCCCTGAAGAATGTTTTCTTGGCACGGAGTTCTGCATGTAGCGAACTGCCTCTCCCAAGGAACGCTTTGGTAACGCTATCGGGGCTTAGGCTCTTCTAAAACCCTGCAGTGTAAGAGGAAGAACTGTGCTTTGGTTACAGGAGGAACGCAAGCCGAGTTTCTCCTCTAAGTATGGGGTCTTAAGGTATGACTTTGTAGAAGGAATGCGAAGCAGTTTTGATTTCTCAGTGCCGCTCAGCCTAGGGCATTGAGGCAATTTGCATGGCATGTAGGACGTGAGAGAACAGATTACCTGGAGCTGTTGGAGTGCTGAGGAAATGTAGCTCTCACAAGGAAGAGTGCAGTGTGTTGCCCTACACTTAGCATACACAGAGTGACTGGGAAAGGTATCCGGGCCTGGATGTTTCTTAGCAACCCAGTAGAGCCTGCCGGTACTCGGTGTTCTTGCACGGAATAGGGTGCCCAGGCGAGATCCCAGGTGTCTTGAAAAGCGTAGTAACGTTAAAAGAAAGGAGAACTGCAACTCATGTCTCAAGGAAACTTCTCCACGTGCCGCTTCAGCAGGGCTCTTCAAGGCTTTACCTTGAGGAAAGGACTCACGTCAAGTTTCCTTGTAGCTCTAGAGCGTCTCAGGAGGAGCTCCCACCCAGGCTATGAAAGCACCCTGTTGATTTAGAGAAAACTCGTTCCCTTCCCAGAGCCCTGCCTACAGTGACTAGAAACTCGTCCAAAACACTGGTATTTAGGTAGGTTCAAGGCAGCATGAATGGAGCTTTCAAAATGGGAAAGCAAGCCTTGTGCCATCAGGTCCCCATTTCCAGTGAACACGCAGCCTACCTCCCTGTGATTTCTACCAAGTTAATATACATTCTAGCGACACACTGGTCCCTTCCCTGAATAACGTGTTCTTGGCACGGAGTTCTGCATGTAGCGAACTGCCTCTCCCAAGGAATGCTCTAGGTACGCTATAGGGGTTTAGCCTCTTCTAAAACCCTGCAGTGTAAGAGGAAGAACTGTGCTTTGGTTACAGCAGGAACGCAAGGCAACTTTCTCCTGTAAGTTTGGGGTCTTAAGGTATGACTTTGTAGAAGGAATGTGAAAGAGTATTGGTTTCTCAGTGGGGCTCAGCCTAGGGCATTGAGGCAGATATGCATGACATGTAGACGTGAGACAACAGATTGCCTGGAGCTGTTGGAGTGCTGAGGAAATCTAGCTCTCCCAAGGAGGCGTGCAGTGTGTTGCCCTACCCTTAGCATATTGAGAGTGACTGGGAAAGGTTTCCGGGCCTGGATGTTTCTGAGCTTCCCAGTTGAGCATGCCGGTCCTCGGTGTTCTTGCAGGGAATAGGGTGCCCACGACAGTTACTAGGTGTCTTCATAAGCGTACTAACGTTCAAAGAAAGCAGAACTGCAACTCATGTCTCCAGGAAACTGCCCCACGCTTCGGCTTCAGCAGGGCCCTTCAAGGCTTTACCTTGAGGAAACGACTCACGTCAAGTTTCCTTTGAGCTCTAGAGCGTCTCAGTTGGAGCTCCCACCCAGGCTACGAAAGCACCCTGTTGATTTAGAGAAAACTCGTTCCCTTCCCACAGCCCTGCCTACAGTGACTAGAGACCCGTCCAAAACACTGGTATTTAGGTAGCTTCAAGGCAGCATGAATGGAGCTTTCAAAATGGGAAAGCAAGCCTTGTGCCATCAGGTCTCCGTTTCCAGGGAACACGCAGCCTACCCCCTTGTGATGTCTACCAAGTAAATATTCCCTCAAACTACACAATGGTCCCTTCCCTGAAGAATGTTTTCTTGGCACGGAGTTCTGCATATAGCGAACTGCCTCTCCCAAGGAACGCTTTGGTAACGCTATCGGGGTTAGGCTCTTCTAAAACCCTGCAGTGTAAGAGGAAGAACTGTGCTTTGGTTACAGGAGGAACGCAAGCCGAGTTTCTCCTGTAAGTATGGGGTCTTAAGGTATGACTTTGTAGAAGGAATGCGAAGCAGTTTTGATTTCTCAGTGCCGCTCAGCCTAGGGCATTGAGGCAATTTGCATGACATGTAGGACGTGAGAGAACAGATTACCCGGAGCTGTTGGAGTGCTGAGGAAATGTAGCTCTCCCAAGGAAGAGTGCAGTGTGTTGCCCTACACTTAGCATACACAGAGTGACTGGGAAAGGTATCCGGGCCTGGATGTTTCTTAGCAACCCAGTGGAGCCTGCCGGTACTCGGTGTTCTTGCACGGAATAGGGTGCCCAGGCGAGATCCTAGGTGTCTTGAAAAGCGTAGTAACGTTAAAAGAAAGGAGAACTGCAACTCCTGTCTCAAGGAAACTTCTCCACGTGCCGCTTCAGCAGGGCTCTTCAAGGCTTTACCTTGAGGAAAGGACTCACGTCAAGTTTCCTTGTAGCTCTAGAGCGTCTCAGGAGGAGCTCCCACCCAGGCTATGAAAGCACCCTGTTGATTTAGAGAAAACTCGTTCCCTTCCCAGAGCCCTGCCTACAGTGACTAGAAACTCGTCCAAAACACTGGTATTTAGGTAGGTTCAAGGCGGCATGAATGGAGCTTTCAAAATGGGAAAGCAAGCCTTGTGCCATCAGGTCCCCATTTCCAGTGAACACGCAGCCTACCTCCCTGTGATTTCTACCAAGTTAATATACATTCTAGCGACACACTGGTCCCTTCCCTGAATAACGTGTTCTTGGCACGGAGTTCTGCATGTAGCGAACTGCCTCTCCCAAGGAATGCTCTAGGTACGCTATAGGGGTTTAGCCTCTTCTAAAACCCTGCAGTGTAAGAGGAAGAACTGTGCTTTGGTTACAGCAGGAACGCAAGGCAACTTTCTCCTGTAAGTTTGGGGTCTTAAGGTATGACTTTGTAGAAGGAATGTGAAAGAGTATTGGTTTCTCAGTGGGGCTCAGCCTAGGGCATTGAGGCAGATATGCATGACATGTAGACGTGAGACAACAGATTGCCTGGAGCTGTTGGAGTGCTGAGGAAATCTAGCTCTCCCAAGGAGGCGTGCAGTGTGTTGCCCTACCCTTAGCATATTGAGAGTGACTGGGAAAGGTTTCCGGGCCTGGATGTTTCTGAGCTTCCCAGTTGAGCATGCCGGTTCTCGGTGTTCTTGCAGGGAATAGGGTGCCCACGACAGTTACTAGGTGTCTTCATAAGCGTGCTAACGTTCAAAGAAAGCAGAACTGCAACTCATGTCTCCAGGAAACTGCCCCACGCTTCGGCTTCAGCAGGGCCCTTCAAGGCTTTACCTTGAGGAAACGACTCACGTCAAGTTTCCTTTGAGCTCTAGAGCGTCTCAGTTGGAGCTCCCACCCAGGCTACGAAAGCACCCTGTTGATTTAGAGAAAACTCGTTCCCTTCCCACAGCCCTGCCTACAGTGACTAGAGACCCGTCCAAAACACTGGTATTTAGGTAGCTTCAAGGCAGCATGAATGGAGCTTTCAAAATGGGAAAGCAAGCCTTGTGCCATCAGGTCTCCGTTTCCAGGGAACACACAGCCTACCCCCTTGTGATGTCTACCAAGTAAATATTCCCTCAAACTACACAATGGTCCCTTCCCTGAAGAATGTTTTCTTGGCACGGAGTTCTGCATGTAGCGAACTGCCTCTCCCAAGGAACGCTTTGGTAACGCTATCGGGGCTTAGGCTCTTCTAAAACCCTGCAGTGTAAGAGGAAGAACTGTGCTTTGGTTACAGGAGGAACGCAAGCCGAGTTTCTCCTCTAAGTATGGGGTCTTAAGGTATGACTTTGTAGAAGGAATGCGAAGCAGTTTTGATTTTTCAGTGCCGCTCAGCCTAGGGCATTGAGGGAATTTGCATGACATGTAGGACATGAGAGAACAGATTACTTGGAGCTGTTGGAGTGCTGAGGAAATGTAGCTCTCCCAAGGAAGAGTGCAGTGTGTTGCCCTACACTTAGCATACACAGAGTGACTGGGAAAGGTATCCGGGCCTGGATGTTTCTTAGCAACCCAGTGGAGCCTGCCGGTACTCAGTGTTCTTGCACGGAATAGGGTGCCCAGGCGAGATCCTAGGTGTCTTGAAAAGCATAGTAACGTTAAAAGAAAGGAGAACTGCAACTCATGTCTCAAGGAAACTTCTCCACGTGCCGCTTCAGCAGGGCTCTTCAAGGCTTTACCTTGAGGAAAGGACTCACGTCAAGTTTCCTTGTAGCTCTAGAGCGTCTCAGGAGGAGCTCCCACCCAGGCTATGAAAGCACCCTGTTGATTTCGAGAAAACTCGTTCCCTTCCCAGAGCCCTGCCTACAGTGACTAGAAACTCGTCCAAAACACTGGTATTTAGGTAGGTTCAAGGCGGCATGAATGGAGCTTTCAAAATGGGAAAGCAAGCCTTGTGCCATCAGGTCCCCGTTTCCAGTGAACACGCAGCCTACCTCCTTGTGATTTCTACCAAGTTAATATACATTCTAGCGACACACTGGTCCCTTCCCTGAATAACGTGTTCTTGGCACGGAGTTCTGCATGTAGCGAACTGCCTCTCCCAAGGAATGCTCTAGGTACGCTATAGGGGCTTAGCCTCTTCTAAAACCCTGCAGTGTAAGAGGAAGAACTGTGCTTTGGTTACAGCAGGAACGCAAGCCAACTTTCTCCTGTAAGTATGGGGTCGTAAGGTATGACTTTGTAGAAGGAATGTGAAAGAGTATTGGTTTCTCAGTGCCGCTCAGCCTAGGGCATTGAGGCAGATATGCATGACATGTAGACGTGAGACAACAGATTGCCTGGAGCTGTTGGAGTGCTGAGGAAATCTAGCTCTCCCAAGGAGGCGTGCAGTGTGTTGCCCTACACTTAGCATACACAGAGTGACTGGGAAAGGTTTCCGGGCCTGGATGTTTCTGAGCTTCCCAGTCGAGCATGCCGGTCCTCGGTGTTCTTGCAGGGAATAGGGTGCCCACGAGAGTTACTAGGTGTCTTCATAAGCATACTAACGTTCAAAGAAAGCAGAACTACAACTCATGTCTCCAGGAAGCTGCTCCACGCTTCCGCTTCAGCAGGGCCCTTCAAGGCTTTACCTTGAGGAAACGACTCACGTCAAGTTTCCTTTGAGCTCTAGAGCGTCTCAGTTGGAGCTCCCACCCAGGCTACGAAAGCACCCTGTTGATTTAGAGAAAACTCGTTCCCTTCCCACAGCCCTGCCTACAGTGACTAGAGACCCGTCCAAAACACTGGTATTTAGGTAGCTTCAAGGCAGCATGAATGGAGCTTTCAAAATGGGAAAGCAAGCCTTGTGCCATCAGGTCTCCGTTTCCAGGGAACACGCAGCCTACCCCCTTGTGATGTCTACCAAGTAAATATTCCCTCAAACTACACAATGGTCCCTTCCCTGAAGAATGTTTTCTTGGCACGGAGTTCTGCATGTAGCGAACTGCCTCTCCCAAGGAACGCTTTGGTAACGCTATCGGGGCTTAGGCTCTTCTAAAACCCTGCAGTGTAAGAGGAAGAACTGTGCTTTGGTTACAGGAGGAACGCAAGCCGAGTTTCTCCTGTAAGTATGGGGTCTTAAGGTATGACTTTGTAGAAGGAATGCGAAGCAGTTTTGATTTCTCAGTGCCGCTCAGCCTAGGGCATTGAGGCAATTTGCATGGCATGTAGGACATGAGAGAACAGATTACCTGGAGCTGTTGGAGTGCTGAGGAAATGTAGCTCTCCCAAGGAAGAGTGCAGTGTGTTGCCCTACACTTAGCATACACAGAGTGACTGGGAAAGGTATCCGGGCCTGGATGTTTCTTAGCAACCCAGTGGAGCCTGCCGGTACTCGGTGTTCTTGCACGGAATAGGGTGCCCAGGCGAGATCCTAGGTGTCTTGAAAAGCGTACTAACGTTAAAAGAAAGGAGAACTGCAACTCATGTCTCAAGGAAACTTCTCCACGTTCCGCTTCAGCAGGGCTCTTCAAGGCTTTACCTTGAGGAAAGGACTCACGTCAAGTTTCCTTGAGGCTCTAGAGCGTCTCAGGAGGAGCTCCCACCCAGGCTATGAAAGCACCCTGTTGATTTAGAGAAAACTCGTTCCCTTCCCAAAGCCCTGCCTACAGTGACTAGAAACTCGTCCAAAACTCTGGTATTTAGGTAGGTTCAAGGCGGCATGAATGGAGCTTTCAAAATGGGAAAGCAAGCCTTGTGCCATCAGGTCCCCGTTCCCAGTGAACACGCAGCCTACCTCCCTGTGATTTCTACCAAGTTAATATACATTCTAGCGACACACTGGTCCCTTCCCTGAATAACGTGTTCTTGGCACGGAGTTCTGCATGTAGCGAACTGCCTCTCCCAACGAATGCTCTAGGTACGCTATAGGGGCTTAGCCTCTTCTAAAACCCTGCAGTGTAAGAGGAAGAACTGTGCTTTGGTTACAGCAGGAACGCAAGGCAACTTTCTCCTGTAAGTATGGGGTCTTAAGGTATGACTTTGTAGAAGGAATGTGAAAGAGTATTGGTTTCTCAGTGCGGCTCAGCCTAGGGCATTGAGGCAGATATGCATGACATGTAGACGTGAGACAACAGATTGCCTGGAGCTGTTGGAGTGCTGAGGAAATCTAGCTCTCCCAAGGAGGCGTGCAGTGTGTTGCCCTACCCTTAGCATATTGAGAGTGACTGGGAAAGGTTTCCGGGCCTGGATGTTTCTGAGCTTCCCAGTCGAGCATGCCGGTCCTCAGTGTTCTTGCAGGGAATAGGGTGCCCACGAGAGTTACTAGGTGTCTTCATAAGCATACTAACGTTCAAAGAAAGCAGAACTACAACTCATGTCTCCAGGAAGCTGCTCCACGCTTCCGCTTCAGCAGGGCTCTTCAAGGCTTTACCTTGAGGAAACGACTCACGTCAAGTTTCCTTTGAGCTCTAGAGCGTCTCAGTTGGAGCTCCCACCCAGGCTACGAAAGCACCCTGTTGATTTAGAGAAAACTCGTTCCCTTCCCACAGCCCTGCCTACAGTGACTAGAGACCCGTCCAAAACACTGGTATTTAGGTAGCTTCAAGGCAGCATGAATGGAGCTTTCAAAATGGGAAAGCAAGCCTTGTGCCATCAGGTCTCCGTTTCCAGGTAACACGCAGCCTACCCCCTTGTGATGTCTACCAAGTAAATATTCCCTCAAACTACACAATGGTCCCTTCCCTGAAGAATGTTTTCTTGGCACGGAGTTCTGCATGTAGCGAACTGCCTCTCCCAAGGAACGCTTTGGTAACGCTATCGGGGCTTAGGCTCTTCTAAAACCCTGCAGTGTAAGAGGAAGAACTGTGCTTTGGTTACAGGAGGAACGCAAGCCGAGTTTCTCCTGTAAGTATGGGGTCTTAAGGTATGACTTTGTAGAAGGAATGCGAAGCAGTTTTGATTTCTCAGTGCCGCTCAGCCTAGGGCATTGAGGCAATTTGCATGACATGTAGGACGTGAGAGAACAGATTACCTGGAGCTGTTGGAGTGCTGAGGAAATGTAGCTCTCCCAAGGAAGAGTGCAGTGTGTTGCCCTACACTTAGCATACACAGAGTGACTGGGAAAGGTATCCGGGCCTGGATGTTTCTTAGCAACCCAGTGGAGCCTGCCGGTACTCGGTGTTCTTGCACGGAATAGGGTGCCCAGGCGAGATCCTAGGTGTCTTGAAAAGCGTACTAACGTTAAAAGAAAGGAGAACTGCAACTCATGTCTCAAGGAAACTTCTCCACGTTCCGCTTCAGCAGGGCTCTTCAAGGCTTTACCTTGAGGAAAGGACTCACGTCAAGTTTCCTTGAGGCTCTAGAGCGTCTCAGGAGGAGCTCCCACCCAGGCTATGAAAGCACCCTGTTGATTTAGAGAAAACTCGTTCCCTTCCCAGAGCCCTGCCTACAGTGACTAGAAACTCGTCCAAAACTCTGGTATTTAGGTAGGTTCAAGGCGGCATGAATGGAGCTTTCAAAATGGGAAAGCAAGCCTTGTGCCATCAGGTCCCCGTTCCCAGTGAACACGCAGCCTACCTCCCTGTGATTTCTACCAAGTTAATATACATTCTAGCGACACACTGGTCCCTTCCCTGAATAACGTGTTCTTGGCACGGAGTTCTGCATGTAGCGAACTGCCTCTCCCAAGGAATGCTCTAGGTACGCTATAGGGGCTTAGCCTCTTCTAAAACCCTGCAGTGTAAGAGGAAGAACTGTGCTTTGGTTACAGCAGGAACGCAAGGCAACTTTCTCCTGTAAGTATGGGGTCTTAAGGTATGACTTTGTAGAAGGAATGTGAAAGAGTATTGGTTTCTCAGTGCGGCTCAGCCTAGGGCATTGAGGCAGATATGCATGACATGTAGACGTGAGACAACAGATTGCCTGGAGCTGTTGGAGTGCTGAGGAAATCTAGCTCTCCCAAGGAGGCGTGCAGTGTGTTGCCCTACCCTTAGCATATTGAGAGTGACTGGGAAAGGTTTCCGGGCCTGGATGTTTCTGAGCTTCCCAGTCGAGCATGCCGGTCCTCGGTGTTCTTGCAGGGAATAGGGTGCCCACGAGAGTTACTAGGTGTCTTCATAAGCGTACTAACGTTCAAAGAAAGCAGAACTGCAACTCATGTCTCCAGGAAACTGCTCCACGCTTCGGCTTCAGCAGGGCCCTTCAAGGCTTTACCTTGAGGAAACGACTCACGTCAAGTTTCCTTTGAGCTCTAGAGCGTCTCAGTTGGAGCTCCCACCCAGGCTACGAAAGCACCCTGTTGATTTAGAGAAAACTCGTTCCCTTCCCACAGCCCTGCCTACAGTGACTAGAGACCCGTCCAAAACACTGGTATTTAGGTAGCTTCAAGGCAGCATGAATGGAGCTTTCAAAATGGGAAAGCAAGCCTTGTGCCATCAGGTCTCCGTTTCCAGGGAACACGCAGCCTACCCCCTTGTGATGTCTACCAAGTAAATATTCCCTCAAACTACACAATGGTCCCTTCCCTGAAGAATGTTTTCTTGGCACGGAGTTCTGCATGTAGCGAACTGCCTCTCCCAAGGAACGCTTTGGTAACGCTATCGGGGCTTAGGCTCTTCTAAAACCCTGCAGTGTAAGAGGAAGAACTGTGCTTTGGTTACAGGAGGAAAGCAAGCCGAGTTTCTCCTGTAAGTATGGGGTCTTAAGGTATGACTTTGTAGAAGGAATGCGAAGCAGTTTTGATTTCTCAGTGCCGCTCAGCCTAGGGCATTGAGGCAATTTGCATGACATGTAGGACGTGAGAGAACAGATTACCTGGAGCTGTTGGAGTGCTGAGGAAATGTAGCTCTCCCAAGGAAGAGTGCAGTGTGTTGCCCTACACTTAGCATACACAGAGTGACTGGGAAAGGTATCCGGGCCTGGATGTTTCTTAGCAACCCAGTGGAGCCTGCCGGTACTCGGTGTTCTTGCACGGAATAGGGTGCCCAGGCGAGATCCTAGGTGTCTTGAAAAGCGTAGTAACGTTAAAAGAAAGGAGAACTGCAACTCATGTCTCAAGGAAACTTCTCTACGCTTCGGCTTCAGCAGGGCCCTTCAAGGCTTTACCTTGAGGAAACGACTCACGTCAAGTTTCCTTTGAGCTCTAGAGCGTCTCAGTTGGAGCTCCCACCCAGGCTACGAAAGCACCCTGTTGATTTAGAGAAAACTCGTTCCCTTCCCACAGCCCTGCCTACAGTGACTAGAGACCCGTCCAAAACACTGGTATTTAGGTAGCTTCAAGGCAGCATGAATGGAGCTTTCAAAATGGGAAAGCAAGCCTTGTGCCATCAGGTCTCCGTTTCCAGGGAACACGCAGCCTACCCCCTTGTGATGTCTACCAAGTAAATATTCCCTCAAACTACACAATGGTCCCTTCCCTGAAGAATGTTTTCTTGGCACGGAGTTCTGCATGTAGCTAACTGCCTCTCCCAAGGAACGCTTTGGTAACGCTATCGGGGCTTAGGCTCTTCTAAAACCCTGCAGTGTAAGAGGAAGAACTGTGCTTTGGTTACAGGAGGAACGCAAGCCGAGTTTCTCCTCTAAGTATGGGGTCTTAAGGTATGACTTTGTAGAAGGAATGCGAAGCAGTTTTGATTTCTCAGTGCCGCTCAGCCTAGGGCATTGAGGCAATTTGCATGGCATGTAGGACGTGAGAGAACAGATTACCTGGAGCTGTTGGAGTGCTGAGGAAATGTAGCTCTCCCAAGGAAGAGTGCAGTGTGTTGCCCTACACTTAGCATACACAGAGTGACTGGGAAAGGTATCCGGGCCTGGATGTTTCTTAGCAACCCAGTGGAGCCTGCCGGTACTCAGTGTTCTTGCACGGAATAGGGTGCCCAGGCGAGATCCTAGGTGTCTTGAAAAGCGTACTAACGTTAAAAGAAAGGAGAACTGCAACTCATGTCTCAAGGAAACTTCTCCACGTTCCGCTTCAGCAGGGCTCTTCAAGGCTTTACCTTGAGGAAAGGACTCACGTCAAGTTTCCTTGAGGCTCTAGAGCGTCTCAGGAGGAGCTCCCACCCAGGCTATGAAAGCACCCTGTTGATTTAGAGAAAACTCGTTCCCTTCCCAGAGCCCTGCCTACAGTGACTAGAAACTCGTCCAAAACTCTGGTATTTAGGTAGGTTCAAGGCGGCATGAATGGAGCTTTCAAAATGGGAAAGCAAGCCTTGTGCCATCAGGTCCCCGTTCCCAGTGAACACGCAGCCTACCTCCCTGTGATTTCTACCAAGTTAATATACATTCTAGCGACACACTGGTCCCTTCCCTGAATAACGTGTTCTTGGCACGGAGTTCTGCATGTAGCGAACTGCCTCTCCCAAGGAATGCTCTAGGTACGCTATAGGGGCTTAGCCTCTTCTAAAACCCTGCAGTGTAAGAGGAAGAACTGTGCTTTGGTTACAGCAGGAACGCAAGGCAACTTTCTCCTGTAAGTATGGGGTCTTAAGGTATGACTTTGTAGAAGGAATGTGAAAGAGTATTGGTTTCTCAGTGCGGCTCAGCCTAGGGCATTGAGGCAGATATGCATGACATGTAGACGTGAGACAACAGATTGCCTGGAGCTGTTGGAGTGCTGAGGAAATCTAGCTCTCCCAAGGAGGCGTGCAGTGTGTTGCCCTACCCTTAGCATATTGAGAGTGACTGGGAAAGGTTTCCGGGCCTGGATGTTTCTGAGCTTCCCAGTCGAGCATGCCGGTCCTCGGTGTTCTTGCAGGGAATAGGGTGCCCACGAGAGTTACTAGGTGTCTTCATAAGCGTACTAACGTTCAAAGAAAGCAGAACTGCAACTCATGTCTCCAGGAAACTGCTCCACGCTTCGGCTTCAGCAGGGCCCTTCAAGGCTTTACCTTGAGGAAACGACTCACGTCAAGTTTCCTTTGAGCTCTAGAGCGTCTCAGTTGGAGCTCCCACCCAGGCTACGAAAGCACCCTGTTGATTTCGAGAAAACTCGTTCCCTTCCCACAGCCCTGCCTACAGTGACTAGAGACCCGTCCAAAACACTGGTATTTAGGTAGCTTCAAGGCAGCATGAATGGAGCTTTCAAAATGGGAAAGCAAGCCTTGTGCCATCAGGTCTCCGTTTCCAGGGAACACGCAGCCTACCCCCTTGTGATGTCTACCAAGTAAATATTCCCTCAAACTACACAATGGTCCCTTCCCTGAAGAATGTTTTCTTGGCACGGAGTTCTGCATGTAGCTAACTGCCTCTCCCAAGGAACGCTTTGGTAACGCTATCGGGGCTTAGGCTCTTCTAAAACCCTGCAGTGTAAGAGGAAGAACTGTGCTTTGGTTACAGGAGGAACGCAAGCCGAGTTTCTCCTGTAAGTATGGGGTCTTAAGGTATGCCTTTGTAGAAGGAATGCGAAGCAGTTTTGATTTCTCAGTGCCGCTCAGCCTAGGGCATTGAGGCAATTTGCATGACATGTAGGACGTGAGAGAACAGATTACCTGGAGCTGTTGGAGTGCTGAGGAAATGAAGCTCTCCCAAGGAAGAGTGCAGTGTGTTGCCCTACACTTAGCATACACAGAGTGACTGGGAAAGGTATCCGGGCCTGGATGTTTCTTAGCAACCCAGTGGAGCCTGCCGGTACTCGGTGTTCTTGCACGGAATAGGGTGCCCAGGCGAGATCCTAGGTGTCTTGAAAAGCGTAGTAACGTTAAAAGAAAGGAGAACTGCAACTCATGTCTCAAGGAAACTTCTCCACGTGCCGCTTCAGCAGGGCTCTTCAAGGCTTTACCTTGAGGAAAGGACTCACGTCAAGTTTCCTTGAGGCTCTAGAGCGTCTCAGGAGGAGCTCCCACCCAGGCTATGAAAGCACCCTGTTGATTTAGAGAAAACTCGTTCCCTTCCCAGAGCCCTGCCTACAGTGACTAGAAACTCGTCCAAAACTCTGGTATTTAGGTAGGTTCAAGGCGGCATGAATGGAGCTTTCAAAATGGGAAAGCAAGCCTTGTGCCATCAGGTCCCCGTTCCCAGTGAACACGCAGCCTACCTCCCTGTGATTTCTACCAAGTTAATATACATTCTAGCGACACACTGGTCCCTTCCCTGAATAACGTGTTCTTGGCACGGAGTTCTGCATGTAGCGAACTGCCTCTCCCAACGAATGCTCTAGGTACGCTATAGGGGCTTAGCCTCTTCTAAAACCCTGCAGTGTAAGAGGAAGAACTGTGCTTTGGTTACAGCAGGAACGCAAGGCAACTTTCTCCTGTAAGTATGGGGTCTTAAGGTATGACTTTGTAGAAGGAATGTGAAAGAGTATTGGTTTCTCAGTGCGGCTCAGCCTAGGGCATTGAGGCAGATATGCATGACATGTAGACGTGAGACAACAGATTGCCTGGAGCTGTTGGAGTGCTGAGGAAATCTAGCTCTCCCAAGGAGGCGTGCAGTGTGTTGCCCTACACTTAGCATATTGAGAGTGACTGGGAAAGGTTTCCGGGCCTGGATGTTTCTGAGCTTCCCAGTCGAGCATGCCGGTCCTCGGTGTTCTTGCAGGGAATAGGGTGCCCACGAGAGTTACTAGGTGTCTTCATAAGCGTACTAACGTTCAAAGAAAGCAGAACTGCAACTCATGTCTCCAGGAAACTGCTCCATGCTTCGGCTTCAGCAGGGCCCTTCAAGGCTTTACGTTGAGGAAACGACTCACGTCAAGTTTCCTTTGAGCTCTAGAGCGTCTCAGTTGGAGCTCCCACCCAGGCTACGAAAGCACCCTGTTGATTTAGAGAAAACTCGTTCCCTTCCCACAGCCCTGCCTACAGTGACTAGAGACCCGTCCAAAACACTGTTATTTAGGTAGCTTCAAGGCAGCATGAATGGAGCTTTCAAAATGGGAAAGCAAGCCTTGTGCCATCAGGTCTCCGTTTCCAGGGAACACGCAGCCTACCCCCTTGTGATGTCTACCAAGTAAATATTCCCTCAAACTACACAATGGTCCCTTCCCTGAAGAATGTTTTCTTGGCACGGAGTTCTGCATGTAGCGAACTGCCTCTCCCAAGGAACGCTTTGGTAACGCTATCGGGGCTTAGGCTCTTCTAAAACCCTGCAGTGTAAGAGGAAGAACTGTGCTTTGGTTACAGGAGGAACGCAAGCAGAGTTTCTCCTGTAAGTATGGGGTCTTAAGGTATGCCTTTGTAGAAGGAATGCGAAGCAGTTTTGATTTCTCAGTGCCGCTCAACCTAGGGCATTGAGGCAATTTGCATGACATGTAGGAAGTGAGAGAACAGATTACCTGGAGCTGTTGGAGTGCTGAGGAAATGTAGCTCTCCCAAGGAAGAGTGCAGTGTGTTGCCCTACACTTAGCATACACAGAGTGACTGGGAAAGGTATCCGGGCCTGGATGTTTCTTAGCAACCCAGTGGAGCCTGCCGGTACTCGGTGTTCTTGCACGGAATAGGGTGCCCAGGCGAGATCCTAGGTGTCTTGAAAAGCGTAGTAACGTTAAAAGAAAGGAGAACTGCAACTCATGTCTCAAGGAAACTTCTCTACGCTTCGGCTTCAGCAGGGCCCTTCAAGGCTTTACCTTGAGGAAACGACTCACGTCAAGTTTCCTTTGAGCTCTAGAGCGTCTCAGTTGGAGCTCCCACCCAGGCTACGAAAGCACCCTGTTGATTTAGAGAAAACTCGTTCCCTTCCCACAGCCCTGCCTACAGTGACTAGAGACCCGTCCAAAACACTGGTATTTAGGTAGCTTCAAGGCAGCATGAATGGAGCTTTCAAAATGGGAAAGCAAGCCTTGTGCCATCAGGTCTCCGTTTCCAGGGAACACGCAGCCTACCCCCTTGTGATGTCTACCAAGTAAATATTCCCTCAAACTACACAATGGTCCCTTCCCTGAAGAATGTTTTCTTGGCACGGAGTTCTGCATGTAGCGAACTGCCTCTCCCAAGGAACGCTTTGGTAACGCTATCGAGGCTTAGGCTCTTCTAAAACCCTGCAGTGTAAGAGGAAGAACTGTGCTTTGGTTACAGGAGGAACGCAAGCCGAGTTTCTCCTATAAGTATGGGGTCTTAAGGTATGACTTTGTAGAAGGAATGCGAAGCAGTTTTGATTTCTCAGTGCCGCTCAGCCTAGGGCATTGAGGCAATTTGCATGGCATGTAGGACGTGAGAGAACAGATTACCTGGAGCTGTTGGAGTGCTGAGGAAATGTAGCTCTCCCAAGGAAGAGTGCAGTGTGTTGCCCTACACTTAGCATACACAGAGTGACTGGGAAAGGTATCCGGGCCTGGATGTTTCTTAGCAACCCAGTGGAGCCTGCCGGTACTCAGTGTTCTTGCACGGAATAGGGTGCCCAGGCGAGATCCTAGGTGTCTTGAAAAGCGTACTAACGTTAAAAGAAAGGAGAACTGCAACTCATGTCTCAAGGAAACTTCTCCACGTTCCGCTTCAGCAGGGCTCTTCAAGGCTTTACCTTGAGGAAAGGACTCACGTCAAGTTTCCTTGAGGCTCTAGAGCGTCTCAGGAGGAGCTCCCACCCAGGCTATGAAAGCACCCTGTTGATTTAGAGAAAACTCGTTCCCTTCCCAGAGCCCTGCCTACAGTGACTAGAAACTCGTCCAAAACTCTGGTATTTAGGTAGGTTCAAGGCGGCATGAATGGAGCTTTCAAAATGGGAAAGCAAGCCTTGTGCCATCAGGTCCCCGTTCCCAGTGAACACGCAGCCTACCTCCCTGTGATTTCTACCAAGTTAATATACATTCTAGCGACACACTGGTCCCTTCCCTGAATAACGTGTTCTTGGCACGGAGTTCTGCATGTAGCGAACTGCCTCTCCCAAGGAATGCTCTAGGTACGCTATAGGGGCTTAGCCTCTTCTAAAACCCTGCAGTGTAAGAGGAAGAACTGTGCTTTGGTTACAGCAGGAACGCAAGGCAACTTTCTCCTGTAAGTATGGGGTCTTAAGGTATGACTTTGTAGAAGGAATGTGAAAGAGTATTGGTTTCTCAGTGCGGCTCAGCCTAGGGCATTGAGGCAGATATGCATGACATGTAGACGTGAGACAACAGATTGCCTGGAGCTGTTGGAGTGCTGAGGAAATCTAGCTCTCCCAAGGAGGCGTGCAGTGTGTTGCCCTACCCTTAGCATATTGAGAGTGACTGGGAAAGGTTTCCGGGCCTGGATGTTTCTGAGCTTCCCAGTCGAGCATGCCGGTCCTCGGTGTTCTTGCAGGGAATAGGGTGCCCACGAGAGTTACTAGGTGTCTTCATAAGCGTACTAACGTTCAAAGAAAGCAGAACTGCAACTCATGTCTCCAGGAAACTGCTCCACGCTTCGGCTTCAGCAGGGCCCTTCAAGGCTTTACCTTGAGGAAACGACTCACGTCAAGTTTCCTTTGAGCTCTAGAGCGTCTCAGTTGGAGCTCCCACCCAGGCTACGAAAGCACCCTGTTGATTTCGAGAAAACTCGTTCCCTTCCCACAGCCCTGCCTACAGTGACTAGAGACCCGTCCAAAACACTGGTATTTAGGTAGCTTCAAGGCAGCATGAATGGAGCTTTCAAAATGGGAAAGCAAGCCTTGTGCCATCAGGTCTCCGTTTCCAGGGAACACGCAGCCTACCCCCTTGTGATGTCTACCAAGTAAATATTCCCTCAAACTACACAATGGTCCCTTCCCTGAAGAATGTTTTCTTGGCACGGAGTTCTGCATGTAGCTAACTGCCTCTCCCAAGGAACGCTTTGGTAACGCTATCGGGGCTTAGGCTCTTCTAAAACCCTGCAGTGTAAGAGGAAGAACTGTGCTTTGGTTACAGGAGGAACGCAAGCCGAGTTTCTCCTGTAAGTATGGGGTCTTAAGGTATGACTTTGTAGAAGGAATGCGAAGCAGTTTTGATTTCTCAGTGCCGCTCAGCCTAGGGCATTGAGGCAATTTGCATTACATGTAGGACGTGAGAGAACAGATTACCTGGAGCTGTTGGAGTGCTGAGGAAATGTAGCTCTCCCAAGGAAGAGTGCAGTGTGTTGCCCTACACTTAGCATACACAGAGTGACTGGGAAAGGTATCCGGGCCTGGATGTTTCTTAGCAACCCAGTGGAGCCTGCCGGTACTCGGTGTTCTTGCACGGAATAGGGTGCCCAGGCGAGATCCTAGGTGTCTTGAAAAGCGTAGTAACGTTAAAAGAAAGGACAACTGCAACTCATGTCTCAAGGAAACTTATCCACGTGCCGCTTCAGCAGGGCTCTTCAAGGCTTTACCTTGAGGAAAGGACTCACGTCAAGTTTCCTTGTAGCTCTAGAGCGTCTCAGGTGGAGCTCCCACCCAGGCTATGAAAGCACCCTGTTGATTTCGAGAAAACTCGTTCCCTTCCCAGAGCCCTGCCTACAGTGACTAGAAACTCGTCCAAAACACTGGTATTTAGGTAGGTTCAAGGCGGCATGAATGGAGCTTTCAAAATGGGAAAGCAAGCCTTGTGCCATCAGGTCCCCGTTTCCAGTGAACACGCAGCCTACCTCCCTGTGAGTTCTACCAAGTTAATATACATTCTAGCGACACACTGGTCCCTTCCCTGAATAACGTGTTCTTGGCACGGAGTTCTGCATGTAGCGAACTGCCTCTCCCAAGGAATGCTCTAGGTACGCTATAGGGGCTTAGCCTCTTCTAAAACCCTGCAGTGTAAGAGGAAGAACTGTGCTTTGGTTACAGCAGGAACGCAAGGCAACTTTCTCCTGTAAGTATGGGGTCTTAAGGTATGACTTTGTAGAAGGAATGTGAAAGAGTATTGGTTTCTCAGTGCGGCTCAGCCTAGGGCATTGAGGCAGATATGCATGACATGTAGACGTGAGACAACAGATTGCCTGGAGCTGTTGGAGTGCTGAGGAAATCTAGCTCTCCCAAGGAGGCGTGCAGTGTGTTGCCCTACCCTTAGCATATTGAGAGTGACTGGGAAAGGTTTCCGGGCCTGGATGTTTCTGAGCTTCCCAGTCGAGCATGCCGGTCCTCGGTGTTCTTGCAGGGAATAGGGTGCCCACGAGAGTTACTAGGTGTCTTCATAAGCGTACTAACGTTCAAAGAAAGCAGAACTGCAACTCATGTCTCCAGGAAATTGCTCCACGCTTCGGCTTCAGCAGGGCCCTTCAAGGCTTTACCTTGAGGAAACGACTCACGTCAAGTTTCCTTTGAGCTCTAGAGCGTCTCAGTTGGAGCTCCCACCCAGGCTACGAAAGCACCCTGTTGATTTAGAGAAAATTCGTTCCCTTCCCACAGCCCTGCCTACAGTGACTAGAGACCCGTCCAAAACACTGGTATTTAGGTAGCTTCAAGGCAGCATGAATGGAGCTTTCAAAATGGGAAAGCAAGCCTTGTGCCATCAGGTCTCCGTTTCCAGGGAACACGCAGCCTACCCCCTTGTGATGTCTACCAAGTAAATATTCCCTCAAACTACACAATGGTCCCTTCCCTGAAGAATGTTTTCTTGGCACGGAGTTCTGCATGTAGCGAACTGCCTCTCCCAAGGAACGCTTTGGTAACGCTATCGGGGCTTAGGCTCTTCTAAAACCCTGCAGTGTAAGAGGAAGAACTGTGCTTTGGTTACAGGAGGAACGCAAGCCGAGTTTCTCCTGTAAGTATGGGGTCTTAAGGTATGACTTTGTAGAAGGAATGCGAAGCAGTTTTGATTTCTCAGTGCCGCTCAGCCTAGGGCATTGAGGCAATTTGCATGACATGTAGGACGTGAGAGAACAGATTACCTGGAGCTGTTGGAGTGCTGAGGAAATGTAGCTCTCCCAAGGAAGAGTGCAGTGTGTTGCCCTACACTTAGCATACACAGAGTGACTGGGAAAGGTATCCGGGCCTGGATGTTTCTTAGCAACCCAGTGGAGCCTGCCGGTACTCGGTGTTCTTGCACGGAATAGGGTGCCCAGGCGAGATCCTAGGTGTCTTGAAAAGCGTAGTAACGTTAAAAGAAAGGACAACTGCAACTCATGTCTCAAGGAAACTTATCCACGTGCCGCTTCAGCAGGGCTCTTCAAGGCTTTACCTTGAGGAAAGGACTCACGTCAAGTTTCCTTGTAGCTCTAGAGCGTCTCAGGAGGAGCTCCCACCCAGGCTATGAAAGCACCCTGTTGATTTCGAGAAAACTCGTTCCCTTCCCAGAGCCCTGCCTACAGTGACTAGAAACTCGTCCAAAACACTGGTATTTAGGTAGGTTCAAGGCGGCATGAATGGAGCTTTCAAAATGGGAAAGCAAGCCTTGTGCCATCAGGTCCCCGTTTCCAGTGAACACGCAGCCTACCTCCCTGTGATTTCTACCAAGTTAATATACACTCTAGTGACACACTGGTCCCTTCCCTGAATAACGTGTTCTTGGCACGGAGTTCTGCATGTAGCGAACTGCCTCTCCCAAGGAATGCTCTAGGTACGCTATAGGGGCTTAGCCTCTTCTAAAACCCTGCAGTGTAAGAGGAAGAACTGTGCTTTGGTTACAGCAGGAACGCAAGGCAACTTTCTCCTGTAAGTATGGGGTCTTAAGGTATGACTTTGTAGAAGGAATGTGAAAGAGTATTGGTTTCTCAGTGCGGCTCAGCCTAGGGCATTGAGGCAGATATGCATGACATGTAGACGTGAGACAACAGATTGCCTGGAGCTGTTGGAGTGCTGAGGAAATCTAGCTCTCCCAAGGAGGCGTGCAGTGTGTTGCCCTACCCTTAGCATATTGAGAGTGACTGGGAAAGGTTTCCGGGCCTGGATGTTTCTGAGCTTCCCAGTCGAGCATGCCGGTCCTCGGTGTTCTTGCAGGGAATAGGGTGCCCACGAGAGTTACTAGGTGTCTTCATAAGCGTACTAACGTTCAAAGAAAGCAGAACTGCAACTCATGTCTCCAGGAAACTGCTCCACGCTTCGGCTTCAGCAGGGCCCTTCAAGGCTTTACCTTGAGGAAACGACTCACGTCAAGTTTCCTTTGAGCTCTAGAGCGTCTCAGTTGGAGCTCCCACCCAGGCTACGAAAGCACCCTGTTGATTTAGAGAAAACTCGTTCCCTTCCCACAGCCCTGCCTACAGTGACTAGAGACCCGTCCAAAACACTGGTATTTAGGTAGCTTCAAGGCAGCATGAATGGAGCTTTCAAAATGGGAAAGCAAGCCTTGTGCCATCAGGTCTCCGTTTCCAGGGAACACGCAGCCTACCCCCTTGTGATGTCTACCAAGTAAATATTCCCTCAAACTACACAATGGTCCCTTCCCTGAAGAATGTTTTCTTGGCACGGAGTTCTGCATGTAGCGAACTGCCTCTCCCAAGGAACGCTTTGGTAACGCTATCGGGGCTTAGGCTCTTCTAAAACCCTGCAGTGTAAGAGGAAGAACTGTGCTTTGGTTACAGGAGGAACGCAAGCAGAGTTTCTCCTGTAAGTATGGGGTCTTAAGGTATGCCTTTGTAGAAGGAATGCGAAGCAGTTTTGATTTCTCAGTGCCGCTCAGCCTAGGGCATTGAGGCAATTTGCATGACATGTAGGAAGTGAGAGAACAGATTACCTGGAGCTGTTGGAGTGCTGAGGAAATGTAGCTCTCCCAAGGAAGAGTGCAGTGTGTTGCCCTACACTTAGCATACACAGAGTGACTGGGAAAGGTATCCGGGCCTGGATGTTTCTTAGCAACCCAGTGGAGCCTGCCGGTACTCGGTGTTCTTGCACGGAATAGGGTGCCCAGGCGAGATCCTAGGTGTCTTGAAAAGCGTAGTAACGTTAAAAGAAAGGAGAACTGCAACTCATGTCTCAAGGAAACTTCTCTACGCTTCGGCTTCAGCAGGGCCCTTCAAGGCTTTACCTTGAGGAAACGACTCACGTCAAGTTTCCTTTGAGCTCTAGAGCGTCTCAGTTGGAGCTCCCACCCAGGCTACGAAAGCACCCTGTTGATTTAGAGAAAACTCGTTCCCTTCCCACAGCCCTGCCTACAGTGACTAGAGACCCGTCCAAAACACTGGTATTTAGGTAGCTTCAAGGCAGCATGAATGGAGCTTTCAAAATGGGAAAGCAAGCCTTGTGCCATCAGGTCTCCGTTTCCAGGGAACACGCAGCCTACCCCCTTGTGATGTCTACCAAGTAAATATTCCCTCAAACTACACAATGGTCCCTTCCCTGAAGAATGTTTTCTTGGCACGGAGTTCTGCATGTAGCGAACTGCCTCTCCCAAGGAACGCTTTGGTAACGCTATCGAGGCTTAGGCTCTTCTAAAACCCTGCAGTGTAAGAGGAAGAACTGTGCTTTGGTTACAGGAGGAACGCAAGCCGAGTTTCTCCTATAAGTATGGGGTCTTAAGGTATGACTTTGTAGAAGGAATGCGAAGCAGTTTTGATTTCTCAGTGCCGCTCAGCCTAGGGCATTGAGGCAATTTGCATGGCATGTAGGACGTGAGAGAACAGATTACCTGGAGCTGTTGGAGTGCTGAGGAAATGTAGCTCTCCCAAGGAAGAGTGCAGTGTGTTGCCCTACACTTAGCATACACAGAGTGACTGGGAAAGGTATCCGGGCCTGGATGTTTCTTAGCAACCCAGTGGAGCCTGCCGGTACTCAGTGTTCTTGCACGGAATAGGGTGCCCAGGCGAGATCCTAGGTGTCTTGAAAAGCGTACTAACGTTAAAAGAAAGGAGAACTGCAACTCATGTCTCAAGGAAACTTCTCCACGTTCCGCTTCAGCAGGGCTCTTCAAGGCTTTACCTTGAGGAAAGGACTCACGTCAAGTTTCCTTGAGGCTCTAGAGCGTCTCAGGAGGAGCTCCCACCCAGGCTATGAAAGCACCCTGTTGATTTAGAGAAAACTCGTTCCCTTCCCAGAGCCCTGCCTACAGTGACTAGAAACTCGTCCAAAACTCTGGTATTTAGGTAGGTTCAAGGCGGCATGAATGGAGCTTTCAAAATGGGAAAGCAAGCCTTGTGCCATCAGGTCCCCGTTCCCAGTGAACACGCAGCCTACCTCCCTGTGATTTCTACCAAGTTAATATACATTCTAGCGACACACTGGTCCCTTCCCTGAATAACGTGTTCTTGGCACGGAGTTCTGCATGTAGCGAACTGCCTCTCCCAAGGAATGCTCTAGGTACGCTATAGGGGCTTAGCCTCTTCTAAAACCCTGCAGTGTAAGAGGAAGAACTGTGCTTTGGTTACAGCAGGAACGCAAGGCAACTTTCTCCTGTAAGTATGGGGTCTTAAGGTATGACTTTGTAGAAGGAATGTGAAAGAGTATTGGTTTCTCAGTGCGGCTCAGCCTAGGGCATTGAGGCAGATATGCATGACATGTAGACGTGAGACAACAGATTGCCTGGAGCTGTTGGAGTGCTGAGGAAATCTAGCTCTCCCAAGGAGGCGTGCAGTGTGTTGCCCTACCCTTAGCATATTGAGAGTGACTGGGAAAGGTTTCCGGGCCTGGATGTTTCTGAGCTTCCCAGTCGAGCATGCCGGTCCTCGGTGTTCTTGCAGGGAATAGGGTGCCCACGAGAGTTACTAGGTGTCTTCATAAGCGTACTAACGTTCAAAGAAAGCAGAACTGCAACTCATGTCTCCAGGAAACTGCTCCACGCTTCGGCTTCAGCAGGGCCCTTCAAGGCTTTACCTTGAGGAAACGACTCACGTCAAGTTTCCTTTGAGCTCTAGAGCGTCTCAGTTGGAGCTCCCACCCAGGCTACGAAAGCACCCTGTTGATTTCGAGAAAACTCGTTCCCTTCCCACAGCCCTGCCTACAGTGACTAGAGACCCGTCCAAAACACTGGTATTTAGGTAGCTTCAAGGCAGCATGAATGGAGCTTTCAAAATGGGAAAGCAAGCCTTGTGCCATCAGGTCTCCGTTTCCAGGGAACACGCAGCCTACCCCCTTGTGATGTCTACCAAGTAAATATTCCCTCAAACTACACAATGGTCCCTTCCCTGAAGAATGTTTTCTTGGCACGGAGTTCTGCATGTAGCTAACTGCCTCTCCCAAGGAACGCTTTGGTAACGCTATCGGGGCTTAGGCTCTTCTAAAACCCTGCAGTGTAAGAGGAAGAACTGTGCTTTGGTTACAGGAGGAACGCAAGCCGAGTTTCTCCTGTAAGTATGGGGTCTTAAGGTATGACTTTGTAGAAGGAATGCGAAGCAGTTTTGATTTCTCAGTGCCGCTCAGCCTAGGGCATTGAGGCAATTTGCATTACATGTAGGACGTGAGAGAACAGATTACCTGGAGCTGTTGGAGTGCTGAGGAAATGTAGCTCTCCCAAGGAAGAGTGCAGTGTGTTGCCCTACACTTAGCATACACAGAGTGACTGGGAAAGGTATCCGGGCCTGGATGTTTCTTAGCAACACAGTGGAGCCTGCCGGTACTCGGTGTTCTTGCACGGAATAGGGTGCCCAGGCGAGATCCTAGGTGTCATGAAAAGCGTAGTAACGTTAAAAGAAAGGACAACTGCAACTCATGTCTCAAGGAAACTTATCCACGTGCCGCTTCAGCAGGGCTCTTCAAGGCTTTACCTTGAGGAAAGGACTCACGTCAAGTTTCCTTGTAGCTCTAGAGCGTCTCAGGTGGAGCTCCCACCCAGGCTATGAAAGCACCCTGTTGATTTCGAGAAAACTCGTTCCCTTCCCAGAGCCCTGCCTACAGTGACTAGAAACTCGTCCAAAACACTGGTATTTAGGTAGGTTCAAGGCGGCATGAATGGAGCTTTCAAAATGGGAAAGCAAGCCTTGTGCCATCAGGTCCCCGTTTCCAGTGAACACGCAGCCTACCTCCCTGTGAGTTCTACCAAGTTAATATACATTCTAGCGACACACTGGTCCCTTCCCTGAATAACGTGTTCTTGGCACGGAGTTCTGCATGTAGCGAACTGCCTCTCCCAACGAATGCTCTAGGTACGCTATAGGGGCTTAGCCTCTTCTAAAACCCTGCAGTGTAAGAGGAAGAACTGTGCTTTGGTTACAGCAGGAACGCAAGGCAACTTTCTCCTGTAAGTATGGGGTCTTAAGGTATGACTTTGTAGAAGGAATGTGAAAGAGTATTGGTTTCTCAGTGCGGCTCAGCCTAGGGCATTGAGGCAGATATGCATGACATGTAGACGTGAGACAACAGATTGCCTGGAGCTGTTGGAGTGCTGAGGAAATCTAGCTCTCCCAAGGAGGCGTGCAGTGTGTTGCCCTACCCTTAGCATATTGAGAGTGACTGGGAAAGGTTTCCGGGCCTGGATGTTTCTGAGCTTCCCAGTCGAGCATGCCGGTCCTCGGTGTTCTTGCAGGGAATAGGGTGCCCACGAGAGTTACTAGGTGTCTTCATAAGCGTACTAACGTTCAAAGAAAGCAGAACTGCAACTCATGTCTCCAGGAAACTGCTCCACGCTTCGGCTTCAGCAGGGCCCTTCAAGGCTTTACCTTGAGGAAACGACTCACGTCAAGTTTCCTTTGAGCTCTAGAGCGTCTCAGTTGGAGCTCCCACCCAGGCTACGAAAGCACCCTGTTGATTTAGAGAAAATTCGTTCCCTTCCCACAGCCCTGCCTACAGTGACTAGAGACCCGTCCAAAACACTGGTATTTAGGTAGCTTCAAGGCAGCATGAATGGAGCTTTCAAAATGGGAAAGCAAGCCTTGTGCCATCAGGTCTCCGTTTCCAGGGAACACGCAGCCTACCCCCTTGTGATGTCTACCAAGTAAATATTCCCTCAAACTACACAATGGTCCCTTCCCTGAAGAATGTTTTCTTGGCACGGAGTTCTGCATGTAGCGAACTGCCTCTCCCAAGGAACGCTTTGGTAACGCTATCGGGGCTTAGGCTCTTCTAAAACCCTGCAGTGTAAGAGGAAGAACTGTGCTTTGGTTACAGGAGGAACGCAAGCCGAGTTTCTCCTGTAAGTATGGGGTCTTAAGGTATGACTTTGTAGAAGGAATGCGAAGCAGTTTTGATTTCTCAGTGCCGCTCAGCCTAGGGCATTGAGGCAATTTGCATGACATGTAGGACGTGAGAGAACAGATTACCTGGAGCTGTTGGAGTGCTGAGGAAATGTAGCTCTCCCAAGGAAGAGTGCAGTGTGTTGCCCTACACTTAGCATACACAGAGTGACTGGGAAAGGTATCCGGGCCTGGATGTTTCTTAGCAACCCAGTGGAGCCTGCCGGTACTCGGTGTTCTTGCACGGAATAGGGTGCCCAGGCGAGATCCTAGGTGTCTTGAAAAGCGTAGTAACGTTAAAAGAAAGGACAACTGCAACTCATGTCTCAAGGAAACTTATCCACGTGCCGCTTCAGCAGGGCTCTTCAAGGCTTTACCTTGAGGAAAGGACTCACGTCAAGTTTCCTTGTAGCTCTAGAGCGTCTCAGGAGGAGCTCCCACCCAGGCTATGAAAGCACCCTGTTGATTTCGAGAAAACTCGTTCCCTTCCCAGAGCCCTGCCTACAGTGACTAGAAACTCGTCCAAAACACTGGTATTTAGGTAGGTTCAAGGCGGCATGAATGGAGCTTTCAAAATGGGAAAGCAAGCCTTGTGCCATCAGGTCCCCGTTTCCAGTGAACACGCAGCCTACCTCCCTGTGATTTCTACCAAGTTAATATACACTCTAGTGACACACTGGTCCCTTCCCTGAATAACGTGTTCTTGGCACGGAGTTCTGCATGTAGCGAACTGCCTCTCCCAAGGAATGCTCTAGGTACGCTATAGGGGCTTAGCCTCTTCTAAAACCCTGCAGTGTAAGAGGAAGAACTGTGCTTTGGTTACAGCAGGAACGCAAGGCAACTTTCTCCTGTAAGTATGGGGTCTTAAGGTATGACTTTGTAGAAGGAATGTGAAAGAGTATTGGTTTCTCAGTGCGGCTCAGCCTAGGGCATTGAGGCAGATATGCATGACATGTAGACGTGAGACAACAGATTGCCTGGAGCTGTTGGAGTGCTGAGGAAATCTAGCTCTCCCAAGGAGGCGTGCAGTGTGTTGCCCTACCCTTAGCATATTGAGAGTGACTGGGAAAGGTTTCCGGGCCTGGATGTTTCTGAGCTTCCCAGTCGAGCATGCCGGTCCTCGGTGTTCTTGCAGGGAATAGGGTGCCCACGAGAGTTACTAGGTGTCTTCATAAGCGTACTAACGTTCAAAGAAAGCAGAACTGCAACTCATGTCTCCAGGAAACTGCTCCACGCTTCGGCTTCAGCAGGGCCCTTCAAGGCTTTACCTTGAGGAAACGACTCACGTCAAGTTTCCTTTGAGCTCTAGAGCGTCTCAGTTGGAGCTCCCACCCAGGCTACGAAAGCACCCTGTTGATTTAGAGAAAACTCGTTCCCTTCCCACAGCCCTGCCTACAGTGACTAGAGACCCGTCCAAAACACTGGTATTTAGGTAGCTTCAAGGCAGCATGAATGGAGCTTTCAAAATGGGAAAGCAAGCCTTGTGCCATCAGGTCTCCGTTTCCAGGGAACACGCAGCCTACCCCCTTGTGATGTCTACCAAGTAAATATTCCCTCAAACTACACAATGGTCCCTTCCCTGAAGAATGTTTTCTTGGCACGGAGTTCTGCATGTAGCGAACTGCCTCTCCCAAGGAACGCTTTGGTAACGCTATCGGGGCTTAGGCTCTTCTAAAACCCTGCAGTGTAAGAGGAAGAACTGTGCTTTGGTTACAGGAGGAACGCAAGCCGAGTTTCTCCTGTAAGTATGGGGTCTTAAGGTATGACTTTGTAGAAGGAATGCGAAGCAGTTTTGATTTCTCAGTGCCGCTCAGCCTAGGGCATTGAGGCAATTTGCATGACATGTAGGACGTGAGAGAACAGATTACCTGGAGCTGTTGGAGTGCTGAGGAAATGTAGCTCTCCCAAGGAAGAGTGCAGTGTGTTGCCCTACACTTAGCATACACAGAGTGACTGGGAAAGGTATCCGGGCCTGGATGTTTCTTAGCAACCCAGTGGAGCCTGCCGGTACTCGGTGTTCTTGCACGGAATAGGGTGCCCAGGCGAGATCCTAGGTGTCTTGAAAAGCGTAGTAACGTTAAAAGAAAGGAGAACTGCAACTCATGTCTCAAGGAAACTTCTCTACGCTTCGGCTTCAGCAGGGCCCTTCAAGGCTTTACCTTGAGGAAACGACTCACGTCAAGTTTCCTTTGAGCTCTAGAGCGTCTCAGTTGGAGCTCCCACCCAGGCTACGAAAGCACCCTGTTGATTTAGAGAAAACTCGTTCCCTTCCCACAGCCCTGCCTACAGTGACTAGAGACCCGTCCAAAACACTGGTATTTAGGTAGCTTCAAGGCAGCATGAATGGAGCTTTCAAAATGGGAAAGCAAGCCTTGTGCCATCAGGTCTCCGTTTCCAGGGAACACGCAGCCTACCCCCTTGTGATGTCTACCAAGTAAATATTCCCTCAAACTACACAATGGTCCCTTCCCTGAAGAATGTTTTCTTGGCACGGAGTTCTGCATGTAGCGAACTGCCTCTCCCAAGGAACGCTTTGGTAACGCTATCGGGGCTTAGGCTCTTCTAAAACCCTGCAGTGTAAGAGGAAGACCTGTGCTTTGGTTACAGGAGGAACGCAAGCCGAGTTTCTCCTCTAAGTATGGGGTCTTAAGGTATGACTTTGTAGAAGGAATGCGAAGCAGTTTTGATTTCTCAGTGCCGCTCAGCCTAGGGCATTGAGGCAATTTGCATGACATGTAGGACGTGAGAGAACAGATTACCTGGAGCTGTTGGAGTGCTGAGGAAATGTAGCTCTCCCAAGGAAGAGTGCAGTGTGTTGCCCTACACTTAGCATACACAGAGTGACTGGGAAAGGTATCCGGGCCTGGATGTTTCTTAGCAACCCAGTGGAGCCCGCCGGTACTCGGTGTTCTTGCACGGAATAGGGTGCCCAGGCGAGATCCTAGGTGTCTTGAAAAGCGTAGTAACGTTAAAAGAAAGGAGAACTGCAACTCATGTCTCAAGGAAACTTCTCCACGTTCCGCTTCAGCAGGGCTCTTCAAGGCTTTACCTTGAGGAAAGGACTCACGTCAAGTTTCCTTGAGGCTCTAGAGCGTCTCAGGAGGAGCTCCCACCCAGGCTATGAAAGCACCCTGTTGATTTAGAGAAAACTCGTTCCCTTCCCAGAGCCCTGCCTACAGTGACTAGAAACTCGTCCAAAACTCTGGTATTTAGGTAGGTTCAAGGCGGCATGAATGGAGCTTTCAAAATGGGAAAGCAAGCCTTGTGCCATCAGGTCCCCGTTCCCAGTGAACACGCAGCCTACCTCCCTGTGATTTCTACCAAGTTAATATACATTCTAGCGACACACTGGTCCCTTCCCTGAATAACGTGTTCTTGGCACGGAATTCTGCATGTAGCGAACTGCCTCTCCCAAGGAATGCTCTAGGTACGCTATAGGGGCTTAGCCTCTTCTAAAACCCTGCAGTGTAAGAGGAAGAACTGTGCTTTGGTTACAGCAGGAACGCAAGGCAACTTTCTCCTGTAAGTATGGGGTCTTAAGGTATGACTTTGTAGAAGGAATGTGAAAGAGTATTGGTTTCTCAGTGCGGCTCAGCCTAGGGCATTGAGGCAGATATGCATGACATGTAGACGTGAGACAACAGATTGCCTGGAGCTGTTGGAGTGCTGAGGAAATCTAGCTCTCCCAAGGAGGCGTGCAGTGTGTTGCCCTACACTTAGCATATTGAGAGTGACTGGGAAAGGTTTCCGGGCCTGGATGTTTCTGAGCTTCCCAGTCGAGCATGCCGGTCCTCGGTGTTCTTGCAGGGAATAGGGTGCCCACGAGAGTTACTAGGTGTCTTCATAAGCGTACTAACGTTCAAAGAAAGCAGAACTGCAACTCATGTCTCCAGGAAACTGCTCCACGCTTCGGCTTCAGCAGGGCCCTTCAAGGCTTTACCTTGAGGAAACGACTCACGTCAAGTTTCCTTTGAGCTCTAGAGCGTCTCAGTTGGAGCTCCCACCCAGGCTACGAAAGCACCCTGTTGATTTAGAGAAAACTCGTTCCCTCCCACAGCCCTGCCTACAGTGACTAGAGACCCGTCCAAAACACTGGTATTTAGGTAGCTTCAAGGCAGCATGAATGGAGCTTTCAAAATGGGAAAGCAAGCCTTGTGCCATCAGGTCTCCGTTTCCAGGGAACACGCAGCCTACCCCCTTGTGATGTCTACCAAGTAAATATTCCCTCAAACTACACAATGGTCCCTTCCCTGAAGAATGTTTTCTTGGCACGGAGTTCTGCATGTAGCGAACTGCCTCTCCCAAGGAACGCTTTGGTAACGCTATCGGGGCTTAGGCTCTTCTAAAACCCTGCAGTGTAAGAGGAAGAACTGTGCTTTGGTTACAGGAGGAACGCAAGCAGAGTTTCTCCTGTAAGTATGGGGTCTTAAGGTATGCCTTTGTAGAAGGAATGCGAAGCAGTTTTGATTTCTCAGTGCCGCTCAGCCTAGGGCATTGAGGCAATTTGCATGACATGTAGGAAGTGAGAGAACAGATTACCTGGAGCTGTTGGAGTGCTGAGGAAATGTAGCTCTCCCAAGGAAGAGTGCAGTGTGTTGCCCTACACTTAGCATACACAGAGTGACTGGGAAAGGTATCCGGGCCTGGATGTTTCTTAGCAACCCAGTGGAGCCTGCCGGTACTCGGTGTTCTTGCACGGAATAGGGTGCCCAGGCGAGATCCTAGGTGTCTTGAAAAGCGTAGTAACGTTAAAAGAAAGGAGAACTGCAACTCATGTCTCAAGGAAACTTCTCTACGCTTCGGCTTCAGCAGGGCCCTTCAAGGCTTTACCTTGAGGAAACGACTCACGTCAAGTTTCCTTTGAGCTCTAGAGCGTCTCAGTTGGAGCTCCCACCCAGGCTACGAAAGCACCCTGTTGATTTAGAGAAAACTCGTTCCCTTCCCACAGCCCTGCCTACAGTGACTAGAGACCCGTCCAAAACACTGGTATTTAGGTAGCTTCAAGGCAGCATGAATGGAGCTTTCAAAATGGGAAAGCAAGCCTTGTGCCATCAGGTCTCCGTTTCCAGGGAACACGCAGCCTACCCCCTTGTGATGTCTACCAAGTAAATATTCCCTCAAACTACACAATGGTCCCTTCCCTGAAGAATGTTTTCTTGGCACGGAGTTCTGCATGTAGCGAACTGCCTCTCCCAAGGAACGCTTTGGTAACGCTATCGAGGCTTAGGCTCTTCTAAAACCCTGCAGTGTAAGAGGAAGAACTGTGCTTTGGTTACAGGAGGAACGCAAGCCGAGTTTCTCCTATAAGTATGGGGTCTTAAGGTATGACTTTGTAGAAGGAATGCGAAGCAGTTTTGATTTCTCAGTGCCGCTCAGCCTAGGGCATTGAGGCAATTTGCATGGCATGTAGGACGTGAGAGAACAGATTACCTGGAGCTGTTGGAGTGCTGAGGAAATGTAGCTCTCCCAAGGAAGAGTGCAGTGTGTTGCCCTACACTTAGCATACACAGAGTGACTGGGAAAGGTATCCGGGCCTGGATGTTTCTTAGCAACCCAGTGGAGCCTGCCGGTACTCAGTGTTCTTGCACGGAATAGGGTGCCCAGGCGAGATCCTAGGTGTCTTGAAAAGCGTACTAACGTTAAAAGAAAGGAGAACTGCAACTCATGTCTCAAGGAAACTTCTCCACGTTCCGCTTCAGCAGGGCTCTTCAAGGCTTTACCTTGAGGAAAGGACTCACGTCAAGTTTCCTTGAGGCTCTAGAGCGTCTCAGGAGGAGCTCCCACCCAGGCTATGAAAGCACCCTGTTGATTTAGAGAAAACTCGTTCCCTTCCCAGAGCCCTGCCTACAGTGACTAGAAACTCGTCCAAAACTCTGGTATTTAGGTAGGTTCAAGGCGGCATGAATGGAGCTTTCAAAATGGGAAAGCAAGCCTTGTGCCATCAGGTCCCCGTTCCCAGTGAACACGCAGCCTACCTCCCTGTGAGTTCTACCAAGTTAATATACATTCTAGCGACACACTGGTCCCTTCCCTGAATAACGTGTTCTTGGCACGGAGTTCTGCATGTAGCGAACTGCCTCTCCCAACGAATGCTCTAGGTACGCTATAGGGGCTTAGCCTCTTCTAAAACCCTGCAGTGTAAGAGGAAGAACTGTGCTTTGGTTACAGCAGGAACGCAAGGCAACTTTCTCCTGTAAGTATGGGGTCTTAAGGTATGACTTTGTAGAAGGAATGTGAAAGAGTATTGGTTTCTCAGTGCGGCTCAGCCTAGGGCATTGAGGCAGATATGCATGACATGTAGACGTGAGACAACAGATTGCCTGGAGCTGTTGGAGTGCTGAGGAAATCTAGCTCTCCCAAGGAGGCGTGCAGTGTGTTGCCCTACACTTAGCATATTGAGAGTGACTGGGAAAGGTTTCCGGGCCTGGATGTTTCTGAGCTTCCCAGTCGAGCATGCCGGTCCTCGGTGTTCTTGCAGGGAATAGGGTGCCCACGAGAGTTACTAGGTGTCTTCATAAGCGTACTAACGTTCAAAGAAAGCAGAACTGCAACTCATGTCTCCAGGAAACTGCTCCACGCTTCGGCTTCAGCAGGGCCCTTCAAGGCTTTACGTTGAGGAAACGACTCACGTCAAGTTTCCTTTGAGCTCTAGAGCGTCTCAGTTGGAGCTCCCACCCAGGCTACGAAAGCACCCTGTTGATTTAGAGAAAACTCGTTCCCTTCCCACAGCCCTGCCTACAGTGACTAGAGACCCGTCCAAAACACTGGTATTTAGGTAGCTTCAAGGCAGCATGAATGGAGCTTTCAAAATGGGAAAGCAAGCCTTGTGCCATCAGGTCTCCGTTTCCAGGGAACACGCAGCCTACCCCCTTGTGATGTCTACCAAGTAAATATTCCCTCAAACTACACAATGGTCCCTTCCCTGAAGAATGTTTTCTTGGCACGGAGTTCTGCATGTAGCGAACTGCCTCTCCCAAGGAACGCTTTGGTAACGCTATCGGGGCTTAGGCTCTTCTAAAACCCTGCAGTGTAAGAGGAAGAACTGTGCTTTGGTTACAGGAGGAACGCAAGCCGAGTTTCTCCTGTAAGTATGGGGTCTTAAGGTATGACTTTGTAGAAGGAATGCGAAGCAGTTTTGATTTCTCAGTGCCGCTCAGCCTAGGGCATTGAGGCAATTTGCATGACATGTAGGACGTGAGAGAACAGATTACCTGGAGCTGTTGGAGTGCTGAGGAAATGTAGCTCTCCCAAGGAAGAGTGCAGTGTGTTCCCCTACACTTAGCATACACAGAGTGACTGGGAAAGGTATCCGGGCCTGGATGTTTCTTAGCAACCCAGTGGAGCCTGCCGGTACTCGGTGTTCTTGCACGGAATAGGGTGCCCAGGCGAGATCCTAGGTGTCTTGAAAAGCGTAGTAACGTTAAAAGAAAGGAGAACTGCAACTCATGTCTCAAGGAAACTTCTCTACGCTTCGGCTTCAGCAGGGCCCTTCAAGGCTTTACCTTGAGGAAACGACTCACGTCAAGTTTCCTTTGAGCTCTAGAGCGTCTCAGTTGGAGCTCCCACCCAGGCTACGAAAGCACCCTGTTGATTTAGAGAAAACTCGTTCCCTTCCCACAGCCCTGCCTACAGTGACTAGAGACCCGTCCAAAACACTGGTATTTAGGTAGCTTCAAGGCAGCATGAATGGAGCTTTCAAAATGGGAAAGCAAGCCTTGTGCCATCAGGTCTCCGTTTCCAGGGAACACGCAGCCTACCCCCTTGTGATGTCTACCAAGTAAATATTCCCTCAAACTACACAATGGTCCCTTCCCTGAAGAATGTTTTCTTGGCACGGAGTTCTGCATGTAGCGAACTGCCTCTCCCAAGGAACGCTTTGGTAACGCTATCGGGGCTTAGGCTCTTCTAAAACCCTGCAGTGTAAGAGGAAGAACTGTGCTTTGGTTACAGGAGGAACGCAAGCCGAGTTTCTCCTATAAGTATGGGGTCTTAAGGTATGACTTTGTAGAAGGAATGCGAAGCAGTTTTGATTTCTCAGTGCCGCTCAGCCTAGGGCATTGAGGCAATTTGCATGGCATGTAGGACGTGAGAGAACAGATTACCTGGAGCTGTTGGAGTGCTGAGGAAATGTAGCTCTCCCAAGGAAGAGTGCAGTGTGTTGCCCTACACTTAGCATACACAGAGTGACTGGGAAAGGTATCCGGGCCTGGATGTTTCTTAGCAACCCAGTGGAGCCTGCCGGTACTCAGTGTTCTTGCACGGAATAGGGTGCCCAGGCGAGATCCTAGGTGTCTTGAAAAGCGTACTAACGTTAAAAGAAAGGAGAACTGCAACTCATGTCTCAAGGAAACTTCTCCACGTTCCGCTTCAGCAGGGCTCTTCAAGGCTTTACCTTGAGGAAAGGACTCACGTCAAGTTTCCTTGAGGCTCTAGAGCGTCTCAGGAGGAGCTCCCACCCAGGCTATGAAAGCACCCTGTTGATTTAGAGAAAACTCGTTCCCTTCCCAGAGCCCTGCCTACAGTGACTAGAAACTCGTCCAAAACTCTGGTATTTAGGTAGGTTCAAGGCGGCATGAATGGAGCTTTCAAAATGGGAAAGCAAGCCTTGTGCCATCAGGTCCCCGTTCCCAGTGAACACGCAGCCTACCTCCCTGTGATTTCTACCAAGTTAATATACATTCTAGCGACACACTGGTCCCTTCCCTGAATAAGGTGTTCTTGGCACGGAGTTCTGCATGTAGCGAACTGCCTCTCCCAAGGAATGCTCTAGGTACGCTATAGGGGCTTAGCCTCTTCTAAAACCCTGCAGTGTAAGAGGAAGAACTGTGCTTTGGTTACAGCAGGAACGCAAGGCAACTTTCTCCTGTAAGTATGGGGTCTTAAGGTATGACTTTGTAGAAGGAATGTGAAAGAGTATTGGTTTCTCAGTGCGGCTCAGCCTAGGGCATTGAGGCAGATATGCATGACATGTAGACGTGAGACAACAGATTGCCTGGAGCTGTTGGAGTGCTGAGGAAATCTAGCTCTCCCAAGGAGGCGTGCAGTGTGTTGCCCTACCCTTAGCATATTGAGAGTGACTGGGAAAGGTTTCCGGGCCTGGATGTTTCTGAGCTTCCCAGTCGAGCATGCCGGTCCTCGGTGTTCTTGCAGGGAATAGGGTGCCCACGAGAGTTACTAGGTGTCTTCATAAGCGTACTAACGTTCAAAGAAAGCAGAACTGCAACTCATGTCTCCAGGAAACTGCTCCACGCTTCGGCTTCAGCAGGGCCCTTCAAGGCTTTACCTTGAGGAAACGACTCACGTCAAGTTTCCTTTGAGCTCTAGAGCGTCTCAGTTGGAGCTCCCACCCAGGCTACGAAAGCACCCTGTTGATTTCGAGAAAACTCGTTCCCTTCCCACAGCCCTGCCTACAGTGACTAGAGACCCGTCCAAAACACTGGTATTTAGGTAGCTTCAAGGCAGCATGAATGGAGCTTTCAAAATGGGAAAGCAAGCCTTGTGCCATCAGGTCTCCGTTTCCAGGGAACACGCAGCCTACCCCCTTGTGATGTCTACCAAGTAAATATTCCCTCAAACTACACAATGGTCCCTTCCCTGAAGAATGTTTTCTTGGCACGGAGTTCTGCATGTAGCTAACTGCCTCTCCCAAGGAACGCTTTGGTAACGCTATCGGGGCTTAGGCTCTTCTAAAACCCTGCAGTGTAAGAGGAAGAACTGTGCTTTGGTTACAGGAGGAACGCAAGCCGAGTTTCTCCTGTAAGTATGGGGTCTTAAGGTATGACTTTGTAGAAGGAATGCGAAGCAGTTTTGATTTCTCAGTGCCGCTCAGCCTAGGGCATTGAGGCAATTTGCATTACATGTAGGACGTGAGAGAACAGATTACCTGGAGCTGTTGGAGTGCTGAGGAAATGTAGCTCTCCCAAGGAAGAGTGCAGTGTGTTGCCCTACACTTAGCATACACAGAGTGACTGGGAAAGGTATCCGGGCCTGGATGTTTCTTAGCAACACAGTGGAGCCTGCCGGTACTCAGTGTTCTTGCACGGAATAGGGTGCCCAGGCGAGATCCTAGGTGTCTTGAAAAGCGTAGTAACGTTAAAAGAAAGGACAACTGCAACTCATGTCTCAAGGAAACTTATCCACGTGCCGCTTCAGCAGGGCTCTTCAAGGCTTTACCTTGAGGAAAGGACTCACGTCAAGTTTCCTTGTAGCTCTAGAGCGTCTCAGGTGGAGCTCCCACCCAGGCTATGAAAGCACCCTGTTGATTTCGAGAAAACTCGTTCCCTTCCCAGAGCCCTGCCTACAGTGACTAGAAACTCGTCCAAAACACTGGTATTTAGGTAGGTTCAAGGCGGCATGAATGGAGCTTTCAAAATGGGAAAGCAAGCCTTGTGCCATCAGGTCCCCGTTTCCAGTGAACACGCAGCCTACCTCCCTGTGAGTTCTACCAAGTTAATATACATTCTAGCGACACACTGGTCCCTTCCCTGAATAACGTGTTCTTGGCACGGAGTTCTGCATGTAGCGAACTGCCTCTCCCAACGAATGCTCTAGGTACGCTATAGGGGCTTAGCCTCTTCTAAAACCCTGCAGTGTAAGAGGAAGAACTGTGCTTTGGTTACAGCAGGAACGCAAGGCAACTTTCTCCTGTAAGTATGGGGTCTTAAGGTATGACTTTGTAGAAGGAATGTGAAAGAGTATTGGTTTCTCAGTGCGGCTCAGCCTAGGGCATTGAGGCAGATATGCATGACATGTAGACGTGAGACAACAGATTGCCTGGAGCTGTTGGAGTGCTGAGGAAATCTAGCTCTCCCAAGGAGGCGTGCAGTGTGTTGCCCTACCCTTAGCATATTGAGAGTGACTGGGAAAGGTTTCCGGGCCTGGATGTTTCTGAGCTTCCCAGTCGAGCATGCCGGTCCTCGGTGTTCTTGCAGGGAATAGGGTGCCCACGAGAGTTACTAGGTGTCTTCATAAGCGTACTAACGTTCAAAGAAAGCAGAACTGCAACTCATGTCTCCAGGAAACTGCTCCACGCTTCGGCTTCAGCAGGGCCCTTCAAGGCTTTACCTTGAGGAAACGACTCACGTCAAGTTTCCTTTGAGCTCTAGAGCGTCTCAGTTGGAGCTCCCACCCAGGCTACGAAAGCACCCTGTTGATTTCGAGAAAACTCGTTCCCTTCCCACAGCCCTGCCTACAGTGACTAGAGACCCATCCAAAACACTGGTATTTAGGTAGCTTCAAGGCAGCATGAATGGAGCTTTCAAAATGGGAAAGCAAGCCTTGTGCCATCAGGTCTCCGTTTCCAGGGAACACGCAGCCTACCCCCTTGTGATGTCTACCAAGTAAATATTCCCTCAAACTACACAATGGTCCCTTCCCTGAAGAATGTTTTCTTGGCACGGAGTTCTGCATGTAGCTAACTGCCTCTCCCAAGGAACGCTTTGGTAACGCTATCGGGGCTTAGGCTCTTCTAAAACCCTGCAGTGTAAGAGGAAGAACTGTGCTTTGGTTACAGGAGGAACGCAAGCCGAGTTTCTCCTGTAAGTATGGGGTCTTAAGGTATGACTTTGTAGAAGGAATGCGAAGCAGTTTTGATTTCTCAGTGCCGCTCAGCCTAGGGCATTGAGGCAATTTGCATTACATGTAGGACGTGAGAGAACAGATTACCTGGAGCTGTTGGAGTGCTGAGGAAATGTAGCTCTCCCAAGGAAGAGTGCAGTGTGTTGCCCTACACTTAGCATACACAGAGTGACTGGGAAAGGTATCCGGGCCTGGATGTTTCTTAGCAACACAGTGGAGCCTGCCGGTACTCAGTGTTCTTGCACGGAATAGGGTGCCCAGGCGAGATCCTAGGTGTCTTGAAAAGCGTAGTAACGTTAAAAGAAAGGACAACTGCAACTCATGTCTCAAGGAAACTTATCCACGTGCCGCTTCAGCAGGGCTCTTCAAGGCTTTACCTTGAGGAAAGGACTCACGTCAAGTTTCCTTGTAGCTCTAGAGCGTCTCAGGTGGAGCTCCCACCCAGGCTATGAAAGCACCCTGTTGATTTCGAGAAAACTCGTTCCCTTCCCAGAGCCCTGCCTACAGTGACTAGAAACTCGTCCAAAACACTGGTATTTAGGTAGGTTCAAGGCGGCATGAATGGAGCTTTCAAAATGGGAAAGCAAGCCTTGTGCCATCAGGTCCCCGTTTCCAGTGAACACGCAGCCTACCTCCCTGTGAGTTCTACCAAGTTAATATACATTCTAGCGACACACTGGTCCCTTCCCTGAATAACGTGTTCTTGGCACGGAGTTCTGCATGTAGCGAACTGCCTCTCCCAACGAATGCTCTAGGTACGCTATAGGGGCTTAGCCTCTTCTAAAACCCTGCAGTGTAAGAGGAAGAACTGTGCTTTGGTTACAGCAGGAACGCAAGGCAACTTTCTCCTGTAAGTATGGGGTCTTAAGGTATGACTTTGTAGAAGGAATGTGAAAGAGTATTGGTTTCTCAGTGCGGCTCAGCCTAGGGCATTGAGGCAGATATGCATGACATGTAGACGTGAGACAACAGATTGCCTGGAGCTGTTGGAGTGCTGAGGAAATCTAGCTCTCCCAAGGAGGCGTGCAGTGTGTTGCCCTACCCTTAGCATATTGAGAGTGACTGGGAAAGGTTTCCGGGCCTGGATGTTTCTGAGCTTCCCAGTCGAGCATGCCGGTCCTCGGTGTTCTTGCAGGGAATAGGGTGCCCACGAGAGTTACTAGGTGTCTTCATAAGCGTACTAACGTTCAAAGAAAGCAGAACTGCAACTCATGTCTCCAGGAAACTGCTCCACGCTTCGGCTTCAGCAGGGCCCTTCAAGGCTTTACCTTGAGGAAACGACTCACGTCAAGTTTCCTTTGAGCTCTAGAGCGTCTCAGTTGGAGCTCCCACCCAGGCTACGAAAGCACCCTGTTGATTTAGAGAAAACTCGTTCCCTTCCCACAGCCCTGCCTACAGTGACTAGAGACCCGTCCAAAACACTGGTATTTAGGTAGCTTCAAGGCAGCATGAATGGAGCTTTCAAAATGGGAAAGCAAGCCTTGTGCCATCAGGTCTCCGTTTCCAGGGAACACGCAGCCTACCCCCTTGTGATGTCTACCAAGTAAATATTCCCTCAAACTACACAATGGTCCCTTCCCTGAAGAATGTTTTCTTGGCACGGAGTTCTGCATGTAGCGAACTGCCTCTCCCAAGGAACGCTTTGGTAACGCTATCGGGGCTTAGGCTCTTCTAAAACCCTGCAGTGTAAGAGGAAGAACTGTGCTTTGGTTACAGGAGGAACGCAAGCCGAGTTTCTCCTGTAAGTATGGGGTCTTAAGGTATGACTTTGTAGAAGGAATGCGAAGCAGTTTTGATTTCTCAGTGCCGCTCAGCCTAGGGCATTGAGGCAATTTGCATGACATGTAGGACGTGAGAGAACAGATTACCTGGAGCTGTTGGAGTGCTGAGGAAATGTAGCTCTCCCAAGGAAGAGTGCAGTGTGTTGCCCTACACTTAGCATACACAGAGTGACTGGGAAAGGTATCCGGGCCTGGATGTTTCTTAGCAACACAGTGGAGCCTGCCGGTACTCAGTGTTCTTGCACGGAATAGGGTGCCCAGGCGAGATCCTAGGTGTCTTGAAAAGCGTAGTAACGTTAAAAGAAAGGACAACTGCAACTCATGTCTCAAGGAAACTTATCCACGTGCCGCTTCAGCAGGGCTCTTCAAGGCTTTACCTTGAGGAAAGGACTCACGTCAAGTTTCCTTGTAGCTCTAGAGCGTCTCAGGTGGAGCTCCCACCCAGGCTATGAAAGCACCCTGTTGATTTCGAGAAAACTCGTTCCCTTCCCAGAGCCCTGCCTACAGTGACTAGAAACTCGTCCAAAACACTGGTATTTAGGTAGGTTCAAGGCGGCATGAATGGAGCTTTCAAAATGGGAAAGCAAGCCTTGTGCCATCAGGTCCCCGTTTCCAGTGAACACGCAGCCTACCTCCCTGTGAGTTCTACCAAGTTAATATACATTCTAGCGACACACTGGTCCCTTCCCTGAATAACGTGTTCTTGGCACGGAGTTCTGCATGTAGCGAACTGCCTCTCCCAACGAATGCTCTAGGTACGCTATAGGGGCTTAGCCTCTTCTAAAACCCTGCAGTGTAAGAGGAAGAACTGTGCTTTGGTTACAGCAGGAACGCAAGGCAACTTTCTCCTGTAAGTATGGGGTCTTAAGGTATGACTTTGTAGAAGGAATGTGAAAGAGTATTGGTTTCTCAGTGCGGCTCAGCCTAGGGCATTGAGGCAGATATGCATGACATGTAGACGTGAGACAACAGATTGCCTGGAGCTGTTGGAGTGCTGAGGAAATCTAGCTCTCCCAAGGAGGCGTGCAGTGTGTTGCCCTACCCTTAGCATATTGAGAGTGACTGGGAAAGGTTTCCGGGCCTGGATGTTTCTGAGCTTCCCAGTCGAGCATGCCGGTCCTCGGTGTTCTTGCAGGGAATAGGGTGCCCACGAGAGTTACTAGGTGTCTTCATAAGCGTACTAACGTTCAAAGAAAGCAGAACTGCAACTCATGTCTCCAGGAAACTGCTCCACGCTTCGGCTTCAGCAGGGCCCTTCAAGGCTTTACCTTGAGGAAACGACTCACGTCAAGTTTCCTTTGAGCTCTAGAGCGTCTCAGTTGGAGCTCCCACCCAGGCTACGAAAGCACCCTGTTGATTTAGAGAAAACTCGTTCCCTTCCCACAGCCCTGCCTACAGTGACTAGAGACCCGTCCAAAACACTGGTATTTAGGTAGCTTCAAGGCAGCATGAATGGAGCTTTCAAAATGGGAAAGCAAGCCTTGTGCCATCAGGTCTCCGTTTCCAGGGAACACGCAGCCTACCCCCTTGTGATGTCTACCAAGTAAATATTCCCTCAAACTACACAATGGTCCCTTCCCTGAAGAATGTTTTCTTGGCACGGAGTTCTGCATGTAGCGAACTGCCTCTCCCAAGGAACGCTTTGGTAACGCTATCGGGGCTTAGGCTCTTCTAAAACCCTGCAGTGTAAGAGGAAGAACTGTGCTTTGGTTACAGGAGGAACGCAAGCCGAGTTTCTCCTGTAAGTATGGGGTCTTAAGGTATGACTTTGTAGAAGGAATGCGAAGCAGTTTTGATTTCTCAGTGCCGCTCAGCCTAGGGCATTGAGGCAATTTGCATGACATGTAGGACGTGAGAGAACAGATTACCTGGAGCTGTTGGAGTGCTGAGGAAATGTAGCTCTCCCAAGGAAGAGTGCAGTGTGTTGCCCTACACTTAGCATACACAGAGTGACTGGGAAAGGTATCCGGGCCTGGATGTTTCTTAGCAACCCAGTGGAGCCTGCCGGTACTCGGTGTTCTTGCACGGAATAGGGTGCCCAGGCGAGATCCTAGGTGTCTTGAAAAGCGTAGTAACGTTAAAAGAAAGGACAACTGCAACTCATGTCTCAAGGAAACTTATCCACGTGCCGCTTCAGCAGGGCTCTTCAAGGCTTTACCTTGAGGAAAGGACTCACGTCAAGTTTCCTTGTAGCTCTAGAGCGTCTCAGGAGGAGCTCCCACCCAGGCTATGAAAGCACCCTGTTGATTTAGAGAAAACTCGTTCCCTTCCCAGAGCCCTGCCTACAGTGACTAGAAACTCGTCCAAAACACTGGTATTTAGGTAGGTTCAAGGCGGCATGAATGGAGCTTTCAAAATGGGAAAGCAAGCCTTGTGCCATCAGGTCCCCGTTTCCAGTGAACACGCAGCCTACCTCCCTGTGATTTCTACCAAGTTAATATACACTCTAGTGACACACTGGTCCCTTCCCTGAATAACGTGTTCTTGGCACGGAGTTCTGCATGTAGCGAACTGCCTCTCCCAAGGAATGCTCTAGGTACGCTATAGGGGCTTAGCCTCTTCTAAAACCCTGCAGTGTAAGAGGAAGAACTGTGCTTTGGTTACAGCAGGAACGCAAGGCAACTTTCTCCTGTAAGTATGGGGTCTTAAGGTATGACTTTGTAGAAGGAATGTGAAAGAGTATTGGTTTCTCAGTGCGGCTCAGCCTAGGGCATTGAGGCAGATATGCATGACATGTAGACGTGAGACAACAGATTGCCTGGAGCTGTTGGAGTGCTGAGGAAATCTAGCTCTCCCAAGGAGGCGTGCAGTGTGTTGCCCTACCCTTAGCATATTGAGAGTGACTGGGAAAGGTTTCCGGGCCTGGATGTTTCTGAGCTTCCCAGTCGAGCATGCCGGTCCTCGGTGTTCTTGCAGGGAATAGGGTGCCCACGAGAGTTACTAGGTGTCTTCATAAGCGTACTAACGTTCAAAGAAAGCAGAACTGCAACTCATGTCTCCAGGAAACTGCTCCACGCTTCGGCTTCAGCAGGGCCCTTCAAGGCTTTACCTTGAGGAAACGACTCACGTCAAGTTTCCTTTGAGCTCTAGAGCGTCTCAGTTGGAGCTCCCACCCAGGCTACGAAAGCACCCTGTTGATTTAGAGAAAACTCGTTCCCTTCCCACAGCCCTGCCTACAGTGACTAGAGACCCGTCCAAAACACTGGTATTTAGGTAGCTTCAAGGCAGCATGAATGGAGCTTTCAAAATGGGAAAGCAAGCCTTGTGCCATCAGGTCTCCGTTTCCAGGGAACACGCAGCCTACCCCCTTGTGATGTCTACCAAGTAAATATTCCCTCAAACTACACAATGGTCCCTTCCCTGAAGAATGTTTTCTTGGCACGGAGTTCTGCATGTAGCGAACTGCCTCTCCCAAGGAACGCTTTGGTAACGCTATCGGGGCTTAGGCTCTTCTAAAACCCTGCAGTGTAAGAGGAAGAACTGTGCTTTGGTTACAGGAGGAACGCAAGCCGAGTTTCTCCTGTAAGTATGGGGTCTTAAGGTATGACTTTGTAGAAGGAATGCGAAGCAGTTTTGATTTCTCAGTGCCGCTCAGCCTAGGGCATTGAGGCAATTTGCATGACATGTAGGACGTGAGAGAACAGATTACCTGGAGCTGTTGGAGTGCTGAGGAAATGTAGCTCTCCCAAGGAAGAGTGCAGTGTGTTGCCCTACACTTAGCATACACAGAGTGACTGGGAAAGGTATCCGGGCCTGGATGTTTCTTAGCAACCCAGTGGAGCCTGCCGGTACTCGGTGTTCTTGCACGGAATAGGGTGCCCAGGCGAGATCCTAGGTGTCTTGAAAAGCGTAGTAACGTTAAAAGAAAGGAGAACTGCAACTCATGTCTCAAGGAAACTTCTCTACGCTTCGGCTTCAGCAGGGCCCTTCAAGGCTTTACCTTGAGGAAACGACTCACGTCAAGTTTCCTTTGAGCTCTAGAGCGTCTCAGTTGGAGCTCCCACCCAGGCTACGAAAGCACCCTGTTGATTTAGAGAAAACTCGTTCCCTTCCCACAGCCCTGCCTACAGTGACTAGAGACCCGTCCAAAACACTGGTATTTAGGTAGCTTCAAGGCAGCATGAATGGAGCTTTCAAAATGGGAAAGCAAGCCTTGTGCCATCAGGTCTCCGTTTCCAGGGAACACGCAGCCTACCCCCTTGTGATGTCTACCAAGTAAATATTCCCTCAAACTACACAATGGTCCCTTCCCTGAAGAATGTTTTCTTGGCACGGAGTTCTGCATGTAGCGAACTGCCTCTCCCAAGGAACGCTTTGGTAACGCTATCGGGGCTTAGGCTCTTCTAAAACCCTGCAGTGTAAGAGGAAGACCTGTGCTTTGGTTACAGGAGGAACGCAAGCCGAGTTTCTCCTCTAAGTATGGGGTCTTAAGGTATGACTTTGTAGAAGGAATGCGAAGCAGTTTTGATTTCTCAGTGCCGCTCAGCCTAGGGCATTGAGGCAATTTGCATGACATGTAGGACGTGAGAGAACAGATTACCTGGAGCTGTTGGAGTGCTGAGGAAATGTAGCTCTCCCAAGGAAGAGTGCAGTGTGTTGCCCTACACTTAGCATACACAGAGTGACTGGGAAAGGTATCCGGGCCTGGATGTTTCTTAGCAACCCAGTGGAGCCTGCCGGTACTCGGTGTTCTTGCACGGAATAGGGTGCCCAGGCGAGATCCTAGGTGTCTTGAAAAGCGTAGTAACGTTAAAAGAAAGGAGAACTGCAACTCATGTCTCAAGGAAACTTCTCCACGTTCCGCTTCAGCAGGGCTCTTCAAGGCTTTACCTTGAGGAAAGGACTCACGTCAAGTTTCCTTGAGGCTCTAGAGCGTCTCAGGAGGAGCTCCCACCCAGGCTATGAAAGCACCCTGTTGATTTAGAGAAAACTCGTTCCCTTCCCAGAGCCCTGCCTACAGTGACTAGAAACTCGTCCAAAACTCTGGTATTTAGGTAGGTTCAAGGCGGCATGAATGGAGCTTTCAAAATGGGAAAGCAAGCCTTGTGCCATCAGGTCCCCGTTCCCAGTGAACACGCAGCCTACCTCCCTGTGATTTCTACCAAGTTAATATACATTCTAGCGACACACTGGTCCCTTCCCTGAATAACGTGTTCTTGGCACGGAATTCTGCATGTAGCGAACTGCCTCTCCCAAGGAATGCTCTAGGTACGCTATAGGGGCTTAGCCTCTTCTAAAACCCTGCAGTGTAAGAGGAAGAACTGTGCTTTGGTTACAGCAGGAACGCAAGGCAACTTTCTCCTGTAAGTATGGGGTCTTAAGGTATGACTTTGTAGAAGGAATGTGAAAGAGTATTGGTTTCTCAGTGCGGCTCAGCCTAGGGCATTGAGGCAGATATGCATGACATGTAGACGTGAGACAACAGATTGCCTGGAGCTGTTGGAGTGCTGAGGAAATCTAGCTCTCCCAAGGAGGCGTGCAGTGTGTTGCCCTACACTTAGCATATTGAGAGTGACTGGGAAAGGTTTCCGGGCCTGGATGTTTCTGAGCTTCCCAGTCGAGCATGCCGGTCCTCGGTGTTCTTGCAGGGAATAGGGTGCCCACGAGAGTTACTAGGTGTCTTCATAAGCGTACTAACGTTCAAAGAAAGCAGAACTGCAACTCATGTCTCCAGGAAACTGCTCCACGCTTCGGCTTCAGCAGGGCCCTTCAAGGCTTTACCTTGAGGAAACGACTCACGTCAAGTTTCCTTTGAGCTCTAGAGCGTCTCAGTTGGAGCTCCCACCCAGGCTACGAAAGCACCCTGTTGATTTAGAGAAAACTCGTTCCCTCCCACAGCCCTGCCTACAGTGACTAGAGACCCGTCCAAAACACTGGTATTTAGGTAGCTTCAAGGCAGCATGAATGGAGCTTTCAAAATGGGAAAGCAAGCCTTGTGCCATCAGGTCTCCGTTTCCAGGGAACACGCAGCCTACCCCCTTGTGATGTCTACCAAGTAAATATTCCCTCAAACTACACAATGGTCCCTTCCCTGAAGAATGTTTTCTTGGCACGGAGTTCTGCATGTAGCGAACTGCCTCTCCCAAGGAACGCTTTGGTAACGCTATCGGGGCTTAGGCTCTTCTAAAACCCTGCAGTGTAAGAGGAAGAACTGTGCTTTGGTTACAGGAGGAACGCAAGCAGAGTTTCTCCTGTAAGTATGGGGTCTTAAGGTATGCCTTTGTAGAAGGAATGCGAAGCAGTTTTGATTTCTCAGTGCCGCTCAGCCTAGGGCATTGAGGCAATTTGCATGACATGTAGGAAGTGAGAGAACAGATTACCTGGAGCTGTTGGAGTGCTGAGGAAATGTAGCTCTCCCAAGGAAGAGTGCAGTGTGTTGCCCTACACTTAGCATACACAGAGTGACTGGGAAAGGTATCCGGGCCTGGATGTTTCTTAGCAATCCAGTGGAGCCTGCCGGTACTCGGTGTTCTTGCACGGAATAGGGTGCCCAGGCGAGATCCTAGGTGTCTTGAAAAGCGTAGTAACGTTAAAAGAAAGGAGAACTGCAACTCATGTCTCAAGGAAACTTCTCTACGCTTCGGCTTCAGCAGGGCCCTTCAAGGCTTTACCTTGAGGAAACGACTCACGTCAAGTTTCCTTTGAGCTCTAGAGCGTCTCAGTTGGAGCTCCCACCCAGGCTACGAAAGCACCCTGTTGATTTAGAGAAAACTCGTTCCCTTCCCACAGCCCTGCCTACAGTGACTAGAGACCCGTCCAAAACACTGGTATTTAGGTAGCTTCAAGGCAGCATGAATGGAGCTTTCAAAATGGGAAAGCAAGCCTTGTGCCATCAGGTCTCCGTTTCCAGGGAACACGCAGCCTACCCCCTTGTGATGTCTACCAAGTAAATATTCCCTCAAACTACACAATGGTCCCTTCCCTGAAGAATGTTTTCTTGGCACGGAGTTCTGCATGTAGCGAACTGCCTCACCCAAGGAACGCTTTGGTAACGCTATCGGGGCTTAGGCTCTTCTAAAACCCTGCAGTGTAAGAGGAAGAACTGTGCTTTGGTTACAGGAGGAACGCAAGCCGAGTTTCTCCTCTAAGTATGGGGTCTTAAGGTATGACTTTGTAGAAGGAATGCGAAGCAGTTTTGATTTCTCAGTGCCGCTCAGCCTAGGGCATTGAGGCAATTTGCATGACATGTAGGACGTGAGAGAACAGATTACCTGGAGCTGTTGGAGTGCTGAGGAAATGTAGCTCTCCCAAGGAAGAGTGCAGTGTGTTGCCCTACACTTAGCATACACAGAGTGACTGGGAAAGGTATCCGGGCCTGGATGTTTCTTAGCAACCCAGTGGAGCCTGCCGGTACTCAGTGTTCTTGCACGGAATAGGGTGCCCAGGCGAGATCCTAGGTGTCTTGAAAAGCGTACTAACGTTAAAAGAAAGGAGAACTGCAACTCATGTCTCAAGGAAACTTCTCCACGTTCCGCTTCAGCAGGGCTCTTCAAGGCTTTACCTTGAGGAAAGGACTCACGTCAAGTTTCCTTGAGGCTCTAGAGCGTCTCAGGAGGAGCTCCCACCCAGGCTATGAAAGCACCCTGTTGATTTAGAGAAAACTCGTTCCCTTCCCAGAGCCCTGCCTACAGTGACTAGAAACTCGTCCAAAACTCTGGTATTTAGGTAGGTTCAAGGCGGCATGAATGGAGCTTTCAAAATGGGAAAGCAAGCCTTGTGCCATCAGGTCCCCGTTCCCAGTGAACACGCAGCCTACCTCCCTGTGATTTCTACCAAGTTAATATACATTCTAGCGACACACTGGTCCCTTCCCTGAATAACGTGTTCTTGGCACGGAGTTCTGCATGTAGCGAACTGCCTCTCCCAAGGAATGCTCTAGGTACGCTATAGGGGCTTAGCCTCTTCTAAAACCCTGCAGTGTAAGAGGAAGAACTGTGCTTTGGTTACAGCAGGAACGCAAGGCAACTTTCTCCTGTAAGTATGGGGTCTTAAGGTATGACTTTGTAGAAGGAATGTGAAAGAGTATTGGTTTCTCAGTGCGGCTCAGCCTAGGGCATTGAGGCAGATATGCATGACATGTAGACGTGAGACAACAGATTGCCTGGAGCTGTTGGAGTGCTGAGGAAATCTAGCTCTCCCAAGGAGGCGTGCAGTGTGTTGCCCTACCCTTAGCATATTGAGAGTGACTGGGAAAGGTTTCCGGGCCTGGATGTTTCTGAGCTTCCCAGTCGAGCATGCCGGTCCTCGGTGTTCTTGCAGGGAATAGGGTGCCCACGAGAGTTACTAGGTGTCTTCATAAGCGTACTAACGTTCAAAGAAAGCAGAACTGCAACTCATGTCTCCAGGAAACTGCTCCACGCTTCGGCTTCAGCAGGGCCCTTCAAGGCTTTACCTTGAGGAAACGACTCACGTCAAGTTTCCTTTGAGCTCTAGAGCGTCTCAGTTGGAGCTCCCACCCAGGCTACGAAAGCACCCTGTTGATTTAGAGAAAACTCGTTCCCTTCCCACAGCCCTGCCTACAGTGACTAGAGACCCGTCCAAAACACTGGTATTTAGGTAGCTTCAAGGCAGCATGAATGGAGCTTTCAAAATGGGAAAGCAAGCCTTGTGCCATCAGGTCTCCGTTTCCAGGGAACACGCAGCCTACCCCCTTGTGATGTCTACCAAGTAAATATTCCCTCAAACTACACAATGGTCCCTTCCCTGAAGAATGTTTTCTTGGCACGGAGTTCTGCATGTAGCGAACTGCCTGTCCCAAGGAACGCTTTGGTAACGCTATCGGGGCTTAGGCTCTTCTAAAACCCTGCAGTGTAAGAGGAAGAACTGTGCTTTGGTTACAGGAGGAACGCAAGCCGAGTTTCTCCTGTAAGTATGGGGTCTTAAGGTATGACTTTGTAGAAGGAATGCGAAGCAGTTTTGATTTCTCAGTGCCGCTCAGCCTAGGGCATTGAGGCAATTTGCATGACATGTAGGACGTGAGAGAACAGATTACCTGGAGCTGTTGGAGTGCTGAGGAAATGTAGCTCTCCCAAGGAAGAGTGCAGTGTGTTGCCCTACCCTTAGCATACACAGAGTGACTGGGAAAGGTATCCGGGCCTGGATGTTTCTTAGCAATACAGTGGAGCCTGCCGGTACTCGGTGTTCTTGCACGGAATAGGGTGCCCAGGCGAGATCCTAGGTGTCTTGAAAAGCGTAGTAACGTTAAAAGAAAGGACAACTGCAACTCATGTCTCAAGGAAACTTATCCACGTGCCGCTTCAGCAGGGCTCTTCAAGGCTTTACCTTGAGGAAAGGACTCACGTCAAGTTTCCTTGTAGCTCTAGAGCGTCTCAGGTGGAGCTCCCACCCAGGCTATGAAAGCACCCTGTTGATTTCGAGAAAACTCGTTCCCTTCCCAGAGCCCTGCCTACAGTGACTAGAAACTCGTCCAAAACACTGGTATTTAGGTAGGTTCAAGGCGGCATGAATGGAGCTTTCAAAATGGGAAAGCAAGCCTTGTGCCATCAGGTCCCCGTTTCCAGTGAACACGCAGCCTACCTCCCTGTGAGTTCTACCAAGTTAATATACATTCTAGCGACACACTGGTCCCTTCCCTGAATAACGTGTTCTTGGCACGGAGTTCTGCATGTAGCGAACTGCCTCTCCCAAGGAATGCTCTAGGTACGCTATAGGGGCTTAGCCTCTTCTAAAACCCTGCAGTGTAAGAGGAAGAACTGTGCTTTGGTTACAGCAGGAACGCAAGGCAACTTTCTCCTGTAAGTATGGGGTCTTAAGGTATGACTTTGTAGAAGGAATGTGAAAGAGTATTGGTTTCTCAGTGCGGCTCAGCCTAGGGCATTGAGGCAGATATGCATGACATGTAGACGTGAGACAACAGATTGCCTGGAGCTGTTGGAGTGCTGAGGAAATCTAGCTCTCCCAAGGAGGCGTGCAGTGTGTTGCCCTACCCTTAGCATATTGAGAGTGACTGGGAAAGGTTTCCGGGCCTGGATGTTTCTGAGCTTCCCAGTCGAGCATGCCGGTCCTCGGTGTTCTTGCAGGGAATAGGGTGCCCACGAGAGTTACTAGGTGTCTTCATAAGCGTACTAACGTTCAAAGAAAGCAGAACTGCAACTCATGTCTCCAGGAAACTGCTCCACGCTTCGGCTTCAGCAGGGCCCTTCAAGGCTTTACCTTGAGGAAACGACTCACGTCAAGTTTCCTTTGAGCTCTAGAGCGTCTCAGTTGGAGCTCCCACCCAGGCTACGAAAGCACCCTGTTGATTTAGAGAAAACTCGTTCCCTTCCCACAGCCCTGCCTACAGTGACTAGAGACCCGTCCAAAACACTGGTATTTAGGTAGCTTCAAGGCAGCATGAATGGAGCTTTCAAAATGGGAAAGCAAGCCTTGTGCCATCAGGTCTCCGTTTCCAGGGAACACGCAGCCTACCCCCTTGTGATGTCTACCAAGTAAATATTCCCTCAAACTACACAATGGTCCCTTCCCTGAAGAATGTTTTCTTGGCACGGAGTTCTGCATGTAGCTAACTGCCTCTCCCAAGGAACGCTTTGGTAACGCTATCGGGGCTTAGGCTCTTCTAAAACCCTGCAGTGTAAGAGGAAGAACTGTGCTTTGGTTACAGGAGGAACGCAAGCCGAGTTTCTCCTGTAAGTATGGGGTCTTAAGGTATGACTTTGTAGAAGGAATGCGAAGCAGTTTTGATTTCTCAGTGCCGCTCAGCCTAGGGCATTGAGGCAATTTGCATGACATGTAGGACGTGAGAGAACAGATTACCTGGAGCTGTTGGAGTGCTGAGGAAATGTAGCTCTCCCAAGGAAGAGTGCAGTGTGTTGCCCTACACTTAGCATACACAGAGTGACTGGGAAAATTATCCGGGCCTGGATGTTTCTTAGCAACACAGTGGAGCCTGCCGGTACTCGGTGTTCTTGCACGGAATAGGGTGCCCAGGCGAGATCCTAGGTGTCTTGAAAAGCGTAGTAACGTTAAAAGAAAGGAGAACTGCAACTCCTGTCTCAAGGAAACTTCTCCACGTGCCGCTTCAGCAGGGCTCTTCAAGGCTTTACCTTGAGGAAAGGACTCACGTCAAGTTTCCTTGTAGCTCTATAGCGTCTCAGGTGGAGCTCCCACCCAGGCTATGAAAGCACCCTGTTGATTTCGAGAAAACTCGTTCCCTTCCCAGAGCCCTGCCTACAGTGACTAGAAACTCGTCCAAAACACTGGTATTTAGGTAGGTTCAAGGCGGCATGAATGGAGCTTTCAAAATGGGAAAGCAAGCCTTGTGCCATCAGGTCCCCGTTTCCAGTGAACACGCAGCCTACCTCCCTGTGAGTTCTACCAAGTTAATATACATTCTAGCGACACACTGGTCCCTTCCCTGAATAACGTGTTCTTGGCACGGAGTTCTGCATGTAGCGAACTGCCTCTCCCAAGGAATGCTCTAGGTACGCTATAGGGGCTTAGCCTCTTCTAAAACCCTGCAGTGTAAGAGGAAGAACTGTGCTTTGGTTACAGCAGGAACGCAAGGCAACTTTCTCCTGTAAGTATGGGGTCTTAAGGTATGACTTTGTAGAAGGAATGTGAAAGAGTATTGGTTTCTCAGTGCGGCTCAGCCTAGGGCATTGAGGCAGATATGCATGACATGTAGACGTGAGACAACAGATTGCCTGGAGCTGTTGGAGTGCTGAGGAAATCTAGCTCTCCCAAGGAGGCGTGCAGTGTGTTGCCCTACCCTTAGCATATTGAGAGTGACTGGGAAAGGTTTCCGGGCCTGGATGTTTCTGAGCTTCCCAGTCGAGCATGCCGGTCCTCGGTGTTCTTGCAGGGAATAGGGTGCCCACGAGAGTTACTAGGTGTCTTCATAAGCGTACTAACGTTCAAAGAAAGCAGAACTGCAACTCATGTCTCCAGGAAACTGCTCCACGCTTCGGCTTCAGCAGGGCCCTTCAAGGCTTTACCTTGAGGAAACGACTCACGTCAAGTTTCCTTTGAGCTCTAGAGCGTCTCAGTTGGAGCTCCCACCCAGGCTACGAAAGCACCCTGTTGATTTAGAGAAAACTCGTTCCCTTCCCACAGCCCTGCCTACAGTGACTAGAGACCCGTCCAAAACACTGGTATTTAGGTAGCTTCAAGGCAGCATGAATGGAGCTTTCAAAATGGGAAAGCAAGCCTTGTGCCATCAGGTCTCCGTTTCCAGGGAACACGCAGCCTACCCCCTTGTGATGTCTACCAAGTAAATATTCCCTCAAACTACACAATGGTCCCTTCCCTGAAGAATGTTTTCTTGGCACGGAGTTCTGCATGTAGCGAACTGCCTCTCCCAAGGAACGCTTTGGTAACGCTATCGGGGCTTAGGCTCTTCTAAAACCCTGCAGTGTAAGAGGAAGAACTGTGCTTTGGTTACAGGAGGAACGCAAGCCGAGTTTCTCCTCTAAGTATGGGGTCTTAAGGTATGACTTTGTAGAAGGAATGCGAAGCAGTTTTGATTTCTCAGTGCCGCTCAGCCTAGGGCATTGTGGCAATTTGCATGACATGTAGGACGTGAGAGAACAGATTACCTGGAGCTGTTGGAGTGCTGAGGAAATGTAGCTCTCCCAAGGAAGAGTGCAGTGTGTTGCCCTACACTTAGCATACACAGAGTGACTGGGAAAGGTATCCGGGCCTGGATGTTTCTTAGCAACCCAGTGGAGCCTGGCGGTACTCGGTGTTCTTGCACGGAATAGGGTGCCCAGGCGAGATCCTAGGTGTCTTGAAAAGCGTAGTAACGTTAAAAGAAAGGACAACTGCAACTCATGTCTCAAGGAAACTTATCCACGTGCCGCTTCAGCAGGGCTCTTCAAGGCTTTACCTTGAGGAAAGGACTCACGTCAAGTTTCCTTGTAGCTCTAGAGCGTCTCAGGAGGAGCTCCCACCCAGGCTATGAAAGCACCCTGTTGATTTAGAGAAAACTCGTTCCCTTCCCAGAGCCCTGCCTACAGTGACTAGAAACTCGTCCAAAACACTGGTATTTAGGTAGGTTCAAGGCGGCATGAATGGAGCTTTCAAAATGGGAAAGCAAGCCTTGTGCCATCAGGTCCCCGTTTCCAGTGAACACGCAGCCTACCTCCCTGTGATTTCTACCAAGTTAATATACACTCTAGTGACACACTGGTCCCTTCCCTGAATAACATGTTCTTGGCACGGAGTTCTGCATGTAGCGAACTGCCTCTCCCAAGGAATGCTCTAGGTACGCTATAGGGGCTTAGCCTCTTCTAAAACCCTGCAGTGTAAGACGAAGAACTGTGCTTTGGTTACAGCAGGAACGCAAGGCAACTTTCTCCTGTAAGTATGGGGTCTTAACGTATGACTTTGTAGAAGGAATGTGAAACAGTATTGGTTACTCAGTGCCACTCAGCCTAGGGCATTGAGGCAGATATGCATGACATGTAGACGTGAGACAACAGATTGCCTGGAGCTGTTGGAGTGCTGAGGAAATCTAGCTCTTCCAAGGAGGCGTGCAGTGTGTTGCCTTACAATTAGCATATTGAGAGTGACTGGGAAAGGTTTCCGGGCCTGGATGTTTCTGAGCTTCCCAGTCGAGCATGCCGGTCCTCGGTGTTCTTGCAGGGAATAGGGTGCCCACGAGAGTTACTAGGTGTCTTCATAAGCATACTAACGTTCAAAGAAAGCAGAACTACAACTCATGTCTCCAGGAAGCTGCTCCACGCTTCCGCTTCAGCAGGGCTCTTCAAGGCTTTACCTTGAGGAAACGACTCACGTCAAGTTTCCTTTGAGCTCTAGAGCGTCTCAGTTGGAGCTCCCACCCAGGCTACGAAAGCACCCTGTTGATTTAGAGAAAACTCGTTCCCTTCCCACAGCTCTGCCTACAGTGACTAGAGACCCGTCCAAAACACTGGTATTTAGGTAGCTTCAAGGCAGCATGAATGGAGCTTTCAAAATGGGAAAGCAAGCCTTGTGCCATCAGGTCTCTGTTTCCAGGGAACACGCAGCCTACCGCCTTGTGATGTCTACCAAGTAAATATTCCCTCAAACTACACAATGGTCCCTTCCCTGAAGAATGTTTTCTTGGCACGGAGTTCTGCATGTAGCGAACTGCCTCTCCCAAGGAATGCTCTAGGTACGCTATAGGGGCTTAGCCTCTTCTAAAACCCTGCAGTGTAAGAGGAAGAACTGTGCTTTGGTTACAGGAGGAACGCAAGCCGAGTTTCTCCTCTAAGTATGGGGTCTTAAGGTATGACTTTGTAGAAGGAATGCGAAGCAGTTTTGATTTCTCAGTGCCGCTCAGCCTAGGGCATTGAGGCAATTTGCATGACATGTAGGACGTGAGAGAACAGATTACCTGGAGCTGTTGGAGTGCTGAGGAAATGTAGCTCTCCCAAGGAAGAGTGCAGTGTGTTGCCCTACACTTAGCATACACAGAGTGACAGGGAAAGGTATCCGGGCCTGGATGTTTCTTAGCAACCCAGTGGAGCCTGCCGGTACTCGGTGTTCTTGCACGGAATAGGGTGCCCAGGCGAGATCCTAGGTGTCTTGAAAAGCGTAGTAACGTTAAAAGAAAGGAGAACTGCAACTCCTGTCTCAAGGAAACTTCTCCACGTTCCGCTTCAGCAGGGCTCTTCAAGGCTTTACCTTGAGGAAAGGACTCACGTCAAGTTTCCTTGAGGCTCTAGAGCGTCTCAGGAGGAGCTCCCACCCAGGCTATGAAAGCACCCTGTTGATTTAGAGAAAACTCGTTCCCTTCCCAGAGCCCTGCCTACAGTGACTAGAAACTCGTCCAAAACTCTGGTATTTAGGTAGGTTCAAGGCGGCATGAATGGAGCTTTCAAAATGGGAAAGCAAGCCTTGTGCCATCAGGTCCCCGTTCCCAGTGAACACGCAGCCTACCTCCCTGTGATTTCTACCAAGTTAATATACATTCTAGCGACACACTGGTCCCTTCCCTGAATAACGTGTTCTTGGCACGGAGTTCTGCATGTAGCGAACTGCCTCTCCCAGGGAATGCTCTAGGTACGCTATAGGGGCTTAGCCTCTTCTAAAACCCTGCAGTGTAAGAGGAAGAACTGTGCTTTGGTTACAGCAGGAACGCAAGGCAACTTTCTCCTGTAAGTATGGGGTCTTAAGGTATGACTTTGTAGAAGGAATGTGAAAGAGTATTGGTTTCTCAGTGCGGCTCAGCCTAGGGCATTGAGGCAGATATGCATGACATGTAGACGTGAGACAACAGATTGCCTGGAGCTGTTGGAGTGCTGAGGAAATCTAGCTCTCCCAAGGAGGCGTGCAGTGTGTTGCCCTACCCTTAGCATATTGAGAGTGACTGGGAAAGGTTTCCGGGCCTGGATGTTTCTGAGCTTCCCAGTCGAGCATGCCAGTCCTCGGTGTTCTTGCAGGGAATAGGGTGCCCACGAGAGTTACTAGGTGTCTTCATAAGCGTACTAACGTTCAAAGAAAGCAGAACTGCAACTCATGTCTCCAGGAAACTGCTCCACGCTTCGGCTTCAGCAGGGCCCTTCAAGGCTTTACCTTGAGGAAACGACTCACGTCAAGTTTCCTTTGAGCTCTAGAGCGTCTCAGTTGGAGCTCCCACCCAGGCTACGAAAGCACCCTGTTGATTTAGAGAAAACTCGTTCCCTTCCCACAGCCCTGCCTACAGTGACTAGAGACCCGTCCAAAACACTGGTATTTAGGTAGCTTCAAGGCAGCATGAATGGAGCTTTCAAAATGGGAAAGCAAGCCTTGTGCCATCAGGTCTCCGTTTCCAGGGAACACGCAGCCTACCCCCTTGTGATGTCTACCAAGTAAATATTCCCTCAAACTACACAATGGTCCCTTCCCTGAAGAATGTTTTCTTGGCACGGAGTTCTGCATGTAGCGAACTGCCTCTCCCAAGGAACGCTTTGGTAACGCTATCGGGGCTTAGGCTCTTCTAAAACCCTGCAGTGTAAGAGGAAGAACTGTGCTTTGGTTACAGGAGGAACGCAAGCCGAGTTTCTCCTGTAAGTATGGGGTCTTAAGGTATGACTTTGTAGAAGGAATGCGAAGCAGTTTTGATTTCTCAGTGCCGCTCAGCCTAGGGCATTGAGGCAATTTGCATGACATGTAGGACGTGAGAGAACAGATTACCTGGAGCTGTTGGAGTGCTGAGGAAATGTAGCTCTCCCAAGGAAGAGTGCAGTGTGTTGCCCTACACTTAGCATACACAGAGTGACTGGGAAAGGTATCCGGGCCTGGATGTTTCTTAGCAACCCAGTGGAGCCTGCCGGTACTCAGTGTTCTTGCACGGAATAGGGTGCCCAGGCGAGATCCTAGGTGTCTTGAAAAGCGTACTAACGTTAAAAGAAAGGAGAACTGCAACTCATGTCTCAAGGAAACTTCTCCACGTTCCGCTTCAGCAGGGCTCTTCAAGGCTTTACCTTGAGGAAAGGACTCACGTCAAGTTTCCTTGAGGCTCTAGAGCGTCTCAGGAGGAGCTCCCACCCAGGCTATGAAAGCACCCTGTTGATTTAGAGAAAACTCGTTCCCTTCCCAGAGCCCTGCCTACAGTGACTAGAAACTCGTCCAAAACTCTGGTATTTAGGTAGGTTCAAGGCGGCATGAATGGAGCTTTCAAAATGGGAAAGCAAGCCTTGTGCCATCAGGTCCCCGTTCCCAGTGAACACGCAGCCTACCTCCCTGTGATTTCTACCAAGTTAATATACATTCTAGCGACACACTGGTCCCTTCCCTGAATAACGTGTTCTTGGCACGGAGTTCTGCATGTAGCGAACTGCCTCTCCCAAGGAATGCTCTAGGTACGCTATAGGGGCTTAGCCTCTTCTAAAACCCTGCAGTGTAAGAGGAAGAACTGTGCTTTGGTTACAGCAGGAACGCAAGGCAACTTTCTCCTGTAAGTATGGGGTCTTAAGGTATGACTTTGTAGAAGGAATGTGAAAGAGTATTGGTTTCTCAGTGCGGCTCAGCCTAGGGCATTGAGGCAGATATGCATGACATGTAGACGTGAGACAACAGATTGCCTGGAGCTGTTGGAGTGCTGAGGAAATCTAGCTCTCCCAAGGAGGCGTGCAGTGTGTTGCCCTACCCTTAGCATATTGAGAGTGACTGGGAAAGGTTTCCGGGCCTGGATGTTTCTGAGCTTCCCAGTCGAGCATGCCGGTCCTCGGTGTTCTTGCAGGGAATAGGGTGCCCACGAGAGTTACTAGGTGTCTTCATAAGCGTACTAACGTTCAAAGAAAGCAGAACTGCAACTCATGTCTCCAGGAAACTGCTCCACGCTTCGGCTTCAGCAGGGCCCTTCAAGGCTTTACCTTGAGGAAACGACTCACGTCAAGTTTCCTTTGAGCTCTAGAGCGTCTCAGTTGGAGCTCCCACCCAGGCTACGAAAGCACCCTGTTGATTTAGAGAAAATTCGTTCCCTTCCCACAGCCCTGCCTACAGTGACTAGAGACCCGTCCAAAACACTGGTATTTAGGTAGCTTCAAGGCAGCATGAATGGAGCTTTCAAAATGGGAAAGCAAGCCTTGTGCCATCAGGTCTCCGTTTCCAGTGAACACGCAGCCTACCTCCCTGTGATTTCTACCAAGTTAATATACACTCTAGTGACACACTGGTCCCTTCCCTGAATAACGTGTTCTTGGCACGGAGTTCTGCATGTAGCGAACTGCCTCTCCCAAGGAATGCTCTAGGTACGCTATAGGGGCTTAGCCTCTTCTAAAACCCTGCAGTGTAAGAGGAAGAACTGTGCTTTGGTTACAGCAGGAACGCAAGCCGAGTTTCTCCTCTAAGTATGGGGTCTTAAGGTATGACTTTGTAGAAGGAATGCGAAGCAGTTTTGATTTCTCAGTGCCGCTCAGCCTAGGGCATTGAGGCAATTTGCATGGCATGTAGGACGTGAGAGAACAGATTACCTGGAGCTGTTGGAGTGCTGAGGAAATGTAGCTCTCCCAAGGAAGAGTGCAGTGTGTTGCCCTACACTTAGCATACACAGAGTGACTGGGAAAGGTATCCGGGCCTGGATGTTTCTTAGCAACCCAGTGGAGCCTGCCGGTACTCAGTGTTCTTGCACGGAATAGGGTGCCCAGGCGAGATCCTAGGTGTCTTGAAAAGCGTACTAACGTTAAAAGAAAGGAGAACTGCAACTCATGTCTCAAGGAAACTTCTCCACGTTCCGCTTCAGCAGGGCTCTTCAAGGCTTTACCTTGAGGAAAGGACTCACGTCAAGTTTCCTTGAGGCTCTAGAGCGTCTCAGGAGGAGCTCCCACCCAGGCTATGAAAGCACCCTGTTGATTTAGAGAAAACTCGTTCCCTTCCCAGAGCCCTGCCTACAGTGACTAGAAACTCGTCCAAAACTCTGGTATTTAGGTAGGTTCAAGGCGGCATGAATGGAGCTTTCAAAATGGGAAAGCAAGCCTTGTGCCATCAGGTCCCCGTTCCCAGTGAACACGCAGCCTACCTCCCTGTGATTTCTACCAAGTTAATATACATTCTAGCGACACACTGGTCCCTTCCCTGAATAACGTGTTCTTGGCACGGAGTTCTGCATGTAGCGAACTGCCTCTCCCAAGGAATGCTCTAGGTACGCTATAGGGGCTTAGCCTCTTCTAAAACCCTGCAGTGTAAGAGGAAGAACTGTGCTTTGGTTACAGCAGGAACGCAAGGCAACTTTCTCCTGTAAGTATGGGGTCTTAAGGTATGACTTTGTAGAAGGAATGTGAAAGAGTATTGGTTTCTCAGTGCGGCTCAGCCTAGGGCATTGAGGCAGATATGCATGACATGTAGACGTGAGACAACAGATTGCCTGGAGCTGTTGGAGTGCTGAGGAAATCTAGCTCTCCCAAGGAGGCGTGCAGTGTGTTGCCCTACCCTTAGCATATTGAGAGTGACTGGGAAAGGTTTCCGGGCCTGGATGTTTCTGAGCTTCCCAGTCGAGCATGCCGGTCCTCGGTGTTCTTGCAGGGAATAGGGTGCCCACGAGAGTTACTAGGTGTCTTCATAAGCGTACTAACGTTCAAAGAAAGCAGAACTGCAACTCATGTCTCCAGGAAACTGCTCCACGCTTCGGCTTCAGCAGGGCCCTTCAAGGCTTTACCTTGAGGAAACGACTCACGTCAAGTTTCCTTTGAGCTCTAGAGCGTCTCAGTTGGAGCTCCCACCCAGGCTACGAAAGCACCCTGTTGATTTAGAGAAAACTCGTTCCCTTCCCACAGCCCTGCCTACAGTGACTAGAGACCCGTCCAAAACACTGGTATTTAGGTAGCTTCAAGGCAGCATGAATGGAGCTTTCAAAATGGGAAAGCAAGCCTTGTGCCATCAGGTCTCCGTTTCCAGGGAACACGCAGCCTACCCCCTTGTGATGTCTACCAAGTAAATATTCCCTCAAACTACACAATGGTCCCTTCCCTGAAGAATGTTTTCTTGGCACGGAGTTCTGCATGTAGCGAACTGCCTCTCCCAAGGAACGCTTTGGTAACGCTATCGGGGCTTAGGCTCTTCTAAAACCCTGCAGTGTAAGAGGAAGAACTGTGCTTTGGTTACAGGAGGAACGCAAGCCGAGTTTCTCCTGTAAGTATGGGGTCTTAAGGTATGACTTTGTAGAAGGAATGCGAAGCAGTTTTGATTTCTCAGTGCCGCTCAGCCTAGGGCATTGAGGCAATTTGCATGGCATGTAGGACGTGAGAGAACAGATTACCTGGAGCTGTTGGAGTGCTGAGGAAATGTAGCTCTCCCAAGGAAGAGTGCAGTGTGTTGCCCTACACTTAGCATACACAGAGTGACTGGGAAAGGTATCCGGGCCTGGATGTTTCTTAGCAACCCAGTGGAGCCTGCCGGTACTCAGTGTTCTTGCACGGAATAGGGTGCCCAGGCGAGATCCTAGGTGTCTTGAAAAGCGTACTAACGTTAAAAGAAAGGAGAACTGCAACTCATGTCTCAAGGAAACTTCTCCACGTTCCGCTTCAGCAGGGCTCTTCAAGGCTTTACCTTGAGGAAAGGACTCACGTCAAGTTTCCTTGAGGCTCTAGAGCGTCTCAGGAGGAGCTCCCACCCAGGCTATGAAAGCACCCTGTTGATTTAGAGAAAACTCGTTCCCTTCCCAGAGCCCTGCCTACAGTGACTAGAAACTCGTCCAAAACTCTGGTATTTAGGTAGGTTCAAGGCGGCATGAATGGAGCTTTCAAAATGGGAAAGCAAGCCTTGTGCCATCAGGTCCCCGTTCCCAGTGAACACGCAGCCTACCTCCCTGTGATTTCTACCAAGTTAATATACATTCTAGCGACACACTGGTCCCTTCCCTGAATAACGTGTTCTTGGCACGGAGTTCTGCATGTAGCGAACTGCCTCTCCCAAGGAATGCTCTAGGTACGCTATAGGGGCTTAGCCTCTTCTAAAACCCTGCAGTGTAAGAGGAAGAACTGTGCTTTGGTTACAGCAGGAACGCAAGGCAACTTTCTCCTGTAAGTATGGGGTCTTAAGGTATGACTTTGTAGAAGGAATGTGAAAGAGTATTGGTTTCTCAGTGCGGCTCAGCCTAGGGCATTGAGGCAGATATGCATGACATGTAGACGTGAGACAACAGATTGCCTGGAGCTGTTGGAGTGCTGAGGAAATCTAGCTCTCCCAAGGAGGCGTGCAGTGTGTTGCCCTACCCTTAGCATATTGAGAGTGACTGGGAAAGGTTTCCGGGCCTGGATGTTTCTGAGCTTCCCAGTCGAGCATGCCGGTCCTCGGTGTTCTTGCAGGGAATAGGGTGCCCACGAGAGTTACTAGGTGTCTTCATAAGCGTACTAACGTTCAAAGAAAGCAGAACTGCAACTCATGTCTCCAGGAAACTGCTCCACGCTTCGGCTTCAGCAGGGCCCTTCAAGGCTTTACCTTGAGGAAACGACTCACGTCAAGTTTCCTTTGAGCTCTAGAGCGTCTCAGGTGGAGCTCCCACCCAGGCTACGAAAGCACCCTGTTGATTTAGAGAAAACTCGTTCCCTTCCCACAGCTCTGCCTACAGTGACTAGAGACCCGTCCAAAACACTGGTATTTAGGTAGCTTCAAGGCAGCATGAATGGAGCTTTCAAAATGGGAAAGCAAGCCTTGTGCCATCAGGTCTCCGTTTCCAGTGAACACGCAGCCTACCTCCCTGTGATTTCTACCAAGTTAATATACACTCTAGTGACACACTGGTCCCTTCCCTGAATAACGTGTTCTTGGCACGGAGTTCTGCATGTAGCGAACTGCCTCTCCCAAGGAATGCTCTAGGTACGCTATAGGGGCTTAGCCTCTTCTAAAACCCTGCAGTGTAAGAGGAAGAACTGTGCTTTGGTTACAGGAGGAACGCAAGCCGAGTTTCTCCTCTAAGTATGGGGTCTTAAGGTATGACTTTGTAGAAGGAATGCGAAGCAGTTTTGATTTCTCAGTGCCGCTCAGCCTAGGGCATTGAGGCAATTTGCATGGCATGTAGGACGTGAGAGAACAGATTACCTGGAGCTGTTGGAGTGCTGAGGAAATGTAGCTCTCCCAAGGAAGAGTGCAGTGTGTTGCCCTACACTTAGCATACACAGAGTGACTGGGAAAGGTATCCGGGCCTGGATGTTTCTTAGCAACCCAGTGGAGCCTGCCGGTACTCAGTGTTCTTGCACGGAATAGGGTGCCCAGGCGAGATGCTAGGTGTCTTGAAAAGCGTACTAACGTTAAAAGAAAGGAGAACTGCAACTCATGTCTCAAGGAAACTTCTCCACGTTCCGCTTCAGCAGGGCTCTTCAAGGCTTTACCTTGAGGAAAGGACTCACGTCAAGTTTCCTTGAGGCTCTAGAGCGTCTCAGGAGGAGCTCCCACCCAGGCTATGAAAGCACCCTGTTGATTTAGAGAAAACTCGTTCCCTTCCCAGAGCCCTGCCTACAGTGACTAGAAACTCGTCCAAAACTCTGGTATTTAGGTAGGTTCAAGGCGGCATGAATGGAGCTTTCAAAATGGGAAAGCAAGCCTTGTGCCATCAGGTCCCCGTTCCCAGTGAACACGCAGCCTACCTCCCTGTGATTTCTACCAAGTTAATATACATTCTAGCGACACACTGGTCCCTTCCCTGAATAACGTGTTCTTGGCACGGAGTTCTGCATGTAGCGAACTGCCTCTCCCAAGGAATGCTCTAGGTACGCTATAGGGGCTTAGCCTCTTCTAAAACCCTGCAGTGTAAGAGGAAGAACTGTGCTTTGGTTACAGCAGGAACGCAAGGCAACTTTCTCCTGTAAGTATGGGGTCTTAAGGTATGACTTTGTAGAAGGAATGTGAAAGAGTATTGGTTTCTCAGTGCGGCTCAGCCTAGGGCATTGAGGCAGATATGCATGACATGTAGACGTGAGACAACAGATTGCCTGGAGCTGTTGGAGTGCTGAGGAAATCTAGCTCTCCCAAGGAGGCGTGCAGTGTGTTGCCCTACCCTTAGCATATTGAGAGTGACTGGGAAAGGTTTCCGGGCCTGGATGTTTCTGAGCTTCCCAGTCGAGCATGCCGGTCCTCGGTGTTCTTGCAGGGAATAGGGTGCCCACGAGAGTTACTAGGTGTCTTCATAAGCGTACTAACGTTCAAAGAAAGCAGAACTGCAACTCATGTCTCCAGGAAACTGCTCCACGCTTTGGCTTCAGCAGGGCCCTTCAAGGCTTTACCTTGAGGAAACGACTCACGTCAAGTTTCCTTTGAGCTCTAGAGCGTCTCAGTTGGAGCTCCCACCCAGGCTACGAAAGCACCCTGTTGATTTAGAGAAAACTCGTTCCCTTCCCACAGCCCTGCCTACAGTGACTAGAGACCCGTCCAAAACACTGGTATTTAGGTAGCTTCAAGGCAGCATGAATGGAGCTTTCAAAATGGGAAAGCAAGCCTTGTGCCATCAGGTCTCCGTTTCCAGGGAACACGCAGCCTACCCCCTTGTGATGTCTACCAAGTAAATATTCCCTCAAACTACACAATGGTCCCTTCCCTGAAGAATGTTTTCTTGGCACGGAGTTCTGCATGTAGCGAACTGCCTCTCCCAAGGAACGCTTTGGTAACGCTATCGGGGCTTAGGCTCTTCTACAACCCTGCAGTGTAAGAGGAAGAACTGTGCTTTGGTTACAGGAGGAACGCAAGCCGAGTTTCTCCTCTAAGTATGGGGTCTTAAGGTATGACTTTGTAGAAGGAATGCGAAGCAGTTTTGATTTCTCAGTGCCGCTCAGCCTAGGGCATTGAGGCAATTTGCATGGCATGTAGGACGTGAGAGAACAGATTACCTGGAGCTGTTGGAGTGCTGAGGAAATGTAGCTCTCCCAAGGAAGAGTGCAGTGTGTTGCCCTACACTTAGCATACACAGAGTGACTGGGAAAGGTATCCGGGCCTGGATGTTTCTTAGCAACCCAGTGGAGCCTGCCGGTACTCAGTGTTCTTGCACGGAATAGGGTGCCCAGGCGAGATCCTAGGTGTCTTGAAAAGCGTACTAACGTTAAAAGAAAGGAGAACTGCAACTCATGTCTCAAGGAAACTTCTCCACGTTCCGCTTCAGCAGGGCTCTTCAAGGCTTTACCTTGAGGAAAGGACTCACGTCAAGTTTCCTTGAGGCTCTAGAGCGTCTCAGGAGGAGCTCCCACCCAGGCTATGAAAGCACCCTGTTGATTTAGAGAAAACTCGTTCCCTTCCCAGAGCCCTGCCTACAGTGACTAGAAACTCGTCCAAAACTCTGGTATTTAGGTAGGTTCAAGGCGGCATGAATGGAGCTTTCAAAATGGGAAAGCAAGCCTTGTGCCATCAGGTCCCCGTTCCCAGTGAACACGCAGCCTACCTCCCTGTGATTTCTACCAAGTTAATATACATTCTAGCGACACACTGGTCCCTTCCCTGAATAACGTGTTCTTGGCACGGAGTTCTGCATGTAGCGAACTGCCTCTCCCAAGGAATGCTCTAGGTACGCTATAGGGGCTTAGCCTCTTCTAAAACCCTGCAGTGTAAGAGGAAGAACTGTGCTTTGGTTACAGCAGGAACGCAAGGCAACTTTCTCCTGTAAGTATGGGGTCTTAAGGTATGACTTTGTAGAAGGAATGTGAAAGAGTATTGGTTTCTCAGTGCGGCTCAGCCTAGGGCATTGAGGCAGATATGCATGACATGTAGACGTGAGACAACAGATTGCCTGGAGCTGTTGGAGTGCTGAGGAAATCTAGCTCTCCCAAGGAGGCGTGCAGTGTGTTGCCCTACCCTTAGCATATTGAGAGTGACTGGGAAAGGTTTCCGGGCCTGGATGTTTCTGAGCTTCCCAGTCGAGCATGCCGGTCCTCGGTGTTCTTGCAGGGAATAGGGTGCCCACGAGAGTTACTAGGTGTCTTCATAAGCGTACTAACGTTCAAAGAAAGCAGAACTGCAACTCATGTCTCCAGGAAACTGCTCCACGCTTCGGCTTCAGCAGGGCCCTTCAAGGCTTTACCTTGAGGAAACGACTCACGTCAAGTTTCCTTTGAGCTCTAGAGCGTCTCAGTTGGAGCTCCCACCCAGGCTACGAAAGCACCCTGTTGATTTAGAGAAAACTCGTTCCCTTCCCACAGCCCTGCCTACAGTGACTAGAGACCCGTCCAAAACACTGGTATTTAGGTAGCTTCAAGGCAGCATGAATGGAGCTTTCAAAATGGGAAAGCAAGCCTTGTGCCATCAGGTCTCCGTTTCCAGTGAACACGCAGCCTACCTCCCTGTGATTTCTACCAAGTTAATATACACTCTAGTGACACACTGGTCCCTTCCCTGAATAACGTGTTCTTGGCACGGAGTTCTGCATGTAGCGAACTGCCTCTCCCAAGGAATGCTCTAGGTACGCTATAGGGGCTTAGCCTCTTCTAAAACCCTGCAGTGTAAGAGGAAGAACTGTGCTTTGGTTACAGGAGGAACGCAAGCCGAGTTTCTCCTCTAAGTATGGGGTCTTAAGGTATGACTTTGTAGAAGGAATGCGAAGCAGTTTTGATTTCTCAGTGCCGCTCAGCCTAGGGCATTGAGGCAATTTGCATGGCATGTAGGACGTGAGAGAACAGATTACCTGGAGCTGTTGGAGTGCTGAGGAAATGTAGCTCTCCCAAGGAAGAGTGCAGTGTGTTGCCCTACACTTAGCATACACAGAGTGACTGGGAAAGGTATCCGGGCCTGGATGTTTCTTAGCAACCCAGTGGAGCCTGCCGGTACTCAGTGTTCTTGCACGGAATAGGGTGCCCAGGCGAGATCCTAGGTGTCTTGAAAAGCGTACTAACGTTAAAAGAAAGGAGAACTGCAACTCATGTCTCAAGGAAACTTCTCCACGTTCCGCTTCAGCAGGGCTCTTCAAGGCTTTACCTTGAGGAAAGGACTCACGTCAAGTTTCCTTGAGGCTCTAGAGCGTCTCAGGAGGAGCTCCCACCCAGGCTATGAAAGCACCCTGTTGATTTAGAGAAAACTCGTTCCCTTCCCAGAGCCCTGCCTACAGTGACTAGAAACTCGTCCAAAACTCTGGTATTTAGGTAGGTTCAAGGCGGCATGAATGGAGCTTTCAAAATGGGAAAGCAAGCCTTGTGCCATCAGGTCCCCGTTCCCAGTGAACACGCAGCCTACCTCCCTGTGATTTCTACCAAGTTAATATACATTCTAGCGACACACTGGTCCCTTCCCTGAATAACGTGTTCTTGGCACGGAGTTCTGCATGTAGCGAACTGCCTCTCCCAAGGAATGCTCTAGGTACGCTATAGGGGCTTAGCCTCTTCTAAAACCCTGCAGTGTAAGAGGAAGAACTGTGCTTTGGTTACAGCAGGAACGCAAGGCAACTTTCTCCTGTAAGTATGGGGTCTTAAGGTATGACTTTGTAGAAGGAATGTGAAAGAGTATTGGTTTCTCAGTGCGGCTCAGCCTAGGGCATTGAGGCAGATATGCATGACATGTAGACGTGAGACAACAGATTGCCTGGAGCTGTTGGAGTGCTGAGGAAATCTAGCTCTCCCAAGGAGGCGTGCAGTGTGTTGCCCTACCCTTAGCATATTGAGAGTGACTGGGAAAGGTTTCCGGGCCTGGATGTTTCTGAGCTTCCCAGTCGAGCATGCCGGTCCTCGGTGTTCTTGCAGGGAATAGGGTGCCCACGAGAGTTACTAGGTGTCTTCATAAGCGTACTAACGTTCAAAGAAAGCAGAACTGCAACTCATGTCTCCAGGAAACTGCTCCACGCTTCGGCTTCAGCAGGGCCCTTCAAGGCTTTACCTTGAGGAAACGACTCACGTCAAGTTTCCTTTGAGCTCTAGAGCGTCTCAGTTGGAGCTCCCACCCAGGCTACGAAAGCACCCTGTTGATTTAGAGAAAACTCGTTCCCTTCCCACAGCCCTGCCTACAGTGACTAGAGACCCGTCCAAAACACTGGTATTTAGGTAGCTTCAAGGCAGCATGAATGGAGCTTTCAAAATGGGAAAGCAAGCCTTGTGCCATCAGGTCTCCGTTTCCAGGGAACACGCAGCCTACCCCCTTGTGATGTCTACCAAGTAAATATTCCCTCAAACTACACAATGGTCCCTTCCCTGAAGAATGTTTTCTTGGCACGGAGTTCTGCATGTAGCGAACTGCCTCTCCCAAGGAACGCTTTGGTAACGCTATCGGGGCTTAGGCTCTTCTACAACCCTGCAGTGTAAGAGGAAGAACTGTGCTTTGGTTACAGGAGGAACGCAAGCCGAGTTTCTCCTCTAAGTATGGGGTCTTAAGGTATGACTTTGTAGAAGGAATGCGAAGCAGTTTTGATTTCTCAGTGCCGCTCAGCCTAGGGCATTGAGGCAATTTGCATGGCATGTAGGACGTGAGAGAACAGATTACCTGGAGCTGTTGGAGTGCTGAGGAAATGTAGCTCTCCCAAGGAAGAGTGCAGTGTGTTGCCCTACACTTAGCATACACAGAGTGACTGGGAAAGGTATCCGGGCCTGGATGTTTCTTAGCAACCCAGTGGAGCCTGCCGGTACTCAGTGTTCTTGCACGGAATAGGGTGCCCAGGCGAGATCCTAGGTGTCTTGAAAAGCGTACTAACGTTAAAAGAAAGGAGAACTGCAACTCATGTCTCAAGGAAACTTCTCCACGTTCCGCTTCAGCAGGGCTCTTCAAGGCTTTACCTTGAGGAAAGGACTCACGTCAAGTTTCCTTGAGGCTCTAGAGCGTCTCAGGAGGAGCTCCCACCCAGGCTATGAAAGCACCCTGTTGATTTAGAGAAAACTCGTTCCCTTCCCAGAGCCCTGCCTACAGTGACTAGAAACTCGTCCAAAACTCTGGTATTTAGGTAGGTTCAAGGCGGCATGAATGGAGCTTTCAAAATGGGAAAGCAAGCCTTGTGCCATCAGGTCCCCGTTCCCAGTGAACACGCAGCCTACCTCCCTGTGATTTCTACCAAGTTAATATACATTCTAGCGACACACTGGTCCCTTCCCTGAATAACGTGTTCTTGGCACGGAGTTCTGCATGTAGCGAACTGCCTCTCCCAAGGAATGCTCTAGGTACGCTATAGGGGCTTAGCCTCTTCTAAAACCCTGCAGTGTAAGAGGAAGAACTGTGCTTTGGTTACAGCAGGAACGCAAGGCAACTTTCTCCTGTAAGTATGGGGTCTTAAGGTATGACTTTGTAGAAGGAATGTGAAAGAGTATTGGTTTCTCAGTGCGGCTCAGCCTAGGGCATTGAGGCAGATATGCATGACATGTAGACGTGAGACAACAGATTGCCTGGAGCTGTTGGAGTGCTGAGGAAATCTAGCTCTCCCAAGGAGGCGTGCAGTGTGTTGCCCTACCCTTAGCATATTGAGAGTGACTGGGAAAGGTTTCCGGGCCTGGATGTTTCTGAGCTTCCCAGTCGAGCATGCCGGTCCTCGGTGTTCTTGCAGGGAATAGGGTGCCCACGAGAGTTACTAGGTGTCTTCATAAGCGTACTAACGTTCAAAGAAAGCAGAACTGCAACTCATGTCTCCAGGAAACTGCTCCACGCTTCGGCTTCAGCAGGGCCCTTCAAGGCTTTACCTTGAGGAAATGACTCACGTCAAGTTTCCTTTGAGCTCTAGAGCGTCTCAGTTGGAGCTCCCACACAGGCTACGAAAGCACCCTGTTGATTTAGAGAAAACTCGTTCCCTTCCCACAGCCCTGCCTACAGTGACTAGAGACCCGTCCAAAACACTGGTATTTAGGTAGCTACAAGGCAGCATGAATGGAGCTTTCAAAATGGGAAAGCAAGCCTTGTGCCATCAGGTCTCCGTTTCCAGGGAACACGCAGCCTACCCCCTTGTGATTTCTACCAAGTAAATATTCCCTCAAACTACACAATGGTCCCTTCCCTGAAGAATGTTTTCTTGGCACGGAGTTCTGCATGTAGCGAACTGCCTCTCCCAAGGAACGCTTTGGTAACGCTATCGGGGCTTAGGCTCTTCTAAAACCCTGCAGTGTAAGAGGAAGAACTGTGCTTTGGTTACAGGAGGAACGCAAGCCGAGTTTCTCCTGTAAGTATGGGGTCTTAAGGTATGACTTTGTAGAAGGAATGCGAAGCAGTTTTGATTTCTCAGTGCCGCTCAGCCTAGGGCATTGAGGGAATTTGCATGACATGTAGGACATGAGAGAACAGATTACTTGGAACTGTTGGAGTGCTGAGGCAATGTAGCTCTCCCAAGGAAGAGTGCAGTGTGTTGCCCTACACTTAGCATACACAGAGTGACTGGGAAAGGTATCCGGGCCTGGATGTTTCTTAGCAACCCAGTGGAGCCTGCCGGTACTCAGTGTTCTTGCACGGAATAGGGTGCCCAGGCGAGATCCTAGGTGTCTTGAAAAGCGTACTAACGTTAAAAGAAAGGAGAACTGCAACTCATGTCTCAAGGAAACTTCTCCACGTTCCGCTTCAGCAGGGCTCTTCAAGGCTTTACCTTGAGGAAAGGACTCACGTCAAGTTTCCTTGAGGCTCTAGAGCGTCTCAGGAGGAGCTCCCACCCAGGCTATGAAAGCACCCTGTTGATTTAGAGAAAACTCGTTCCCTTCCCAGAGCCCTGCCTACAGTGACTAGAAACTCGTCCAAAACTCTGGTATTTAGGTAGGTTCAAGGCGGCATGAATGGAGCTTTCAAAATGGGAAAGCAAGCCTTGTGCCATCAGGTCCCCGTTCCCAGTGAACACGCAGCCTACCTCCCTGTGATTTCTACCAAGTTAATATACATTCTAGCGACACACTGGTCCCTTCCCTGAATAACGTGTTCTTGGCACGGAGTTCTGCATGTAGCGAACTGCCTCTCCCAAGGAATGCTCTAGGTACGCTATAGGGGCTTAGCCTCTTCTAAAACCCTGCAGTGTAAGAGGAAGAACTGTGCTTTGGTTACAGCAGGAACGCAAGGCAACTTTCTCCTGTAAGTATGGGGTCTTAAGGTATGACTTTGTAGAAGGAATGTGAAAGAGTATTGGTTTCTCAGTGCGGCTCAGCCTAGGGCATTGAGGCAGATATGCATGACATGTAGACGTGAGACAACAGATTGCCTGGAGCTGTTGGAGTGCTGAGGAAATCTAGCTCTCCCAAGGAGGCGTGCAGTGTGTTGCCCTACCCTTAGCATATTGAGAGTGACTGGGAAAGGTTTCCGGGCCTGGATGTTTCTGAGCTTCCCAGTCGAGCATGCCGGTCCTCGGTGTTCTTGCAGGGAATAGGGTGCCCACGAGAGTTACTAGGTGTCTTCATAAGCGTACTAACGTTCAAAGAAAGCAGAACTGCAACTCATGTCTCCAGGAAACTGCTCCACGCTTCGGCTTCAGCAGGGCCCTTCAAGGCTTTACCTTGAGGAAACGACTCACGTCAAGTTTCCTTTGAGCTCTAGAGCGTCTCAGTTGGAGCTCCCACCCAGGCTACGAAAGCACCCTGTTGATTTAGAGAAAACTCGTTCCCTTCCCACAGCCCTGCCTACAGTGACTAGAGACCCGTCCAAAACACTGGTATTTAGGTAGCTTCAAGGCAGCATGAATGGAGCTTTCAAAATGGGAAAGCAAGCCTTGTGCCATCAGGTCTCCGTTTCCAGGGAACACGCAGCCTACCCCCTTGTGATGTCTACCAAGTAAATATTCCCTCAAACTACACAATGGTCCCTTCCCTGAAGAATGTTTTCTTGGCACGGAGTTCTGCATGTAGCGAACTGCCTCTCCCAAGGAACGCTTTGGTAACGCTATCGGGGCTTAGGCTCTTCTACAACCCTGCAGTGTAAGAGGAAGAACTGTGCTTTGGTTACAGGAGGAACGCAAGCCGAGTTTCTCCTCTAAGTATGGGGTCTTAAGGTATGACTTTGTAGAAGGAATGCGAAGCAGTTTTGATTTCTCAGTGCCGCTCAGCCTAGGGCATTGAGGCAATTTGCATGGCATGTAGGACGTGAGAGAACAGATTACCTGGAGCTGTTGGAGTGCTGAGGAAATGTAGCTCTCCCAAGGAAGAGTGCAGTGTGTTGCCCTACACTTAGCATACACAGAGTGACTGGGAAAGGTATCCGGGCCTGGATGTTTCTTAGCAACCCAGTGGAGCCTGCCGGTACTCAGTGTTCTTGCACGGAATAGGGTGCCCAGGCGAGATCCTAGGTGTCTTGAAAAGCGTACTAACGTTAAAAGAAAGGAGAACTGCAACTCATGTCTCAAGGAAACTTCTCCACGTTCCGCTTCAGCAGGGCTCTTCAAGGCTTTACCTTGAGGAAAGGACTCACGTCAAGTTTCCTTGAGGCTCTAGAGCGTCTCAGGAGGAGCTCCCACCCAGGCTATGAAAGCACCCTGTTGATTTAGAGAAAACTCGTTCCCTTCCCAGAGCCCTGCCTACAGTGACTAGAAACTCGTCCAAAACTCTGGTATTTAGGTAGGTTCAAGGCGGCATGAATGGAGCTTTCAAAATGGGAAAGCAAGCCTTGTGCCATCAGGTCCCCGTTCCCAGTGAACACGCAGCCTACCTCCCTGTGATTTCTACCAAGTTAATATACATTCTAGCGACACACTGGTCCCTTCCCTGAATAACGTGTTCTTGGCACGGAGTTCTGCATGTAGCGAACTGCCTCTCCCAAGGAATGCTCTAGGTACGCTATAGGGGCTTAGCCTCTTCTAAAACCCTGCAGTGTAAGAGGAAGAACTGTGCTTTGGTTACAGCAGGAACGCAAGGCAACTTTCTCCTGTAAGTATGGGGTCTTAAGGTATGACTTTGTAGAAGGAATGTGAAAGAGTATTGGTTTCTCAGTGCGGCTCAGCCTAGGGCATTGAGGCAGATATGCATGACATGTAGACGTGAGACAACAGATTGCCTGGAGCTGTTGGAGTGCTGAGGAAATCTAGCTCTCCCAAGGAGGCGTGCAGTGTGTTGCCCTACCCTTAGCATATTGAGAGTGACTGGGAAAGGTTTCCGGGCCTGGATGTTTCTGAGCTTCCCAGTCGAGCATGCCGGTCCTCGGTGTTCTTGCAGGGAATAGGGTGCCCACGAGAGTTACTAGGTGTCTTCATAAGCGTACTAACGTTCAAAGAAAGCAGAACTGCAACTCATGTCTCCAGGAAACTGCTCCACGCTTCGGCTTCAGCAGGGCCCTTCAAGGCTTTACCTTGAGGAAACGACTCACGTCAAGTTTCCTTTGAGCTCTAGAGCGTCTCAGTTGGAGCTCCCACCCAGGCTACGAAAGCACCCTGTTGATTTAGAGAAAACTCGTTCCCTTCCCACAGCCCTGCCTACAGTGACTAGAGACCCGTCCAAAACACTGGTATTTAGGTAGCTTCAAGGCAGCATGAATGGAGCTTTCAAAATGGGAAAGCAAGCCTTGTGCCATCAGGTCTCCGTTTCCAGGGAACACGCAGCCTACCCCCTTGTGATTTCTACCAAGTAAATATTCCCTCAAACTACACAATGGTCCCTTCCCTGAAGAATGTTTTCTTGGCACGGAGTTCTGCATGTAGCGAACTGCCTCTCCCAAGGAACGCTTTGGTAACGCTATCGGGGCTTAGGCTCTTCTAAAACCCTGCAGTGTAAGAGGAAGAACTGTGCTTTGGTTACAGGAGGAACGCAAGCCGAGTTTCTCCTGTAAGTATGGGGTCTTAAGGTATGACTTTGTAGAAGGAATGCGAAGCAGTTTTGATTTCTCAGTGCCGCTCAGCCTAGGGCATTGAGGGAATTTGCATGACATGTAGGACATGAGAGAACAGATTACTTGGAACTGTTGGAGTGCTGAGGCAATGTAGCTCTCCCAAGGAAGAGTGCAGTGTGTTGCCCTACACTTAGCATACACAGAGTGACTGGGAAAGGTATCCGGGCCTGGATGTTTCTTAGCAACCCAGTGGAGCCTGCCGGTACTCGGTGTTCTTGCACGGAATAGGATGCCCAGGCGAGATCCTAGGTGTCTTGAAAAGCGTAGTAACGTTAAAAGAAAGGACAACTGCAACTCATGTCTCAAGGAAACTTATCCACGTGCCGCTTCAGCAGGGCTCTTCAAGGCTTTACCTTGAGGAAAGGACTCACGTCAAGTTTCCTTGTAGCTCTAGAGCGTCTCAGGAGGAGCTCCCACCCAGGCTATGAAAGCACCCTGTTGATTTCGAGAAAACTCGTTCCCTTCCCAGAGCCCTGCCTACAGTGACTAGAAACTCGTCCAAAACACTGGTATTTAGGTAGGTTCAAGGCGGCATGAATGGAGCTTTCAAAATGGGAAAGCAAGCCTTGTGCCATCAGGTCCCCGTTTCCAGTGAACACGCTGCCTACCTCCCTGTGATTTCTACCAAGTTAATATATACTCTAGTGACACACTGGTCCCTTCCCTGAATAACGTGTTCTTGGCACGGAGTTCTGCATGTAGCGAACTGCCTCTCCCAAGGAATGCTCTAGGTACGCTATAGGGGCTTAGCCTCTTCTAAAACCCTGCAGTGTAAGAGGAAGAACTGTGCTTTGGTTACAGCAGGAACGCAAGGCAACTTTCTCCTGTAAGTATGGGGTCTTAAGGTATGACTTTGTAGAAGGAATGTGAAACAGTATTGGTTACTCAGTGCCACTCAGCCTAGGGCATTGAGGCAGATATGCATGACATGTAGACATGAGACAACAGATTGCCTGGAGCTGTTGGAGTGCTGAGGAAATCTAGCTCTCCCAAGGAGGCGTGCAGTGTGTTGCCTTACACTTAGCATATTGAGAGTGACTGGGAAAGGTTTCCGGGCCTGGATGTTTCTGAGCTTCCCAGTCGAGCATGCCGGTCCTCGGTGTTCTTGCAGGGAATAGGGTGCCCACGAGAGTTACTAGGTGTCTTCATAAGCATACTAACGTTCAAAGAAAGCAGAACTACAACTCATGTCTCCAGGAAGCTGCTCCACGCTTCGGCTTCAGCAGGGCTCTTCAAGGCGTTACCTTGAGGAAACGACTCACGTCAAGTTTCCTTTGAGCTCTAGAGCGTCTCAGTTGGAGCTCCCACCCAGGCTACGAAAGCACCCTGTTGATTTAGAGAAAACTCGTTCCCTTCCCACAGCCCTGCCTACAGTGACTAGAGACCCGTCCAAAACACTGGTATTTAGGTAGCTTCAAGGCAGCATGAATGGAGCTTTCAAAATGGGAAAGCAAGCCTTGTGCCATCAGGTCTCCGTTTCCAGGGAACACGCAGCCTACCCCCTTGTGATGTCTACCAAGTAAATATTCCCTCAAACTACACAATGGTCCCTTCCCTGAAGAATGTTTTCTTGGCACGGAGTTCTGCATGTAGCGAACTGCCTCTCCCAAGGAACGCTTTGGTAACGCTATCAGGGCTTAGGCTCTTCTAAAACCCTGCAGTGTAAGAGGAAGAACTGTGCTTTGGTTACAGGAGGAACGCAAGCCGAGTTTCTCCTGTAAGTATGGGGTCTTAAGGTATGACTTTGTAGAAGGAACGTGAAGCAGTTTTGATTTCTCAGTGCCGCTCAGCCTAGGGCATTGAGGCAATTTGCATGACATGTAGGACGTGAGAGAACAGATTACCTGGAGCTGTTGGAGTGCTGAGGAAATGTAGCTCTCCCAAGGAAGAGTGCAGTGTGTTGCCCTACACTTAGCATACACAGAGTGACTGGGAAAGGTATCCGGGCCTGGATGTTTCTTAGCAACCCAGTGGAGCCTGCCGGTACTCGGTGTTCTTGCACGGAATAGGGTGCCCAGGCGAGATCCTAGGTGTCTTGAAAAGCGTAGTAACGTTAAAAGAAAGGAGAACTGCAACTCATGTCTCAAGGAAACTTCTCCACGTGCCGCTTCAGCAGGGCTCTTCAAGGCTTTACCTTGAGGAAAGGACTCACGTCAAGTTTCCTTGTAGCTCTAGAGCGTCTCAGGAGGAGCTCCCACCCAGGCTATGAAAGCACCCTGTTGATTTAGAGAAAACTCGTTCCCTTCCCAGAGCCCTGCCTACAGTGACTAGAAACTCGTCCAAAACACTGGTATTTAGGTAGGTTCAAGGCGGCATGAATGGAGCTTTCAAAATGGGAAAGCAAGCATTGTGCCATCAGGTCCCCATTTCCAGTGAACACGCAGCCTACCTCCCTGTGATTTCTACCAAGTTAATATACATTCTAGCGACACACTGGTCCCTTCCCTGAATAACGTGTTCTTGGCACGGAGTTCTGCATGTAGCGAACTGCCTCTCCCAAGGAATGCTCTAGGTACGCTATAGGGGTTTAGCCTCTTCTAAAACCCTGCAGTGTAAGAGGAAGAACTGTGCTTTGGTTACAGCAGGAACGCAAGGCAACTTTCTCCTGTAAGTTTAGGGTCTTAAGGTATGACTTTGTAGAAGGAATGTGAAAGAGTATTGGTTTCTCAGTGCGGCTCAGACTAGGGCATTGAGGCAGATATGCATGACATGTAGACGTGAGACAACAGATTGCCTGGAGCTGTTGGAGTGCTGAGGAAATCTAGCTCTCCCAAGGAGGCGTGCAGTGTGTTGCCCTACCCTTAGCATATTGAGAGTGACTGGGAAAGGTTTCCGGGCCTGGATGTTTCTGAGCTTCCCAGTCGAGCATGCCGGTCCTCGGTGTTCGTGCAGGGAATAGGGTGCCCACGAGAGTTACTAGGTGTCTAAATAAGCGTACTAACGTTCAAAGAAAGCAGAACTGCAACTCATGTCTCCAGGAAACTGCTCCACGCTTCGGCTTCAGCAGGGCTCTTCAAGGCTTTACCTTGAGGAAACGACTCACGTCAAGTTTCCTTTGAGCTCTAGAGCTTCTAGGTGGAGCACCCACCAGGCTACGAAAGCACCCTGTTGTTTTAGAGAAAACTCGTTCCCTTCCCACAGCCCTGCCTACAGTGACTAGAGACCCGTCCAAAACACTGGTATTTAGGTAGCTTCAAGGCAGCATGAATGGAGCTTTCAAAATGGGAAAGCAAGCCTTGTGCCATCAGGTCCCCGTTTCCAGTGAACACGCAGCCTACCTCCCTGTGAGTTCTACCAAGTTAATATACATTCTAGCGACACACTGGTCCCTTCCCTGAATAACGTGTTCTTGGCACGGAGTTCTGCATGTAGCGAACTGCCTCTCCCAAGGAATGCTCTAGGTACGCTATAGGGGCTTAGCCTCTTCTAAAACCCTGCAGTGTAAGAGGAAGAACTGTGCTTTGGTTACAGCAGGAACACAAGGCAACTTTCTCCTGTAAGTATGGGGTCTTAAGGTATGACTTTGTAGAAGGAATGTGAAAGAGTATTGGTTTCTCAGTGCGGCTCAGCCTAGGGCATTGAGGCAGATATGCATGACATGTAGACGTGAGACAACAGATTGCCTGGAGCTGTTGGAGTGCTGAGGAAATCTAGCTCTCCCAAGGAGGCGTGCAGTGTGTTGCCCTACCCTTAGCATATTGAGAGTGACTGGGAAAGGTTTCCGGGCCTAGATGTTTCTGAGCTTCCCAGTCGAGCATGCCGGTCCTCGGTGTTCTTGCAGGGAATAGGGTGCCCACGAGAGTTACTAGGTGTCTTCATAAGCGTACTAACAATCAAAGAAAGCAGAACTGCAACTCATGTCTCCAGGAAACTGCTTCCTGCTTCGGCTTCAGCAGGGCCCTTCAAGGCTTTACCTTGAGGAAACGACTCACGTCAAGTTTCCTTTGAGCTCTAGAGCGTCTCAGTTGGAGCTCCCACCCAGGCTACGAAAGCACCCTGTTGATTTAGAGAAAACTCGTTCCCTTCCCACAGCCCTGCCTACAGTGACTAGAGACCCGTCCAAAACACTGGTATTTAGGTAGCTTCAAGGCAGCATGAATGGAGCTTTCAAAATGGGAAGGCAAGCCTTGTGCCATCAGGTCTCCGTTTCCAGGGAACACGCAGCCTACCCCCTTGTGATGTCTACCAAGTAAATATTCCCTCAAACTACACAATGGTCCCTTCCCTGAAGAATGTTTTCTTGGCACGGAGTTCTGCATGTAGCGAACTGCCTCTCCCAAGGAACGCTTTGGTAACGCTATCGGGGCTTAGGCTCTTCTAAAACCCTGCAGTGTAAGAGGAAGAACTGTGCTTTGGTTACAGGAGGAACGCAAGCCGAGTTTCTCCTGTAAGTATGGGGTCTTAAGGTATGACTTTGTAGAAGGAATGCGAAGCAGTTTTGATTTCTCAGTGCCGCTCAGCCTAGGGCATTGAGGCAATTTGCATGACATGTAGGACGTGAGAGAACAGATTACCTGGAGCTGTTGGAGTGCTGAGGAAATGTAGCTCTCCCAAGGAAGAGTGCAGTGTGTTGCCCTACACTTAGCATACACAGAGTGACTGGGAAAGGTATCCGGGCCTGGATGTTTCTTAGCAACCCAGTGGAGCCTGCCGGTACTCGGTGTTCTTGCACGGAATAGGGTGCCCAGGCGAGATCCTAGGTGTCTTGAAAAGCGTACTAATGTTAAAAGAAAGGAGAACTGCAACTCATGTCTCAAGGAAACTTCTCCACGTTCCGCTTCAGCAGGGCTCTTCAAGGCTTTACCTTGAGGAAAGGACTCACGTCAAGTTTCCTTGAGGCTCTAGAGCGTCTCAGGAGGAGCTCCCACCCAGGCTATGAAAGCACCCTGTTGATTTAGAGAAAACTCGTTCCCTTCCCAGAGCCCTGCCTACAGTGACTAGAAACTCGTCCAAAACACTGGTATTTAGGTAGGTTCAAGGCGGCATGAATGGAGCTTTCAAAATGGGAAAGCAAGACTTGTGCCATCAGGTCTCCGTTTCCAGTGAGCACGCAGCCTACCCCCTTGTGATGTCTACCAAGTAAATATTCCCTCAAACTACACAATGGTCCCTTCCCTGAAGAATGTTTTCTTGGCACGGAGTTCTGCATGTAGCGAACTGCCTCTCCCAAGGAACGCTTTGGTAACGCTTTCGGTGCTTAGGCTCTTCTAAAACCCTGCAGTGTAAGAGGAAGAACTGTGCTTTGGTTACAGGAGGAATGCAAGCCAACTTTCTCCTGTAAGTATGGGGTCTTAAGGTATGACTTTGTAGAAGGACTGTGAAACAGTATTGGTTACTCAGTGCCGCTCAGCCTAGGGCACTGAGAGAGATATGCATGACATGTAGACGTGAGACAACAGATTGCCTGGAGCTGTTGGAGTGCTGAGGAAATCTAGCTCTCCCAAGGAGGCGTGCAGTGTGTTGCCCTACACTTAGCATACACAGAGTGACTGGGAAAGTTTTCCGGGCCTTGATGTTTCTGAGCTTCCCAGTCGAGCATGCCGGTCCTCGGTGTTCTTGCAGGGAATAGGGTGCCCACGGGAGTTACTAGGTGTCTTCATAAGCGTACTAACGTTCAAAGAAAGCAGAACTGCAACTCGTGTCTCCAGGAAACTGCTCCACGCTTTGGCTTCAGCAGGGCTCTTCAAGGCTTTACCTTGAGGAAACGACTCACGTCAAGTTTCCTTTGAGCTCTAGAGCTTCTAGGTGGAGCACCCACCAGGCTACGAAAGCACCCTGTTTCTTTAGAGAAAACTCGTTCCCTTCCCACAGCCCTGCCTACAGTGACTAGAGACCCGTCCAAAACACTGGTATTTAGGTAGCTTCAAGGCAGCATGAATGGAGCTTTCAAAATGGGAAAGCAAGCCTTGTGCCATCAGGTCCCCGTTTCCAGTGAACACGCAGCCTACCTCCCTGTGATTTCTACCAAGTTAATATACATTCTAGCGACACACTGGTCCCTTCCCTGAATAACGTGTTCTTGGCACGGAGTTCTGCATGTAGCGAACTGCCTCTCCCAAGGAATGCTCTAGGTACGCTATAGGGGCTTAGCCTCTTCTAAAACCCTGCAGTGTAAGAGGAAGAACTGTGCTTTGGTTACAGCAGGAACACAAGGCAACTTTCTCCTGTAAGTATGGGGTCTTAAGGTATGACTTTGTAGAAGGAATGTGAAAGAGTATTGGTTTCTCAGTGCGGCTCAGCCTAGGGCATTGAGGCAGATATGCATGACATGTAGACGTGAGACAACAGATTGCCTGGAGCTGTTGGAGTGCTGAGGAAATCTAGCTCTCCCAAGGAGGCGTGCAGTGTGTTGCCCTACCCTTAGCATATTGAGAGTGACTGGGAAAGGTTTCCGGGCCTAGATGTTTCTGAGCTTCCCAGTCGAGCATGCCGGTCCTCGGTGTTCTTGCAGGGAATAGGGTGCCCACGAGAGTTACTAGGTGTCTTCATAAGCGTACTAACAATCAAAGAAAGCAGAACTGCAACTCATGTCTCCAGGAAACTGCTTCCTGCTTCGGCTTCAGCAGGGCCCTTCAAGGCTTTACCTTGAGGAAACGACTCACGTCAAGTTTCCTTTGAGCTCTAGAGCGTCTCAGTTGGAGCTCCCACCCAGGCTACGAAAGCACCCTGTTGATTTAGAGAAAACTCGTTCCCTTCCCACAGCCCTGCCTACAGTGACTAGAGACCCGTCCAAAACACTGGTATTTAGGTAGCTTCAAGGCAGCATGAATGGAGCTTTCAAAATGGGAAGGCAAGCCTTGTGCCATCAGGTCTCCGTTTCCAGGGAACACGCAGCCTACCCCCTTGTGATGTCTACCAAGTAAATATTCCCTCAAACTACACAATGGTCCCTTCCCTGAAGAATGTTTTCTTGGCACGGAGTTCTGCATGTAGCGAACTGCCTCTCCCAAGGAACGCTTTGGTAACGCTATCGGGGCTTAGGCTCTTCTAAAACCCTGCAGTGTAAGAGGAAGAACTGTGCTTTGGTTACAGGAGGAACGCAAGCCGAGTTTCTCCTGTAAGTATGGGGTCTTAAGGTATGACTTTGTAGAAGGAATGCGAAGCAGTTTTGATTTCTCAGTGCCGCTCAGCCTAGGGCATTGAGGGAATTTGCATGACATGTAGGACATGAGAGAACAGATTACTTGGAGCTGTTGGAGTGCTGAGGAAATGTAGGTCTCCCAAGGAAGAGTGCAGTGTGTTGCCCTACACTTAGCATACACAGAGTGACTGGGAAAGGTATCCGGGCCTGGATGTTTCTTAGCAACCCAGTGGAGCCTGCCGGTACTCGGTGTTCTTGCACGGAATAGGGTGCCCAGGCGAGATCCTAGGTGTCTTGAAAAGCGTACTAATGTTAAAAGAAAGGAGAACTGCAACTCATGTCTCAAGGAAACTTCTCCACGTTCCGCTTCAGCAGGGCTCTTCAAGGCTTTACCTTGAGGAAAGGACTCACGTCAAGTTTCCTTGAGGCTCTAGAGCGTCTCAGGAGGAGCTCCCACCCAGGCTATGAAAGCACCCTGTTGATTTAGAGAAAACTCGTTCCCTTCCCAGAGCCCTGCCTACAGTGACTAGAAACTCGTCCAAAACACTGGTATTTAGGTAGGTTCAAGGCGGCATGAATGGAGCTTTCAAAATGGGAAAGCAAGACTTGTGCCATCAGGTCTCCGTTTCCAGTGAGCACGCAGCCTACCCCCTTGTGATGTCTACCAAGTAAATATTCCCTCAAACTACACAATGGTCCCTTCCCTGAAGAATGTTTTCTTGGCACGGAGTTCTGCATGTAGCGAACTGCCTCTCCCAAGGAACGCTTTGGTAACGCTTTCGGTGCTTAGGCTCTTCTAAAACCCTGCAGTGTAAGAGGAAGAACTGTGCTTTGGTTACAGGAGGAATGCAAGCCAACTTTCTCCTGTAAGTATGGGGTCTTAAGGTATGACTTTGTAGAAGGACTGTGAAACAGTATTGGTTACTCAGTGCCGCTCAGCCTAGGGCACTGAGAGAGATATGCATGACATGTAGACGTGAGACAACAGATTGCCTGGAGCTGTTGGAGTGCTGAGGAAATCTAGCTCTCCCAAGGAGGCGTGCAGTGTGTTGCCCTACACTTAGCATACACAGAGTGACTGGGAAAGTTTTCCGGGCCTTGATGTTTCTGAGCTTCCCAGTCGAGCATGCCGGTCCTCGGTGTTCTTGCAGGGAATAGGGTGCCCACGGGAGTTACTAGGTGTCTTCATAAGCGTACTAACGTTCAAAGAAAGCAGAACTGCAACTCGTGTCTCCAGGAAACTGCTCCACGCTTTGGCTTCAGCAGGGCTCTTCAAGGCTTTACCTTGAGGAAACGACTCACGTCAAGTTTCCTTTGAGCTCTAGAGCTTCTAGGTGGAGCACCCACCAGGCTACGAAAGCACCCTGTTTCTTTAGAGAAAACTCGTTCCCTTCCCACAGCCCTGCCTACAGTGACTAGAGACCCGTCCAAAACACTGGTATTTAGGTAGCTTCAAGGCAGCATGAATGGAGCTTTCAAAATGGGAAAGCAAGCCTTGTGCCATCAGGTCCCCGTTTCCAGTGAACACGCAGCCTACCTCCCTGTGATTTCTACCAAGTTAATATACATTCTAGCGACACACTGGTCCCTTCCCTGAATAACGTGTTCTTGGCACGGAGTTCTGCATGTAGCGAACTGCCTCTCCCAAGGAATGCTCTAGGTACGCTATAGGGGCTTAGCCTCTTCTAAAACCCTGCAGTGTAAGAGGAAGAACTGTGCTTTGGTTACAGCAGGAACACAAGGCAACTTTCTCCTGTAAGTATGGGGTCTTAAGGTATGACTTTGTAGAAGGAATGTGAAAGAGTATTGGTTTCTCAGTGCGGCTCAGCCTAGGGCATTGAGGCAGATATGCATGACATGTAGACGTGAGACAACAGATTGCCTGGAGCTGTTGGAGTGCTGAGGAAATCTAGCTCTCCCAAGGAGGCGTGCAGTGTGTTGCCCTACCCTTAGCATATTGAGAGTGACTGGGAAAGGTTTCCGGGCCTAGATGTTTCTGAGCTTCCCAGTCGAGCATGCCGGTCCTCGGTGTTCTTGCAGGGAATAGGGTGCCCACGAGAGTTACTAGGTGTCTTCATAAGCGTACTAACAATCAAAGAAAGCAGAACTGCAACTCATGTCTCCAGGAAACTGCTTCCTGCTTCGGCTTCAGCAGGGCCCTTCAAGGCTTTACCTTGAGGAAACGACTCACGTCAAGTTTCCTTTGAGCTCTAGAGCGTCTCAGTTGGAGCTCCCACCCAGGCTACGAAAGCACCCTGTTGATTTAGAGAAAACTCGTTCCCTTCCCACAGCCCTGCCTACAGTGACTAGAGACCCGTCCAAAACACTGGTATTTAGGTAGCTTCAAGGCAGCATGAATGGAGCTTTCAAAATGGGAAGGCAAGCCTTGTGCCATCAGGTCTCCGTTTCCAGGGAACACGCAGCCTACCCCCTTGTGATGTCTACCAAGTAAATATTCCCTCAAACTACACAATGGTCCCTTCCCTGAAGAATGTTTTCTTGGCACGGAGTTCTGCATGTAGCGAACTGCCTCTCCCAAGGAACGCTTTGGTAACGCTATCGGGGCTTAGGCTCTTCTAAAACCCTGCAGTGTAAGAGGAAGAACTGTGCTTTGGTTACAGGAGGAACGCAAGCCGAGTTTCTCCTGTAAGTATGGGGTCTTAAGGTATGACTTTGTAGAAGGAATGCGAAGCAGTTTTGATTTCTCAGTGCCGCTCAGCCTAGGGCATTGAGGGAATTTGCATGACATGTAGGACATGAGAGAACAGATTACTTGGAGCTGTTGGAGTGCTGAGGAAATGTAGCTCTCCCAAGGAAGAGTGCAGTGTGTTGCCCTACACTTAGCATACACAGAGTGACTGGGAAAGGTATCCGGGCCTGGATGTTTCTTAGCAACCCAGTGGAGCCTGCCGGTACTCGGTGTTCTTGCACGGAATAGGGTGCCCAGGCGAGATCCTAGGTGTCTTGAAAAGCGTAGTAACGTTAAAAGAAAGGAGAACTGCAACTCCTGTCTCAAGGAAACTTCTCCACGTGCCGCTTCAGCAGGGCTCTTCAAGGCTTTACCTTGAGGAAAGGACTCACGTCAAGTTTCCTTGTAGCTCTAGAGCGTCTCAGGAGGAGCTCCCACCCAGGCTATGAAAGCACCCTGTTGATTTAGAGAAAACTCGTTCCCTTCCCAGAGCCCTGCCTACAGTGACTAGAAACTCGTCCAAAACACTGGTATTTAGGTAGGTTCAAGGCGGCATGAATGGAGCTTTCAAAATGGGAAAGCAAGCCTTGTGCCATCAGGTCCCCATTTCCAGTGAACACGCAGCCTACCTCCCTGTGATTTCTACCAAGTTAATATACATTCTAGCGACACACTGGTCCCTTCCCTGAATAACGTGTTCTTGGCACGGAGTTCTGCATGTAGCGAACTGCCTCTCCCAAGGAACGCTTTGGTAACGCTATCGGGGCTTAGGCTCTTCTAAAACCCTGCAGTGTAAGAGGAAGAACTGTGCTTTGGTTACAGCAGGAACGCAAGGCAACTTTCTCCTGTAAGTATGGGGACTTAAGGTATGACTTTGTAGAAGGAATGTGAAAGAGTATTGGTTTCTCAGTGCCCCTCAGCCTAGGGCACTGAGGCAGATATGCATGACATGTAGACGTGAGACAACAGATTGCCTGGAGCTGTTGGAGTGCTGAGGAAATCTAGCTCTTCCAAGGAGGCGTGCAGTGTGTTGCCTTACAATTAGCATATTGAGAGTGACTGGGAAATGTTTCCGGGCCTAGATGTTTCTGAGCTTCCCAGTCGAGCATGCCGGTCCTCGGTGTTCTTGCAGGGAATAGGGTGCCCACGAGAGTTACTAGGTGTCTTCATAAGCGTACTAACAATCAAAGAAAGCAGAACTGCAACTCTTGTCTCCAGGAAACTGCTCCACGCTTCGGCTTCAGCAGGGCCCTTCAAGGCTTTACCTTGAGGAAACGACTCACGTCAAGTTTCCTTTGAGCTCTAGAGCGTCTCAGTTGGAGCTCCCACCCAGGCTACGAAAGCACCCTGTTGATTTAGAGAAAACTCGTTCCCTTCCCACAGCCCTGCCTACAGTGACTAGAGACCCGTCCAAAACACTGGTATTTAGGTAGCTTCAAGGCAGCATGAATGGAGCTTTCAAAATGGGAAAGCAAGCCTTGTGCCATCAGGTCTCCGTTTCCAGGGAACACGCAGCCTACCCCCTTGTGATGTCTACCAAGTAAATATTCCCTCAAACTACACAATGGTCCCTTCCCTGAAGAATGTTTTCTTGGCACGGAGTTCTGCATGTAGCGAACTGCCTCTCCCAAGGAACGCTTTGGTAACGCTATCGGGGCTTAGGCTCTTCTAAAACCCTGCAGTGTAAGAGGAAGAACTGTGCTTTGGTTACAGGAGGAACGCAAGCTGAGTTTCTCCTCTAAGTATGGGATCTTAAGGTATGACTTTGTAGAAGGAATGCAAAGCAGTTTTGATTTCTCAGTGCCGCTCAGCCTAGGGCATTGAGGCAATTTGCATGACATGTAGGACGTGAGAGAACAGATTACCTGGAGCTGTTGGAGTGCTGAGGAAATGTAGCTCTCCCAAGGAAGAGTGCAGTGTGTTGCCCTACACTTAGCATACACAGAGTGACTGGGAAAGGTATCCGGGCCTGGATGTTTCTTAGCAACCCAGTGGAGCCTGCCGGTACTCGGTGTTCTTGCACGGAATAGGGTGCCCAGGCGAGATCCTAGGTGTCTTGAAAAGCGTAGTAACGTTAAAAGAAAGGAGAACTGCAACTCCTGTCTCAAGGAAACTTCTCCACATGCCGCTTCAGCAGGGCTCTTCAAGGCTTTACCTTGAGGAAAGGACTCACGTCAAGTTTCCTTGTAGCTCTAGAGCGTCTCAGGAGGAGCTCCCACCCAGGCTATGAAAGCACCCTGTTGATTTAGAGAAAACTCGTTCCCTTCCCAGAGCCCTGCCTACAGTGACTAGAAACTCGTCCAAAACACTTGTATTTAGGTAGGTTCAAGGCGGCATGAATGGAGCTTTCAAAATGGGAAAGCAAGCCTTGTGCCATCAGGTCCCCATTTCCAGTGAACACGCAGCCTACCTCCTTGTGATTTCTACCAAGTTAATATACACTCTAGAGACACACTGGTCCCTTCCCTGAATAACGTGTTCTTGGCACGGAGTTCTGCATGTAGCGAACTGCCTCTCCCAAGGAATGCTCTAGGTACGCTATAGGTTCTTAGCCTCTTCTAAAACCCTGCAGTGTAAGAGGAAGAACTGTGCTTTGGTTACAGCAGGAGCGCAAGCCAACTTTCTCCTGTAAGTATGGGGTCGTAGGTATGACTTTGTAGAAGGAATGTGAAAGAGTATTGGTTTCTCAGTGCCGCACAGCCTAGGGCACTGAGGCAGATATGCATGACATGTAGATGTGAGATAACAGATTGCCTTGAGCTGTTGGAGTGCTGAGGAAATCTAGCTCTCCCAAGGAGGCGTGCAGTGTGTTGCCCTACACTTAGCATATTGAGAGTGACTGGGAAAGGTTTCCGGGCCTGGATGTTTCTGAGCTTCCCAGTCGAGCATGCCAGTCCTCGGTGTTCTTGCAGGGAATAGGGTGCCCACGGGAGTTACTAGGTGTCTTCATAAGCGTACTAACGTTCAAAGAAAGCAGAACTGCAACTCATGTCTCCAGGAAACTGCTCCACGCTTCGGCTTCAGCAGGGCTCTTCAAGGCTTTACCTTGAGGAAACGACTCACGTCAAGTTTCCTTTGAGCTCTAGAGGGTCTCAGGTGGAGCTCCCACCCAGGCTACGAAAGCACCCTGTTGATTTAGAGAAAACTCGTTCCCTTCCCAGAGCCCTGCCTACAGTGACTAGAGACCCGTCCAAAACACTGGTATTTAGGTAGCTTCAAGGCAGCATGAATGGAGCTTTCAAAATGGGAAAGCAAGCCTTGTGCCATCAGGTCTCCGTTTCCAGTGAGCACGCAGCCTACCCCCTTGTGATGTCTACCAAGTAAATATTCCCTCAAAGTACACAATGGTCCCTTCCCTGAAGAATGTTTTCGTGGCACGGAGTTCTGCATGTAGCGAACTGCCTCTCCCAAGGAACGCTTTGGTAACGCTATCGGGGCTTAGGCTCTTCTAAAACCCTGCAGTGTAAGAGGAAGAACTGTGCTTTGGTTACAGCAGGAACGCAAGGCAACTTTCTCCTGTAAGTATGGGGTCTTAAGGTATGACTTTGTAGAAGGAATGTGAAAGAGTATTGGTTTCTCAGTGCCGCTCAGCCTAGGGCACTGAGGCAGATATGCATGACATGTAGACGTGAGACAACAGATTGCCTGGAGCTGTTGGAGTGCTGAGGAAATCTAGCTCTTCCAAGGAGGCGTGCAGTGTGTTGCCTTACACTTAGCATATTGAGAGTGACTGGGAAAGGTTTCCGGGCCTGGATGTTTCTGAGCTTCCCAGTCGAGCATGCCGGTCCTCGGTGTTCGTGCAGGGAATAGGGTGCCCACGAGAGTTACTAGGTGTCTTCATAAGCGTACTAACGTTCAAAGAAAGCAGAACTGCAACTCATGTCTCCAGGAAGCTGCTCCACGCTTCGGCTTCAGCAGGGCTCTTCAAGGCTTTACCTTGAGGAAACGACTCACGTCAAGTTTCCTTTGAGCTCTAGAGCGTCTCAGGTGGAGCTCCCACCCAGGCTACGAAAGCACCCTGTTGATTTAGAGAAAACTCGTTCCCTTCCCACAGCCCTGCCTACAGTGACTAGAGACCCGTCCAAAACACTGGTATTTAGGTAGCTTCAAGGCAGCATGAATGGAGCTTTCAAAATGGGAAAGCAAGCCTTGTGCCATCAGGTCTCCGTTTCCAGTGAGCACGCAGCCTACCCCCTTGTGATTTCTAGCAAGTAAATATTCCCTCAAACTACACAATGGTCCCTTCCCTGAAGAATGTTTTCTTGGCACGGAGTTCTGCATGTAGCGAACTGCCTCTCCCAAGGAACGCTTTGGTAACGCTATCGGGGCTTAGGCTCTTCTAAAACCCTGCAGTGTAAGAGGAAGAACTGTGCTTTGGTTACAGGAGGAACGCAAGCCGAGTTTCTCCTGTAAGTATGGGGTCTTAAGGTATGACTTTGTAGAAGGAATGTGAAGCAGTTTTGATTTCTCAGTGCCGCTCAGCCTAGGGCATTGAGGGAATTTGCATGACATGTAGGACATGAGAGAACAGATTACTTGGAGCTGTTGGAGTGCTGAGGAAATGTAGCTCTCCCAAGGAAGAGTGCAGTGTGTTGCCCTACACTTAGCATACACAGAGTGACTGGGAAAGGTATCTGGGCCTGGATGTTTCTTAGCAACCCAGTGGAGCCTGCCGGTACTCGGTGTTCTTGCACGGAATAGGGTGCCCAGGCGAGATCCTAGGTGTCTTGAAAAGCGTAGTAACGTTAAAAGAAAGGAGAACTGCAACTCATGTCTCAAGGAAACTTCTCCACGTGCCGCTTCAGCAGGGCTCTTCAAGGCTTTACCTTGAGGAAAGGACTCACGTCAAGTTTCCTTGTAGCTCTAGAGCGTCTCAGGAGGAGCTCCCACCCAGGCTATGAAAGCACCCTGTTGATTTAGAGAAAACTCGTTCCCTTCCCAGAGCCCTGCCTACAGTGACTAGAAACTCGTCCAAAACACTGGTATTTAGGTAGGTTCAAGGCGGCATGAATGGAGCTTTCAAAATGGGAAAGCAAGCCTTGTGCCATCAGGTCCCCGTTTCCAGTGAACACGCAGCCTACCTCCCTGTGATTTCTACCAAGTTAATATACATTCTAGTGACACACTGGTCCCTTCCCTGAATAACGTGTTCTTGGCACGGAGTTCTGCATGTAGCGAACTGCCTCTCCCAAGGAATGTTCTAGGTACGCTATAGGGGCTTAGCCTCTTCTAAAACCCTGCAGTGTAAGAGGAAGAACTGTGCTTTGGTTACAGCAGGAACGCAAGGCAACTTTCTCCTGTAAGTATGGGGTCTTAAGGTATGACTTTGTAGAAGGAATGCGAAGCAGTTTTGATTTCTCAGTGCCGCTCATTCTAGGGCATTGAGGCAATTTGCATGACATGTAGGACGTGAGAGAACAGATTACCTGGAGCTGTTGGAGTGCTGAGGAAATGTAGCTCTCCCAAGGAAGAGTGCAGTGTGTTGCCCTACACTTAGCATACACAGAGTGACTGGGAAAGGTATCCGGGCCTGGATGTTTCTTAGCAACCCAGTGGAGCCTGCCGGTACTCGGTGTTCTTGCACGGAATAGGGTGCCCAGGCGAGATCCTAGGTGTCTTGAAAAGCGTAGTAACGTTAAAAGAAAGGAGAACTGCAACTCCTGTCTCAAGGAAACTTCTCCACGTGCCGCTTCAGCAGGGCTCTTCAAGGCTTTACCTTGAGGAAAGGACTCACGTCAAGTTTCCTTGAGGCTCTAGAGCGTCTCAGGAGGAGCTCCCACCCAGGCTATGAAAGCACCTTGTTGATTTAGAGAAAACTCGTTCCCTTCCCAGAGCCCTGCCTACAGTGACTAGAAACTCGTCCAAAACTCTGGTATTTAGGTAGGTTCAAGGCGGCATGAATGGAGCTTTCAAAATGGGAAAGCAAGACTTGTGCCATCAGGTCTCCGTTTCCAGTGAGCACGCAGCCTACCCCCTTGTGATGTCTACCAAGTAAATATTCCCTCAAACTACACAATGGTCCCTTCCCTGAAGAATGTTTTCTTGGCACGGAGTTCTGCATGTAGCGAACTGCCTCTCCCAAGGAACGCTTTGGTAACGCTTTCGGTGCTTAGGCTCTTCTAAAACCCTGCAGTGTAAGAGGAAGAACTGTGCTTTGGTTACAGGAGGAATGCAAGCCAACTTTCTCCTGTAAGTATGGGGTCTTAAGGTATGACTTTGTAGAAGGACTGTGAAACAGTATTGGTTACTCAGTGCCGCTCAGCCTAGGGCATTGAGGCAGATATGCATGACATGTAGACGTGAGACAACAGATTGCCTGGAGCTGTTGGAGTGCTGAGGAAATCTAGCTCTCCCAAGGAGGCGTGCAGTGTGTTGCCCTACACTTAGCATACACAGAGTGACTGGGAAAGGTTTCCGGGCCTTGATGTTTCTGAGCTTCCCAGTCGAGCATGCGGGTCCTCGGTGTTCTTGCAGGGAATAGGGTGCCCACGGGAGTTACTAGGTGTCTTCATAAGCGTACTAACGTTCAAAGAAAGCAGAACTGCAACTCGTGTCTCCAGGAAACTGCTCCACGCTTTGGCTTCAGCAGGGCTCTTCAAGGCTTTACCTTGAGGAAACGACTCACGTCAAGTTTCCTTTGAGCTCTAGAGCTTCTAGGTGGAGCTCCCACCAGGCTACGAAAGCACCCTGTTGATTTAGAGAAAACTCGTTCCCTTCCCACAGCCCTGACTACAGTGACTAGAGACCCGTCCAAAATACTGGTATTTAGGTAGCTTCAAGGCAGCATGAATGGAGCTTTCAAAATGGGAAAGCAAGCCTTGTGCCATCAGGTCTCCGTTTCCAGGGAACACGCAGCCTACCCCCTTGTGATGTCTACCAAGTAAATATTCCCTCAAACTACACAATGGTCCCTTCCCTGAAGAATGTTTTCTTGGCACGGAGTTCTGCATGTAGCGAACTGCCTCTCCCAAGGAACGCTTTGGTAACGCTATCGGGGCTTAGGCTCTTCTAAAACCCTGCAGTGTAAGAGGAAGAACTGTGCTTTGGTTACAGCAGGAACGCAAGGCAACTTTCTCCTGTAAGTATGGGGTCTTAAGGTATGACTTTGTAGAAGGAATGTGAAAGAGTATTGGTTTCTCAGTGCCGCTCAGCCTAGGGCACTGAGGCAGATATGCATGACATGTAGACGTGAGACAACAGATTGCCTGGAGCTGTTGGAGTGCTGAGGAAATCTAGCTCTTCCAAGGAGGCGTGCAGTGTGTTGCCTTACACTTAGCATATTGAGGGTGACTGGGAAAGGTTTCCGGGCCTGGATGTTTCTGAGCTTCCCAGTCGAGCATGCCGGTCCTCGGTGTTCGTGCAGGGAATAGGGTGCCCACGAGAGTTACTAGGTGTCTTCATAAGCGTACTAACGTTCAAAGAAAGCAGAACTGCAACTCATGTCTCCAGGAAGCTGCTCCACGCTTCGGCTTCAGCAGGGCTCTTCAAGGCTTTACCTTGAGGAAACGACTCACGTCAAGTTTCCTTTGAGCTCTAGAGCGTCTCAGGTGGAGCTCCCACCCAGGCTACGAAAGCACCCTGTTGATTTAGAGAAAACTCGTTCCCTTCCCAGAGCCCTGCCTACAGTGACTAGAGACCCGTCCAAAACACTGGTATTTAGTAGCTTCAAGGCAGCATGAATGGAGCTTTCAAAATGGGAAAGCAAGCCTTGTGCCATCAGGTCTCCGTTTCCAGTGAGCACGCAGCCTACCCCCTTGTGATTTCTAGCAAGTAAATATTCCCTCAAACTACACAATGGTCCCTTCCCTGAAGAATGTTTTCTTGGCACGGAGTTCTGCATGTAGCGAACTGCCTCTCCCAAGGAACGCTTTGGTAACGCTATCGGGGCTTAGGCTCTTCTAAAACTCTGCAGTGTAAGAGGAAGAAGTGTGCTTTGGTTACAGGAGGAACGCAAGCCGAGTTTCTCCTGTAAGTATGGGGTCTTAAGGTATGACTTTGTAGAAGGAATGCGAAGCAGTTTTGATTTCTCAGTGCCGCTCAGCCTAGGGCATTGAGGGAATTAGCATGACATGTAGGACATGAGAGAACAGATTACTTGGAGCTGTTGGAGTGCTGAGGAAATGTAGCTCTCCCAAGGAAGAGTGCAGTGTGTTGCCCTACACTTAGCATACACAGAGTGACTGGGAATGGTATCCGGGCCTGGATGTTTCTTAGCAACCCAGTGGAGCCTGCCGGTACTCGGTGTTCTTGCACGGAATAGGGTGCCCAGGCGAGATCCTAGGTGTCTTGCAAAGCGTAGTAACGTTAAAAGAAAGGACAACTGCAACTCATGTCTCAAGGAAACTTCTCCACGTGCCGCTTCAGCAGGGCTCTTCAAGGCTTTACCTTGAGGAAAGGACTCACGTCAAGTTTCCTTGTAGCTCTAGAGCGTCTCAGGAGGAGCTCCCACCCAGGCTATGAAAGCACCCTGTTGATTTCGAGAAAACTCGTTCCCTTCCCAGAGCCGTGCCTACAGTGACTAGAAACTCGTCCAAAACACTTGTATTTAGGTAGGTTCAAGGCGGCATGAATGGAGCTTTCAAAATGGGAAAGCAAGACTTGTGCCATCAGGTCTCCGTTTCCAGTGAGCACGCAGCCTACCCCCTTGTGATGTCTACCAAGTAAATATTCCCTCAAACTACACAATGGTCCCTTCCCTGAAGAATGTTTTCTTGGCACGGAGTTCTGCATGTAGCGAACTGCCTCTCCCAAGGAACGCTTTGGTAACGCTTTCGGTGCTTAGGCTCTTCTAAAACCCTGCAGTGTAAGAGGAAGAACTGTGCTTTGGTTACAGGAGGAATGCAAGCCAACTTTCTCCTGTAAGTATGGGGTCTTAAGGTATGACTTTGTAGAAGGACTGTGAAACAGTATTGGTTACTCAGTGCCGCTCAGCCTAGGGCATTGAGGCAGATATGCATGACATGTAGACGTGAGACAACAGATTGCCTGGAGCTGTTGGAGTGCTGAGGAAATCTAGCTCTCCCAAGGAGGCGTGCAGTGTGTTGCCCTACACTTAGCATACACAGAGTGACTGGGAAAGGTTTCCGGGCCTTGATGTTTCTGAGCTTCCCAGTCAAGCATGCCGGTCCTCGGTGTTCTTGCAGGGAATAGGGTGCCCACGGGAGTTACTAGGTGTCTTCATAAGCGTACTAACGTTCAAAGAAAGCAGAACTGCAACTCGTGTCTCCAGGAAACTGCTCCACGCTTTGGCTTCAGCAGGGCTCTTCAAGGCTTTACCTTGAGGAAACGACTCACGTCAAGTTTCCTTTGAGCTCTAGAGCTTCTAGGTGGAGCACCCACCAGGCTACGAAAGCACCCTGTTGTTTTAGAGAAAACTCGTTCCCTTCCCACAGCCCTGCCTACAGTGACTAGAGACCCGTCCAAAACACTGGTATTTAGGTAGCTTCAAGGCAGCATGAATGGAGCTTTCAAAATGGGAAAGCAAGCCTTGTGCCATCAGGTCCCCGTTTCCAGTGAACACGCAGCCTACCTCCCTGTGAGTTCTACCAAGTTAATATACATTCTAGCGACACACTGGTCCCTTCCCTGAATAACGTGTTCTTGGCACGGAGTTCTGCATGTAGCGAACTGCCTCTCCCAAGGAATGCTCTAGGTACGCTATAGGGGCTTAGCCTCTTCTAAAACCCTGCAGTGTAAGAGGAAGAACTGTGCTTTGGTTACAGCAGGAACACAAGGCAACTTTCTCCTGTAAGTATGGGGTCTTAAGGTATGACTTTGTAGAAGGAATGTGAAAGAGTATTGGTTTCTCAGTGCGGCTCAGCCTAGGGCATTGAGGCAGATATGCATGACATGTAGACGTGAGACAACAGATTGCCTGGAGCTGTTGGAGTGCTGAGGAAATCTAGCTCTCCCAAGGAGGCGTGCAGTGTGTTGCCCTACCCTTAGCATATTGAGAGTGACTGGGAAAGGTTTCCGGGCCTAGATGTTTCTGAGCTTCCCAGTCGAGCATGCCGGTCCTCGGTGTTCTTGCAGGGAATAGGGTGCCCACGAGAGTTACTAGGTGTCTTCATAAGCGTACTAACAATCAAAGAAAGCAGAACTGCAACTCATGTCTCCAGGAAACTGCTTCCTGCTTCGGCTTCAGCAGGGCCCTTCAAGGCTTTACCTTGAGGAAACGACTCACGTCAAGTTTCCTTTGAGCTCTAGAGCGTCTCAGTTGGAGCTCCCACCCAGGCTACGAAAGCACCCTGTTGATTTAGAGAAAACTCGTTCCCTTCCCACAGCCCTGCCTACAGTGACTAGAGACCCGTCCAAAACACTGGTATTTAGGTAGCTTCAAGGCAGCATGAATGGAGCTTTCAAAATGGGAAGGCAAGCCTTGTGCCATCAGGTCTCCGTTTCCAGGGAACACGCAGCCTACCCCCTTGTGATGTCTACCAAGTAAATATTCCCTCAAACTACACAATGGTCCCTTCCCTGAAGAATGTTTTCTTGGCACGGAGTTCTGCATGTAGCGAACTGCCTCTCCCAAGGAACGCTTTGGTAACGCTATCGGGGCTTAGGCTCTTCTAAAACCCTGCAGTGTAAGAGGAAGAACTGTGCTTTGGTTACAGGAGGAACGCAAGCCGAGTTTCTCCTGTAAGTATGGGGTCTTAAGGTATGACTTTGTAGAAGGAATGCGAAGCAGTTTTGATTTCTCAGTGCCGCTCAGCCTAGGGCATTGAGGCAATTTGCATGACATGTAGGACGTGAGAGAACAGATTACCTGGAGCTGTTGGAGTGCTGAGGAAATGTAGCTCTCCCAAGGAAGAGTGCAGTGTGTTGCCCTACACTTAGCATACACAGAGTGACTGGGAAAGGTATCCGGGCCTGGATGTTTCTTAGCAACCCAGTGGAGCCTGCCGGTACTCGGTGTTCTTGCACGGAATAGGGTGCCCAGGCGAGATCCTAGGTGTCTTGAAAAGCGTACTAATGTTAAAAGAAAGGAGAACTGCAACTCATGTCTCAAGGAAACTTCTCCACGTTCCGCTTCAGCAGGGCTCTTCAAGGCTTTACCTTGAGGAAAGGACTCACGTCAAGTTTCCTTGAGGCTCTAGAGCGTCTCAGGAGGAGCTCCCACCCAGGCTATGAAAGCACCCTGTTGATTTAGAGAAAACTCGTTCCCTTCCCAGAGCCCTGCCTACAGTGACTAGAAACTCGTCCAAAACACTGGTATTTAGGTAGGTTCAAGGCGGCATGAATGGAGCTTTCAAAATGGGAAAGCAAGACTTGTGCCATCAGGTCTCCGTTTCCAGTGAGCACGCAGCCTACCCCCTTGTGATGTCTACCAAGTAAATATTCCCTCAAACTACACAATGGTCCCTTCCCTGAAGAATGTTTTCTTGGCACGGAGTTCTGCATGTAGCGAACTGCCTCTCCCAAGGAACGCTTTGGTAACGCTTTCGGTGCTTAGGCTCTTCTAAAACCCTGCAGTGTAAGAGGAAGAACTGTGCTTTGGTTACAGGAGGAATGCAAGCCAACTTTCTCCTGTAAGTATGGGGTCTTAAGGTATGACTTTGTAGAAGGACTGTGAAACAGTATTGGTTACTCAGTGCCGCTCAGCCTAGGGCACTGAGAGAGATATGCATGACATGTAGACGTGAGACAACAGATTGCCTGGAGCTGTTGGAGTGCTGAGGAAATCTAGCTCTCCCAAGGAGGCGTGCAGTGTGTTGCCCTACACTTAGCATACACAGAGTGACTGGGAAAGTTTTCCGGGCCTTGATGTTTCTGAGCTTCCCAGTCGAGCATGCCGGTCCTCGGTGTTCTTGCAGGGAATAGGGTGCCCACGGGAGTTACTAGGTGTCTTCATAAGCGTACTAACGTTCAAAGAAAGCAGAACTGCAACTCGTGTCTCCAGGAAACTGCTCCACGCTTTGGCTTCAGCAGGGCTCTTCAAGGCTTTACCTTGAGGAAACGACTCACGTCAAGTTTCCTTTGAGCTCTAGAGCTTCTAGGTGGAGCACCCACCAGGCTACGAAAGCACCCTGTTTCTTTAGAGAAAACTCGTTCCCTTCCCACAGCCCTGCCTACAGTGACTAGAGACCCGTCCAAAACACTGGTATTTAGGTAGCTTCAAGGCAGCATGAATGGAGCTTTCAAAATGGGAAAGCAAGCCTTGTGCCATCAGGTCCCCGTTTCCAGTGAACACGCAGCCTACCTCCCTGTGATTTCTACCAAGTTAATATACATTCTAGCGACACACTGGTCCCTTCCCTGAATAACGTGTTCTTGGCACGGAGTTCTGCATGTAGCGAACTGCCTCTCCCAAGGAATGCTCTAGGTACGCTATAGGGGCTTAGCCTCTTCTAAAACCCTGCAGTGTAAGAGGAAGAACTGTGCTTTGGTTACAGCAGGAACACAAGGCAACTTTCTCCTGTAAGTATGGGGTCTTAAGGTATGACTTTGTAGAAGGAATGTGAAAGAGTATTGGTTTCTCAGTGCGGCTCAGCCTAGGGCATTGAGGCAGATATGCATGACATGTAGACGTGAGACAACAGATTGCCTGGAGCTGTTGGAGTGCTGAGGAAATCTAGCTCTCCCAAGGAGGCGTGCAGTGTGTTGCCCTACCCTTAGCATATTGAGAGTGACTGGGAAAGGTTTCCGGGCCTAGATGTTTCTGAGCTTCCCAGTCGAGCATGCCGGTCCTCGGTGTTCTTGCAGGGAATAGGGTGCCCACGAGAGTTACTAGGTGTCTTCATAAGCGTACTAACAATCAAAGAAAGCAGAACTGCAACTCATGTCTCCAGGAAACTGCTTCCTGCTTCGGCTTCAGCAGGGCCCTTCAAGGCTTTACCTTGAGGAAACGACTCACGTCAAGTTTCCTTTGAGCTCTAGAGCGTCTCAGTTGGAGCTCCCACCCAGGCTACGAAAGCACCCTGTTGATTTAGAGAAAACTCGTTCCCTTCCCACAGCCCTGCCTACAGTGACTAGAGACCCGTCCAAAACACTGGTATTTAGGTAGCTTCAAGGCAGCATGAATGGAGCTTTCAAAATGGGAAGGCAAGCCTTGTGCCATCAGGTCTCCGTTTCCAGGGAACACGCAGCCTACCCCCTTGTGATGTCTACCAAGTAAATATTCCCTCAAACTACACAATGGTCCCTTCCCTGAAGAATGTTTTCTTGGCACGGAGTTCTGCATGTAGCGAACTGCCTCTCCCAAGGAACGCTTTGGTAACGCTATCGGGGCTTAGGCTCTTCTAAAACCCTGCAGTGTAAGAGGAAGAACTGTGCTTTGGTTACAGGAGGAACGCAAGCCGAGTTTCTCCTGTAAGTATGGGGTCTTAAGGTATGACTTTGTAGAAGGAATGCGAAGCAGTTTTGATTTCTCAGTGCCGCTCAGCCTAGGGCATTGAGGGAATTTGCATGACATGTAGGACATGAGAGAACAGATTACTTGGAGCTGTTGGAGTGCTGAGGAAATGTAGGTCTCCCAAGGAAGAGTGCAGTGTGTTGCCCTACACTTAGCATACACAGAGTGACTGGGAAAGGTATCCGGGCCTGGATGTTTCTTAGCAACCCAGTGGAGCCTGCCGGTACTCGGTGTTCTTGCACGGAATAGGGTGCCCAGGCGAGATCCTAGGTGTCTTGAAAAGCGTAGTAACGTTAAAAGAAAGGAGAACTGCAACTCCTGTCTCAAGGAAACTTCTCCACGTGCCGCTTCAGCAGGGCTCTTCAAGGCTTTACCTTGAGGAAAGGACTCACGTCAAGTTTCCTTGTAGCTCTAGAGCGTCTCAGGAGGAGCTCCCACCCAGGCTATGAAAGCACCCTGTTGATTTAGAGAAAACTCGTTCCCTTCCCAGAGCCCTGCCTACAGTGACTAGAAACTCGTCCAAAACACTGGTATTTAGGTAGGTTCAAGGCGGCATGAATGGAGCTTTCAAAATGGGAAAGCAAGCCTTGTGCCATCAGGTCCCCATTTCCAGTGAACACGCAGCCTACCTCCCTGTGATTTCTACCAAGTTAATATACATTCTAGCGACACACTGGTCCCTTCCCTGAATAACGTGTTCTTGGCACGGAGTTCTGCATGTAGCGAACTGCCTCTCCCAAGGAACGCTTTGGTAACGCTATCGGGGCTTAGGCTCTTCTAAAACCCTGCAGTGTAAGAGGAAGAACTGTGCTTTGGTTACAGCAGGAACGCAAGGCAACTTTCTCCTGTAAGTATGGGGACTTAAGGTATGACTTTGTAGAAGGAATGTGAAAGAGTATTGGTTTCTCAGTGCCCCTCAGCCTAGGGCACTGAGGCAGATATGCATGACATGTAGACGTGAGACAACAGATTGCCTGGAGCTGTTGGAGTGCTGAGGAAATCTAGCTCTTCCAAGGAGGCGTGCAGTGTGTTGCCTTACAATTAGCATATTGAGAGTGACTGGGAAATGTTTCCGGGCCTAGATGTTTCTGAGCTTCCCAGTCGAGCATGCCGGTCCTCGGTGTTCTTGCAGGGAATAGGGTGCCCACGAGAGTTACTAGGTGTCTTCATAAGCGTACTAACAATCAAAGAAAGCAGAACTGCAACTCTTGTCTCCAGGAAACTGCTCCACGCTTCGGCTTCAGCAGGGCCCTTCAAGGCTTTACCTTGAGGAAACGACTCACGTCAAGTTTCCTTTGAGCTCTAGAGCGTCTCAGTTGGAGCTCCCACCCAGGCTACGAAAGCACCCTGTTGATTTAGAGAAAACTCGTTCCCTTCCCACAGCCCTGCCTACAGTGACTAGAGACCCGTCCAAAACACTGGTATTTAGGTAGCTTCAAGGCAGCATGAATGGAGCTTTCAAAATGGGAAAGCAAGCCTTGTGCCATCAGGTCTCCGTTTCCAGGGAACACGCAGCCTACCCCCTTGTGATGTCTACCAAGTAAATATTCCCTCAAACTACACAATGGTCCCTTCCCTGAAGAATGTTTTCTTGGCACGGAGTTCTGCATGTAGCGAACTGCCTCTCCCAAGGAACGCTTTGGTAACGCTATCGGGGCTTAGGCTCTTCTAAAACCCTGCAGTGTAAGAGGAAGAACTGTGCTTTGGTTACAGGAGGAACGCAAGCTGAGTTTCTCCTCTAAGTATGGGATCTTAAGGTATGACTTTGTAGAAGGAATGCAAAGCAGTTTTGATTTCTCAGTGCCGCTCAGCCTAGGGCATTGAGGCAATTTGCATGACATGTAGGACGTGAGAGAACAGATTACCTGGAGCTGTTGGAGTGCTGAGGAAATGTAGCTCTCCCAAGGAAGAGTGCAGTGTGTTGCCCTACACTTAGCATACACAGAGTGACTGGGAAAGGTATCCGGGCCTGGATGTTTCTTAGCAACCCAGTGGAGCCTGCCGGTACTCGGTGTTCTTGCACGGAATAGGGTGCCCAGGCGAGATCCTAGGTGTCTTGAAAAGCGTAGTAACGTTAAAAGAAAGGAGAACTGCAACTCCTGTCTCAAGGAAACTTCTCCACGTGCCGCTTCAGCAGGGCTGTTCAAGGCTTTACCTTGAGGAAAGAACTCACGTCAAGTTTCCTTGAGGCTCTAGAGCGTCTCAGGAGGAGCTCCCACCCAGGCTATGAAAGCACCCTGTTGATTTAGAGAAAACTCGTTCCCTTCCCAGAGCCCTGCCTACAGTGACTAGAAACTCGTCCAAAACACTGGTATTTAGGTAGGTTCAAGGCGGCATGAATGGAGCTTTCAAAATGGGAAAGCAAGCATTGTGCCATCAGGTCCCCATTTCCAGTGAACACGCAGCCTACCTCCCTGTGATTTCTACCAAGTTAATATACATTCTAGCGACACACTGGTCCCTTCCCTGAATAACGTGTTCTTGGCACGGAGTTCTGCATGTAGCGAACTGCCTCTCCCAAGGAATGCTCTAGGTACGCTATAGGGGTTTAGCCTCTTCTAAAACCCTGCAGTGTAAGAGGAAGAACTGTGCTTTGGTTACAGCAGGAACGCAAGGCAACTTTCTCCTGTAAGTTTAGGGTCTTAAGGTATGACTTTGTAGAAGGAATGTGAAAGAGTATTGGTTTCTCAGTGCGGCTCAGACTAGGGCATTGAGGCAGATATGCATGACATGTAGACGTGAGACAACAGATTGCCTGGAGCTGTTGGAGTGCTGAGGAAATCTAGCTCTCCCAAGGAGGCGTGCAGTGTGTTGCCCTACCCTTAGCATATTGAGAGTGTCTGGGAAAGGTTTCCGGGCCTGGATGTTTCTGAGCTTCCCAGTTGAGCATGCCGGTCCTCGGTGTTCTTGCAGGGAATAGGGTGCCCACGAGAGTTACTAGGTGTCTTCATAAGCGTACTAACGTTCAAAGAAAGCAGAACTGCAACTCATGTCTCCAGGAAACTGCTCCACGCTTCGGCTTCAGCAGGGCCCTTCAAGGCTTTACCTTGAGGAAACGACTCACGTCAATTTCCTTTGAGCTCTAGAGCGTCTCAGTTGGAGCTCCCACCCAGGCTACGAAAGCACCGTGTTGATTTAGAGAAAACTCGTTCCCTTCCCACAGCCCTGCCTACAGTGACTAGAGACCCGTCCAAAACACTGGTATTTAGGTAGCTTCAAGGCAGCATGAATGGAGCTTTCAAAATGGGAAAGCAAGCCTTGTGCCATCAGGTCCCCGTTTCCAGTGAACACGCAGCCTACCTCCCTGTGAGTTCTACCAAGTTAATATACATTCTAGCGACACACTGGTCCCTTCCCTGAATAACGTGTTCTTGGCACGGAGTTCTGCATGTAGCGAACTGCCTCTCCCAAGGAATGCTCTAGGTACGCTATAGGGGCTTAGCCTCTTCTAAAACCCTGCAGTGTAAGAGGAAGAACTGTGCTTTGGTTACAGCAGGAACACAAGGCAACTTTCTCCTGTAAGTATGGGGTCTTAAGGTATGACTTTGTAGAAGGAATGTGAAAGAGTATTGGTTTCTCAGTGCGGCTCAGCCTAGGGCATTGAGGCAGATATGCATGACATGTAGACGTGAGACAACAGATTGCCTGGAGCTGTTGGAGTGCTGAGGAAATCTAGCTCTCCCAAGGAGGCGTGCAGTGTGTTGCCCTACCCTTAGCATATTGAGAGTGACTGGGAAAGGTTTCCGGGCCTAGATGTTTCTGAGCTTCCCAGTCGAGCATGCCGGTCCTCGGTGTTCTTGCAGGGAATAGGGTGCCCACGAGAGTTACTAGGTGTCTTCATAAGCGTACTAACAATCAAAGAAAGCAGAACTGCAACTCATGTCTCCAGGAAACTGCTTCCTGCTTCGGCTTCAGCAGGGCCCTTCAAGGCTTTACCTTGAGGAAACGACTCACGTCAAGTTTCCTTTGAGCTCTAGAGCGTCTCAGTTGGAGCTCCCACCCAGGCTACGAAAGCACCCTGTTGATTTAGAGAAAACTCGTTCCCTTCCCACAGCCCTGCCTACAGTGACTAGAGACCCGTCCAAAACACTGGTATTTAGGTAGCTTCAAGGCAGCATGAATGGAGCTTTCAAAATGGGAAGGCAAGCCTTGTGCCATCAGGTCTCCGTTTCCAGGGAACACGCAGCCTACCCCCTTGTGATGTCTACCAAGTAAATATTCCCTCAAACTACACAATGGTCCCTTCCCTGAAGAATGTTTTCTTGGCACGGAGTTCTGCATGTAGCGAACTGCCTCTCCCAAGGAACGCTTTGGTAACGCTATCGGGGCTTAGGCTCTTCTAAAACCCTGCAGTGTAAGAGGAAGAACTGTGCTTTGGTTACAGGAGGAACGCAAGCCGAGTTTCTCCTGTAAGTATGGGGTCTTAAGGTATGACTTTGTAGAAGGAATGCGAAGCAGTTTTGATTTCTCAGTGCCGCTCAGCCTAGGGCATTGAGGCAATTTGCATGACATGTAGGACGTGAGAGAACAGATTACCTGGAGCTGTTGGAGTGCTGAGGAAATGTAGCTCTCCCAAGGAAGAGTGCAGTGTGTTGCCCTACACTTAGCATACACAGAGTGACTGGGAAAGGTATCCGGGCCTGGATGTTTCTTAGCAACCCAGTGGAGCCTGCCGGTACTCGGTGTTCTTGCACGGAATAGGGTGCCCAGGCGAGATCCTAGGTGTCTTGAAAAGCGTACTAATGTTAAAAGAAAGGAGAACTGCAACTCATGTCTCAAGGAAACTTCTCCACGTTCCGCTTCAGCAGGGCTCTTCAAGGCTTTACCTTGAGGAAAGGACTCACGTCAAGTTTCCTTGAGGCTCTAGAGCGTCTCAGGAGGAGCTCCCACCCAGGCTATGAAAGCACCCTGTTGATTTCGAGAAAACTCGTTCCCTTCCCAGAGCCCTGCCTACAGTGACTAGAAACTCGTCCAAAACACTGGTATTTAGGTAGGTTCAAGGCGGCATGAATGGAGCTTTCAAAATGGGAAAGCAAGACTTGTGCCATCAGGTCTCCGTTTCCAGTGAGCACGCAGCCTACCCCCTTGTGATGTCTACCAAGTAAATATTCCCTCAAACTACACAATGGTCCCTTCCCTGAAGAATGTTTTCTTGGCACGGAGTTCTGCATGTAGCGAACTGCCTCTCCCAAGGAACGCTTTGGTAACGCTTTCGGTGCTTAGGCTCTTCTAAAACCCTGCAGTGTAAGAGGAAGAACTGTGCTTTGGTTACAGGAGGAATGCAAGCCAACTTTCTCCTGTAAGTATGGGGTCTTAAGGTATGACTTTGTAGAAGGACTGTGAAACAGTATTGGTTACTCAGTGCCGCTCAGCCTAGGGCACTGAGAGAGATATGCATGACATGTAGACGTGAGACAACAGATTGCCTGGAGCTGTTGGAGTGCTGAGGAAATCTAGCTCTCCCAAGGAGGCGTGCAGTGTGTTGCCCTACACTTAGCATACACAGAGTGACTGGGAAAGTTTTCCGGGCCTTGATGTTTCTGAGCTTCCCAGTCGAGCATGCCGGTCCTCGGTGTTCTTGCAGGGAATAGGGTGCCCACGGGAGTTACTAGGTGTCTTCATAAGCGTACTAACGTTCAAAGAAAGCAGAACTGCAACTCGTGTCTCCAGGAAACTGCTCCACGCTTTGGCTTCAGCAGGGCTCTTCAAGGCTTTACCTTGAGGAAACGACTCACGTCAAGTTTCCTTTGAGCTCTAGAGCTTCTAGGTGGAGCACCCACCAGGCTACGAAAGCACCCTGTTTCTTTAGAGAAAACTCGTTCCCTTCCCACAGCCCTGCCTACAGTGACTAGAGACCCGTCCAAAACACTGGTATTTAGGTAGCTTCAAGGCAGCATGAATGGAGCTTTCAAAATGGGAAAGCAAGCCTTGTGCCATCAGGTCCCCGTTTCCAGTGAACACGCAGCCTACCTCCCTGTGATTTCTACCAAGTTAATATACATTCTAGCGACACACTGGTCCCTTCCCTGAATAACGTGTTCTTGGCACGGAGTTCTGCATGTAGCGAACTGCCTCTCCCAAGGAATGCTCTAGGTACGCTATAGGGGCTTAGCCTCTTCTAAAACCCTGCAGTGTAAGAGGAAGAACTGTGCTTTGGTTACAGCAGGAACACAAGGCAACTTTCTCCTGTAAGTATGGGGTCTTAAGGTATGACTTTGTAGAAGGAATGTGAAAGAGTATTGGTTTCTCAGTGCGGCTCAGCCTAGGGCATTGAGGCAGATATGCATGACATGTAGACGTGAGACAACAGATTGCCTGGAGCTGTTGGAGTGCTGAGGAAATCTAGCTCTCCCAAGGAGGCGTGCAGTGTGTTGCCCTACCCTTAGCATATTGAGAGTGACTGGGAAAGGTTTCCGGGCCTAGATGTTTCTGAGCTTCCCAGTCGAGCATGCCGGTCCTCGGTGTTCTTGCAGGGAATAGGGTGCCCACGAGAGTTACTAGGTGTCTTCATAAGCGTACTAACAATCAAAGAAAGCAGAACTGCAACTCATGTCTCCAGGAAACTGCTTCCTGCTTCGGCTTCAGCAGGGCCCTTCAAGGCTTTACCTTGAGGAAACGACTCACGTCAAGTTTCCTTTGAGCTCTAGAGCGTCTCAGTTGGAGCTCCCACCCAGGCTACGAAAGCACCCTGTTGATTTAGAGAAAACTCGTTCCCTTCCCACAGCCCTGCCTACAGTGACTAGAGACCCGTCCAAAACACTGGTATTTAGGTAGCTTCAAGGCAGCATGAATGGAGCTTTCAAAATGGGAAGGCAAGCCTTGTGCCATCAGGTCTCCGTTTCCAGGGAACACGCAGCCTACCCCCTTGTGATGTCTACCAAGTAAATATTCCCTCAAACTACACAATGGTCCCTTCCCTGAAGAATGTTTTCTTGGCACGGAGTTCTGCATGTAGCGAACTGCCTCTCCCAAGGAACGCTTTGGTAACGCTATCGGGGCTTAGGCTCTTCTAAAACCCTGCAGTGTAAGAGGAAGAACTGTGCTTTGGTTACAGGAGGAACGCAAGCCGAGTTTCTCCTGTAAGTATGGGGTCTTAAGGTATGACTTTGTAGAAGGAATGCGAAGCAGTTTTGATTTCTCAGTGCCGCTCAGCCTAGGGCATTGAGGGAATTTGCATGACATGTAGGACATGAGAGAACAGATTACTTGGAGCTGTTGGAGTGCTGAGGAAATGTAGGTCTCCCAAGGAAGAGTGCAGTGTGTTGCCCTACACTTAGCATACACAGAGTGACTGGGAAAGGTATCCGGGCCTGGATGTTTCTTAGCAACCCAGTGGAGCCTGCCGGTACTCGGTGTTCTTGCACGGAATAGGGTGCCCAGGCGAGATCCTAGGTGTCTTGAAAAGCGTAGTAACGTTAAAAGAAAGGAGAACTGCAACTCCTGTCTCAAGGAAACTTCTCCACGTGCCGCTTCAGCAGGGCTCTTCAAGGCTTTACCTTGAGGAAAGGACTCACGTCAAGTTTCCTTGTAGCTCTAGAGCGTCTCAGGAGGAGCTCCCACCCAGGCTATGAAAGCACCCTGTTGATTTAGAGAAAACTCGTTCCCTTCCCAGAGCCCTGCCTACAGTGACTAGAAACTCGTCCAAAACACTGGTATTTAGGTAGGTTCAAGGCGGCATGAATGGAGCTTTCAAAATGGGAAAGCAAGCCTTGTGCCATCAGGTCCCCATTTCCAGTGAACACGCAGCCTACCTCCCTGTGATTTCTACCAAGTTAATATACATTCTAGCGACACACTGGTCCCTTCCCTGAATAACGTGTTCTTGGCACGGAGTTCTGCATGTAGCGAACTGCCTCTCCCAAGGAACGCTTTGGTAACGCTATCGGGGCTTAGGCTCTTCTAAAACCCTGCAGTGTAAGAGGAAGAACTGTGCTTTGGTTACAGCAGGAACGCAAGGCAACTTTCTCCTGTAAGTATGGGGACTTAAGGTATGACTTTGTAGAAGGAATGTGAAAGAGTATTGGTTTCTCAGTGCCCCTCAGCCTAGGGCACTGAGGCAGATATGCATGACATGTAGACGTGAGACAACAGATTGCCTGGAGCTGTTGGAGTGCTGAGGAAATCTAGCTCTTCCAAGGAGGCGTGCAGTGTGTTGCCTTACAATTAGCATATTGAGAGTGACTGGGAAATGTTTCCGGGCCTAGATGTTTCTGAGCTTCCCAGTCGAGCATGCCGGTCCTCGGTGTTCTTGCAGGGAATAGGGTGCCCACGAGAGTTACTAGGTGTCTTCATAAGCGTACTAACAATCAAAGAAAGCAGAACTGCAACTCTTGTCTCCAGGAAACTGCTCCACGCTTCGGCTTCAGCAGGGCCCTTCAAGGCTTTACCTTGAGGAAACGACTCACGTCAAGTTTCCTTTGAGCTCTAGAGCGTCTCAGTTGGAGCTCCCACCCAGGCTACGAAAGCACCCTGTTGATTTAGAGAAAACTCGTTCCCTTCCCACAGCCCTGCCTACAGTGACTAGAGACCCGTCCAAAACACTGGTATTTAGGTAGCTTCAAGGCAGCATGAATGGAGCTTTCAAAATGGGAAAGCAAGCCTTGTGCCATCAGGTCTCCGTTTCCAGGGAACACGCAGCCTACCCCCTTGTGATGTCTACCAAGTAAATATTCCCTCAAACTACACAATGGTCCCTTCCCTGAAGAATGTTTTCTTGGCACGGAGTTCTGCATGTAGCGAACTGCCTCTCCCAAGGAACGCTTTGGTAACGCTATCGGGGCTTAGGCTCTTCTAAAACCCTGCAGTGTAAGAGGAAGAACTGTGCTTTGGTTACAGGAGGAACGCAAGCTGAGTTTCTCCTCTAAGTATGGGATCTTAAGGTATGACTTTGTAGAAGGAATGCAAAGCAGTTTTGATTTCTCAGTGCCGCTCAGCCTAGGGCATTGAGGCAATTTGCATGACATGTAGGACGTGAGAGAACAGATTACCTGGAGCTGTTGGAGTGCTGAGGAAATGTAGCTCTCCCAAGGAAGAGTGCAGTGTGTTGCCCTACACTTAGCATACACAGAGTGACTGGGAAAGGTATCCGGGCCTGGATGTTTCTTAGCAACCCAGTGGAGCCTGCCGGTACTCGGTGTTCTTGCACGGAATAGGGTGCCCAGGCGAGATCCTAGGTGTCTTGAAAAGCGTAGTAACGTTAAAAGAAAGGAGAACTGCAACTCCTGTCTCAAGGAAACTTCTCCACGTGCCGCTTCAGCAGGGCTGTTCAAGGCTTTACCTTGAGGAAAGAACTCACGTCAAGTTTCCTTGAGGCTCTAGAGCGTCTCAGGAGGAGCTCCCACCCAGGCTATGAAAGCACCCTGTTGATTTAGAGAAAACTCGTTCCCTTCCCAGAGCCCTGCCTACAGTGACTAGAAACTCGTCCAAAACACTGGTATTTAGGTAGGTTCAAGGCGGCATGAATGGAGCTTTCAAAATGGGAAAGCAAGCATTGTGCCATCAGGTCCCCATTTCCAGTGAACACGCAGCCTACCTCCCTGTGATTTCTACCAAGTTAATATACATTCTAGCGACACACTGGTCCCTTCCCTGAATAACGTGTTCTTGGCACGGAGTTCTGCATGTAGCGAACTGCCTCTCCCAAGGAATGCTCTAGGTACGCTATAGGGGTTTAGCCTCTTCTAAAACCCTGCAGTGTAAGAGGAAGAACTGTGCTTTGGTTACAGCAGGAACGCAAGGCAACTTTCTCCTGTAAGTTTAGGGTCTTAAGGTATGACTTTGTAGAAGGAATGTGAAAGAGTATTGGTTTCTCAGTGCGGCTCAGACTAGGGCATTGAGGCAGATATGCATGACATGTAGACGTGAGACAACAGATTGCCTGGAGCTGTTGGAGTGCTGAGGAAATCTAGCTCTCCCAAGGAGGCGTGCAGTGTGTTGCCCTACCCTTAGCATATTGAGAGTGTCTGGGAAAGGTTTCCGGGCCTGGATGTTTCTGAGCTTCCCAGTTGAGCATGCCGGTCCTCGGTGTTCTTGCAGGGAATAGGGTGCCCACGAGAGTTACTAGGTGTCTTCATAAGCGTACTAACGTTCAAAGAAAGCAGAACTGCAACTCATGTCTCCAGGAAACTGCTCCACGCTTCGGCTTCAGCAGGGCCCTTCAAGGCTTTACCTTGAGGAAACGACTCACGTCAATTTCCTTTGAGCTCTAGAGCGTCTCAGTTGGAGCTCCCACCCAGGCTACGAAAGCACCGTGTTGATTTAGAGAAAACTCGTTCCCTTCCCACAGCCCTGCCTACAGTGACTAGAGACCCGTCCAAAACACTGGTATTTAGGTAGCTTCAAGGCAGCATGAATGGAGCTTTCAAAATGGGAAAGCAAGCCTTGTGCCATCAGGTCTCCATTTCCAGGGAACACGCAGCCTACCCCCTTGTGATGTCTACCAAGTAAATATTCCCTCAAACTACACAATGGTCCCTTCCCTGAAGAATGTTTTCTTGGCATGGAGTTCTGCATGTAGCGAACTGCCTCTCCCAAGGAACGCTTTGGTAACGCTATCGGGGCTTAGGCTCTTCTAAAACCCTGCAGTGTAAGAGGAAGAACTGTGCTTTGGTTACAGGAGGAACGCAAGCCGAGTTTCTCCTGTAAGTATGGGGTCTTAAGGTATGACTTTGTAGAAGGAATGCGAAGCAGTTTTGATTTCTCAGTGCCGCTCAGCCTAGGGCATTGAGGCAATTTGCATGACATGTAGGACGTGAGAGAACAGATTACCTGGAGCTGTTGGAGTGCTGAGGAAATGTAGCTCTCCCAAGGAAGAGTGCAGTGTGTTGCCCTACACTTAGCATACACAGAGTGACTGGGAAAGGTATCCGGGCCTGGATGTTTCTTAGCAACCCAGTGGAGCCTGCCGGTACTCAGTGTTCTTGCACGGAATAGGGTGCCCAGGCGAGATCCTAGGTGTCTTGAAAAGCGTACTAATGTTAAAAGAAAGGAGAACTGCAACTCATGTCTCAAGGAAACTTCTCCACGTTCCGCTTCAGCAGGGCTCTTCAAGGCTTTACCTTGAGGAAAGGACTCACGTCAAGTTTCCTTGAGGCTCTAGAGCGTCTCAGGAGGAGCTCCCACACAGGCTATGAAAGCACCCTGTTGATTTAGAGAAAACTCGTTCCCTTCCCAGAGCCCTGCCTACAGTGACTAGAAACTCGTCCAAAACTCTGGTATTTAGGTAGGTTCAATGCGGCATGAATTGATCTTTCTAAATGGGAAAGCAAGACTTGTGCCATCAGGTCTCCGTTTCCAGGGAACACGCAGCCTACCCCCTTGTGATGTCTACCAAGTAAATATTCCCTCAAACTACACAATGGTCCCTTCCCTGAAGAATGTTTTCTTGGCACGGAGTTCTGCATGTAGCGAACTGCCTCTCCCAAGGAACGCTCTGGTAACGCTATCGGGGCTTAGGCTCTTCTAAAACTCTGCAGTGTAAGAGGAAGAAGTGTGCTTTGGTTACAGGAGGAACGCAAGCCGAGTTTCTCCTGTAAGTATGGGGTCTTAAGGTATGACTTTGTAGAAGGAATGCGAAGCAGTTTTGATTTCTCAGTGCCGCTCAGCCTAGGGCATTGAGGCAATTTGCATGACATGTAGGACATGAGAGAACAGATTACTTGGAGCTGTTGGAGTGCTGAGGAAATGTAGCTCTCCCAAGGAAGAGTGCAGTGTGTTGCCCTACACTTAGCATACACAGAGTGACTGGGAATGGTATCCGGGCCTGGATGTTTCTTAGCAACCCAGTGGAGCCTGCCGGTACTCGGTGTTCTTGCACGGAATAGGGTGCCCAGGCGAGATCCTAGGTGTCTTGCAAAGCGTAGTAACGTTAAAAGAAAGGACAACTGCAACTCATGTCTCAAGGAAACTTCTCCACGTGCCGCTTCAGCAGGGCTCTTCAAGGCTTTACCTTGAGGAAAGGACTCACGTCAAGTTTCCTTGTAGCTCTAGAGCGTCTCAGGAGGAGCTCCCACCCAGGCTATGAAAGCACCCTGTTGATTTCGAGAAAACTCGTTCCCTTCCCAGAGCCGTGCCTACAGTGACTAGAAACTCGTCCAAAACACTGGTATTTAGGTAGGTTCAAGGCGGCATGAATGGAGCTTTCAAAATGGGAAAGCAAGACTTGTGCCATCAGGTCTCCGTTTCCAGTGAGCACGCAGCCTACCCCCTTGTGATGTCTACCAAGTAAATATTCCCTCAAACTACACAATGGTCCCTTCCCTGAAGAATGTTTTCTTGGCACGGAGTTCTGCATGTAGCGAACTGCCTCTCCCAAGGAACGCTTTGGTAACGCTTTCGGTGCTTAGGCTCTTCTAAAACCCTGCAGTGTAAGAGGAAGAACTGTGCTTTGGTTACAGGAGGAATGCAAGCCAACTTTCTCCTGTAAGTATGGGGTCTTAAGGTATGACTTTGTAGAAGGACTGTGAAACAGTATTGGTTACTCAGTGCCGCTCAGCCTAGGGCATTGAGGCAGATATGCATGACATGTAGACGTGAGACAACAGATTGCCTGGAGCTGTTGGAGTGCTGAGGAAATCTAGCTCTCCCAAGGAGGCGTGCAGTGTGTTGCCCTACACTTAGCATACACAGAGTGACTGGGAAAGGTTTCCGGGCCTTGATGTTTCTGAGCTTCCCAGTCAAGCATGCCGGTCCTCGGTGTTCTTGCAGGGAATAGGGTGCCCACGGGAGTTACTAGGTGTCTTCATAAGCGTACTAACGTTCAAAGAAAGCAGAACTGCAACTCGTGTCTCCAGGAAACTGCTCCACGCTTTGGCTTCAGCAGGGCTGTTCAAGGCTTTACCTTGAGGAAACGACTCACGTCAAGTTTCCTTTGAGCTCTAGAGCTTCTAGGTGGAGCACCCACCAGGCTACGAAAGCACCCTGTTTCTTTAGAGAAAACTCGTTCCCTTCCCACAGCCCTGCCTACAGTGACTAGAGACCCGTCCAAAACACTGGTATTTAGGTAGCTTCAAGGCAGCATGAATGGAGCTTTCAAAATGGGAAAGCAAGCCTTGTGCCATCAGGTCCCCGTTTCCAGTGAACACGCAGCCTACCTCCCTGTGAGTTCTACCAAGTTAATATACATTCTAGCGACACACTGGTCCCTTCCCTGAATAACGTGTTCTTGGCACGGAGTTCTGCATGTAGCGAACTGCCTCTCCCAAGGAATGCTCTAGGTACGCTATAGGGGCTTAGCCTCTTCTAAAACCCTGCAGTGTAAGAGGAAGAACTGTGCTTTGGTTACAGCAGGAACACAAGGCAACTTTCTCCTGTAAGTATGGGGTCTTAAGGTATGACTTTGTAGAAGGAATGTGAAAGAGTATTGGTTTCTCAGTGCGGCTCAGCCTAGGGCATTGAGGCAGATATGCATGACATGTAGACGTGAGACAACAGATTGCCTGGAGCTGTTGGAGTGCTGAGGAAATCTAGCTCTCCCAAGGAGGCGTGCAGTGTGTTGCCCTACCCTTAGCATATTGAGAGTGACTGGGAAAGGTTTCCGGGCCTAGATGTTTCTGAGCTTCCCAGTCGAGCATGCCGGTCCTCGGTGTTCTTGCAGGGAATAGGGTGCCCACGAGAGTTACTAGGTGTCTTCATAAGCGTACTAACAATCAAAGAAAGCAGAACTGCAACTCATGTCTCCAGGAAACTGCTTCCTGCTTCGGCTTCAGCAGGGCCCTTCAAGGCTTTACCTTGAGGAAACGACTCACGTCAAGTTTCCTTTGAGCTCTAGAGCGTCTCAGTTGGAGCTCCCACCCAGGCTACGAAAGCACCCTGTTGATTTAGAGAAAACTCGTTCCCTTCCCACAGCCCTGCCTACAGTGACTAGAGACCCGTCCAAAACACTGGTATTTAGGTAGCTTCAAGGCAGCATGAATGGAGCTTTCAAAATGGGAAGGCAAGCCTTGTGCCATCAGGTCTCCGTTTCCAGGGAACACGCAGCCTACCCCCTTGTGATGTCTACCAAGTAAATATTCCCTCAAACTACACAATGGTCCCTTCCCTGAAGAATGTTTTCTTGGCACGGAGTTCTGCATGTAGCGAACTGCCTCTCCCAAGGAACGCTTTGGTAACGCTATCGGGGCTTAGGCTCTTCTAAAACCCTGCAGTGTAAGAGGAAGAACTGTGCTTTGGTTACAGGAGGAACGCAAGCCGAGTTTCTCCTGTAAGTATGGGGTCTTAAGGTATGACTTTGTAGAAGGAATGCGAAGCAGTTTTGATTTCTCAGTGCCGCTCAGCCTAGGGCATTGAGGCAATTTGCATGACATGTAGGACGTGAGAGAACAGATTACCTGGAGCTGTTGGAGTGCTGAGGAAATGTAGCTCTCCCAAGGAAGAGTGCAGTGTGTTGCCCTACACTTAGCATACACAGAGTGACTGGGAAAGGTATCCGGGCCTGGATGTTTCTTAGCAACCCAGTGGAGCCTGCCGGTACTCGGTGTTCTTGCACGGAATAGGGTGCCCAGGCGAGATCCTAGGTGTCTTGAAAAGCGTACTAATGTTAAAAGAAAGGAGAACTGCAACTCATGTCTCAAGGAAACTTCTCCACGTTCCGCTTCAGCAGGGCTCTTCAAGGCTTTACCTTGAGGAAAGGACTCACGTCAAGTTTCCTTGAGGCTCTAGAGCGTCTCAGGAGGAGCTCCCACCCAGGCTATGAAAGCACCCTGTTGATTTAGAGAAAACTCGTTCCCTTCCCAGAGCCCTGCCTACAGTGACTAGAAACTCGTCCAAAACACTGGTATTTAGGTAGGTTCAAGGCGGCATGAATGGAGCTTTCAAAATGGGAAAGCAAGACTTGTGCCATCAGGTCTCCGTTTCCAGTGAGCACGCAGCCTACCCCCTTGTGATGTCTACCAAGTAAATATTCCCTCAAACTACACAATGGTCCCTTCCCTGAAGAATGTTTTCTTGGCACGGAGTTCTGCATGTAGCGAACTGCCTCTCCCAAGGAACGCTTTGGTAACGCTTTCGGTGCTTAGGCTCTTCTAAAACCCTGCAGTGTAAGAGGAAGAACTGTGCTTTGGTTACAGGAGGAATGCAAGCCAACTTTCTCCTGTAAGTATGGGGTCTTAAGGTATGACTTTGTAGAAGGACTGTGAAACAGTATTGGTTACTCAGTGCCGCTCAGCCTAGGGCACTGAGAGAGATATGCATGACATGTAGACGTGAGACAACAGATTGCCTGGAGCTGTTGGAGTGCTGAGGAAATCTAGCTCTCCCAAGGAGGCGTGCAGTGTGTTGCCCTACACTTAGCATACACAGAGTGACTGGGAAAGTTTTCCGGGCCTTGATGTTTCTGAGCTTCCCAGTCGAGCATGCCGGTCCTCGGTGTTCTTGCAGGGAATAGGGTGCCCACGGGAGTTACTAGGTGTCTTCATAAGCGTACTAACGTTCAAAGAAAGCAGAACTGCAACTCGTGTCTCCAGGAAACTGCTCCACGCTTTGGCTTCAGCAGGGCTCTTCAAGGCTTTACCTTGAGGAAACGACTCACGTCAAGTTTCCTTTGAGCTCTAGAGCTTCTAGGTGGAGCACGCACCAGGCTACGAAAGCACCCTGTTGATTTAGAGAAAACTCGTTCCCTTCCCACAGCCCTGCCTACAGTGACTAGAGACCCGTCCAAAACACTGGTATTTAGGTAGCTTCAAGGCAGCATGAATGGAGCTTTCAAAATGGGAAAGCAAGCCTTGTGCCATCAGGTCCCCGTTTCCAGTGAACACGCAGCCTACCTCCCTGTGATTTCTAACAAGTTAATATACATTCTAGCGACACACTGGTCCCTTCCCTGAATAACGTGTTCTTGGCACGGAGTTCTGCATGTAGCGAACTGCCTCTCCCAAGGAATGCTCTAGGTACGCTATAGGGGCTTAGCCTCTTCTAAAACCCTGCAGTGTAAGAGGAAGAACTGTGCTTTGGTTACAGCAGGAACACAAGGCAACTTTCTCCTGTAAGTATGGGGTCTTAAGGTATGACTTTGTAGAAGGAATGTGAAAGAGTATTGGTTTCTCAGTGCGGCTCAGCCTAGGGCATTGAGGCAGATATGCATGACATGTAGACGTGAGACAACAGATTGCCTGGAGCTGTTGGAGTGCTGAGGAAATCTAGCTCTCCCAAGGAGGCGTGCAGTGTGTTGCCCTACCCTTAGCATATTGAGAGTGACTGGGAAAGGTTTCCGGGCCTAGATGTTTCTGAGCTTCCCAGTCGAGCATGCCGGTCCTCGGTGTTCTTGCAGGGAATAGGGTGCCCACGAGAGTTACTAGGTGTCTTCATAAGCGTACTAACAATCAAAGAAAGCAGAACTGCAACTCATGTCTCCAGGAAACTGCTTCCTGCTTCGGCTTCAGCAGGGCCCTTCAAGGCTTTACCTTGAGGAAACGACTCACGTCAAGTTTCCTTTGAGCTCTAGAGCGTCTCAGTTGGAGCTCCCACCCAGGCTACGAAAGCACCCTGTTGATTTAGAGAAAACTCGTTCCCTTCCCACAGCCCTGCCTACAGTGACTAGAGACCCGTCCAAAACACTGGTATTTAGGTAGCTTCAAGGCAGCATGAATGGAGCTTTCAAAATGGGAAGGCAAGCCTTGTGCCATCAGGTCTCCGTTTCCAGGGAACACGCAGCCTACCCCCTTGTGATGTCTACCAAGTAAATATTCCCTCAAACTACACAATGGTCCCTTCCCTGAAGAATGTTTTCTTGGCACGGAGTTCTGCATGTAGCGAACTGCCTCTCCCAAGGAACGCTTTGGTAACGCTATCGGGGCTTAGGCTCTTCTAAAACCCTGCAGTGTAAGAGGAAGAACTGTGCTTTGGTTACAGGAGGAACGCAAGCCGAGTTTCTCCTGTAAGTATGGGGTCTTAAGGTATGACTTTGTAGAAGGAATGCGAAGCAGTTTTGATTTCTCAGTGCCGCTCAGCCTAGGGCATTGAGGGAATTTGCATGACATGTAGGACATGAGAGAACAGATTACTTGGAGCTGTTGGAGTGCTGAGGAAATGTAGGTCTCCCAAGGAAGAGTGCAGTGTGTTGCCCTACACTTAGCATACACAGAGTGACTGGGAAAGGTATCCGGGCCTGGATGTTTCTTAGCAACCCAGTGGAGCCTGCCGGTACTCGGTGTTCTTGCACGGAATAGGGTGCCCAGGCGAGATCCTAGGTGTCTTGAAAAGCGTAGTAACGTTAAAAGAAAGGAGAACTGCAACTCCTGTCTCAAGGAAACTTCTCCACGTGCCGCTTCAGCAGGGCTCTTCAAGGCTTTACCTTGAGGAAAGGACTCACGTCAAGTTTCCTTGTAGCTCTAGAGCGTCTCAGGAGGAGCTCCCACCCAGGCTATGAAAGCACCCTGTTGATTTAGAGAAAACTCGTTCCCTTCCCAGAGCCCTGCCTACAGTGACTAGAAACTCGTCCAAAACACTGGTATTTAGGTAGGTTCAAGGCGGCATGAATGGAGCTTTCAAAATGGGAAAGCAAGCCTTGTGCCATCAGGTCCCCATTTCCAGTGAACACGCAGCCTACCTCCCTGTGATTTCTACCAAGTTAATATACATTCTAGCGACACACTGGTCCCTTCCCTGAATAACGTGTTCTTGGCACGGAGTTCTGCATGTAGCGAACTGCCTCTCCCAAGGAACGCTTTGGTAACGCTATCGGGGCTTAGGCTCTTCTAAAACCCTGCAGTGTAAGAGGAAGAACTGTGCTTTGGTTACAGCAGGAACGCAAGGCAACTTTCTCCTGTAAGTATGGGGACTTAAGGTATGACTTTGTAGAAGGAATGTGAAAGAGTATTGGTTTCTCAGTGCCCCTCAGCCTAGGGCACTGAGGCAGATATGCATGACATGTAGACGTGAGACAACAGATTGCCTGGAGCTGTTGGAGTGCTGAGGAAATCTAGCTCTTCCAAGGAGGCGTGCAGTGTGTTGCCTTACAATTAGCATATTGAGAGTGACTGGGAAATGTTTCCGGGCCTAGATGTTTCTGAGCTTCCCAGTCGAGCATGCCGGTCCTCGGTGTTCTTGCAGGGAATAGGGTGCCCACGAGAGTTACTAGGTGTCTTCATAAGCGTACTAACAATCAAAGAAAGCAGAACTGCAACTCTTGTCTCCAGGAAACTGCTCCACGCTTCGGCTTCAGCAGGGCCCTTCAAGGCTTTACCTTGAGGAAACGACTCACGTCAAGTTTCCTTTGAGCTCTAGAGCGACTCAGTTGGAGCTCCCACCCAGGCTACGAAAGCACCCTGTTGATTTAGAGAAAACTCGTTCCCTTCCCACAGCCCTGCCTACAGTGACTAGAGACCCGTCCAAAACACTGGTATTTAGGTAGCTTCAAGGCAGCATGAATGGAGCTTTCAAAATGGGAAAGCAAGCCTTGTGCCATCAGGTCTCCGTTTCCAGGGAACACGCAGCCTACCCCCTTGTGATGTCTACCAAGTAAATATTCCCTCAAACTACACAATGGTCCCTTCCCTGAAGAATGTTTTCTTGGCACGGAGTTCTGCATGTAGCGAACTGCCTCTCCCAAGGAACGCTTTGGTAACGCTATCGGGGCTTAGGCTCTTCTAAAACCCTGCAGTGTAAGAGGAAGAACTGTGCTTTGGTTACAGGAGGAACGCAAGCTGAGTTTCTCCTCTAAGTATGGGATCTTAAGGTATGACTTTGTAGAAGGAATGCAAAGCAGTTTTGATTTCTCAGTGCCGCTCAGCCTAGGGCATTGAGGCAATTTGCATGACATGTAGGACGTGAGAGAACAGATTACCTGGAGCTGTTGGAGTGCTGAGGAAATGTAGCTCTCCCAAGGAAGAGTGCAGTGTGTTGCCCTACACTTAGCATACACAGAGTGACTGGGAAAGGTATCCGGGCCTGGATGTTTCTTAGCAACCCAGTGGAGCCTGCCGGTACTCGGTGTTCTTGCACGGAATAGGGTGCCCAGGCGAGATCCTAGGTGTCTTGAAAAGCGTAGTAACGTTAAAAGAAAGGAGAACTGCAACTCCTGTCTCAAGGAAACTTCTCCACATGCCGCTTCAGCAGGGCTCTTCAAGGCTTTACCTTGAGGAAAGGACTCACGTCAAGTTTCCTTGTAGCTCTAGAGCGTCTCAGGAGGAGCTCCCACCCAGGCTATGAAAGCACCCTGTTGATTTCGAGAAAACTCGTTCCCTTCCCAGAGCCCTGCCTACAGTGACTAGAAACTCGTCCAAAACACTTGTATTTAGGTAGGTTCAAGGCGGCATGAATGGAGCTTTCAAAATGGGAAAGCAAGCCTTGTGCCATCAGGTCCCCGTTTCCAGTGAACACGCAGCCTACCTCCTTGTGATTTCTACCAAGTTAATATACACTCTAGAGACACACTGGTCCCTTCCCTGAATAACGTGTTCTTGGCACGGAGTTCTGCATGTAGCGAACTGCCTCTCCCAAGGAATGCTCTAGGTACGCTATAGGTTCTTAGCCTCTTCTAAAACCCTGCAGTGTAAGAGGAAGAACTGTGCTTTGGTTACAGCAGGAGCGCAAGCCAACTTTCTCCTGTAAGTATGGGGTCGTAGGTATGACTTTGTAGAAGGAATGTGAAAGAGTATTGGTTTCTCAGTGCCGCACAGCCTAGGGCACTGAGGCAGATATGCATGACATGTAGATGTGAGATAACAGATTGCCTTGAGCTGTTGGAGTGCTGAGGAAATCTAGCTCTCCCAAGGAGGCGTGCAGTGTGTTGCCCTACACTTAGCATATTGAGAGTGACTGGGAAAGGTTTCCGGGCCTGGATGTTTCTGAGCTTCCCAGTCGAGCATGCCGGTCCTCGGTGTTCTTGCAGGGAATAGGGTGCCCAAGGGAGTTACTAGGTGTCTTCATAAGCGTACTAACGTTCAAAGAAAGCAGAACTGCAACTCATGTCTCCAGGAAACTGCTCCACGCTTCGGCTTCAGCAGGGCTCTTCAAGGCTTTACCTTGAGGAAACGACTCACGTCAAGTTTCCTTTGAGCTCTAGAGGGTCTCAGGTGGAGCTCCCACCCAGGCTACGAAAGCACCCTGTTGATTTAGAGAAAACTCGTTCCCTTCCCAGAGCCCTGCCTACAGTGACTAGAGACCCGTCCAAAACACTGGTATTTAGGTAGCTTCAAGGCAGCATGAATGGAGCTTTCAAAATGGGAAAGCAAGCCTTGTGCCATCAGGTCTCCGTTTCCAGTGAGCACGCAGCCTACCCCCTTGTGATGTCTACCAAGTAAATATTCCCTCAAAGTACACAATGGTCCCTTCCCTGAAGAATGTTTTCGTGGCACGGAGTTCTGCATGTAGCGAACTGCCTCTCCCAAGGAACGCTTTGGTAACGCTATCGGGGCTTAGGCTCTTCTAAAACCCTGCAGTGTAAGAGGAAGAACTGTGCTTTGGTTACAGCAGGAACGCAAGGCAACTTTCTCCTGTAAGTATGGGGTCTTAAGGTATGACTTTGTAGAAGGAATGTGAAAGAGTATTGGTTTCTCAGTGCCGCTCAGCCTAGGGCACTGAGGCAGATATGCATGACATGTAGACGTGAGACAACAGATTGCCTGGAGCTGTTGGAGTGCTGAGGAAATCTAGCTCTTCCAAGGAGGCGTGCAGTGTGTTGCCTTACACTTAGCATATTGAGAGTGACTGGGAAAGGTTTCCGGGCCTGGATGTTTCTGAGCTTCCCAGTCGAGCATGCCGGTCCTCGGTGTTCGTGCAGGGAATAGGGTGCCCACGAGAGTTACTAGGTGTCTTCATAAGCGTACTAACGTTCAAAGAAAGCAGAACTGCAACTCATGTCTCCAGGAAGCTGCTCCACGCTTCGGCTTCAGCAGGGCTCTTCAAGGCTTTACCTTGAGGAAACGACTCACGTCAAGTTTCCTTTGAGCTCTAGAGCGTCTCAGGTGGAGCTCGCACCCAGGCTACGAAAGCACCCTGTTGATTTAGAGAAAACTCGTTCCCTTCCCACAGCCCTGCCTACAGTGACTAGAGACCCGTCCAAAACACTGGTATTTAGGTAGCTTCAAGGCAGCATGAATGGAGCTTTCAAAATGGGAAAGCAAGCCTTGTGCCATCAGGTCTCCGTTTCCAGTGAGCACGCAGCCTACCCCCTTGTGATTTCTAGCAAGTAAATATTCCCTCAAACTACACAATGGTCCCTTCCCTGAAGAATGTTTTCTTGGCACGGAGTTCTGCATGTAGCGAACTGCCTCTCCCAAGGAACGCTTTGGTAACGCTATCGGGGCTTAGGCTCTTCTAAAACCCTGCAGTGTAAGAGGAAGAACTGTGCTTTGGTTACAGGAGGAACGCAAGCCGAGTTTCTCCTGTAAGTATGGGGTCTTAAGGTATGACTTTGTAGAAGGAATGTGAAGCAGTTTTGATTTCTCAGTGCCGCTCAGCCTAGGGCATTGAGGGAATTTGCATGACATGTAGGACATGAGAGAACAGATTACTTGGAGCTGTTGGAGTGCTGAGGAAATGTAGCTCTCCCAAGGAAGAGTGCAGTGTGTTGCCCTACACTTAGCATACACAGAGTGACTGGGAAAGGTATCTGGGCCTGGATGTTTCTTAGCAACCCAGTGGAGCCTGCCGGTACTCGGTGTTCTTGCACGGAATAGGGTGCCCAGGCGAGATCCTAGGTGTCTTGAAAAGCGTAGTAACGTTAAAAGAAAGGAGAACTGCAACTCATGTCTCAAGGAAACTTCTCCACGTGCCGCTTCAGCAGGGCTCTTCAAGGCTTTACCTTGAGGAAAGGACTCACGTCAAGTTTCCTTGTAGCTCTAGAGCGTCTCAGGAGGAGCTCCCACCCAGGCTATGAAAGCACCCTGTTGATTTAGAGAAAACTCGTTCCCTTCCCAGAGCCCTGCCTACAGTGACTAGAAACTCGTCCAAAACACTGGTATTTAGGTAGGTTCAAGGCGGCATGAATGGAGCTTTCAAAATGGGAAAGCAAGCCTTGTGCCATCAGGTCCCCGTTTCCAGTGAACACGCAGCCTACCTCCCTGTGATTTCTACCAAGTTAATATACATTCTAGTGACACACTGGTCCCTTCCCTGAATAACGTGTTCTTGGCACGGAGTTCTGCATGTAGCGAACTGCCTCTCCCAAGGAATGCTCTAGGTACGCTATAGGGGCTTAGCCTCTTCTAAAACCCTGCAGTGTAAGAGGAAGAACTGTGCTTTGGTTACAGCAGGAACGCAAGGCAACTTTCTCCTGTAAGTATGGGGTCTTAAGGTATGACTTTGTAGAAGGAATGCGAAGCAGTTTTGATTTCTCAGTGCCGCTCATTCTAGGGCATTGAGGCAATTTGCATGACATGTAGGACGTGAGAGAACAGATTACCTGGAGCTGTTGGAGTGCTGAGGAAATGTAGCTCTCCCAAGGAAGAGTGCAGTGTGTTGCCCTACACTTAGCATACACAGAGTGACTGGGAAAGGTATCCGGGCCTGGATGTTTCTTAGCAACCCAGTGGAGCCTGCCGGTACTCGGTGTTCTTGCACGGAATAGGGTGCCCAGGCGAGATCCTAGGTGTCTTGAAAAGCGTAGTAACGTTAAAAGAAAGGAGAACTGCAACTCCTGTCTCAAGGAAACTTCTCCACGTGCCGCTTCAGCAGGGCTCTTCAAGGCTTTACCTTGAGGAAAGGACTCACGTCAAGTTTCCTTGAGGCTCTAGAGCGTCTCAGGAGGAGCTCCCACCCAGGCTATGAAAGCACCTTGTTGATTTAGAGAAAACTCGTTCCCTTCCCAGAGCCCTGCCTACAGTGACTAGAAACTCGTCCAAAACTCTGGTATTTAGGTAGGTTCAAGGCGGCATGAATGGAGCTTTCAAAATGGGAAAGCAAGCCTTGTGCCATCAGGTCTCCGTTTCCAGTGAGCACGCAGCCTACCCCCTTGTGATGTCTACCAAGTAAATATTCCCTCAAACTACACAATGGTCCCTTCCCTGAAGAATGTTTTCTTGGCACGGAGTTCTGCATGTAGCGAACTGCCTCTCCCAAGGAACGCTTTGGTAACGCTTTCGGTGCTTAGGCTCTTCTAAAACCCTGCAGTGTAAGAGGAAGAACTGTGCTTTGGTTACAGGAGGAATGCAAGCCAACTTTCTCCTGTAAGTATGGGGTCTTAAGGTATGACTTTGTAGAAGGACTGTGAAACAGTATTGGTTACTCAGTGCCGCTCAGCCTAGGGCATTGAGGCAGATATGCATGACATGTAGACGTGAGACAACAGATTGCCTGGAGCTGTTGGAGTGCTGAGGAAATCTAGCTCTCCCAAGGAGGCGTGCAGTGTGTTGCCCTACACTTAGCATACACAGAGTGACTGGGAAAGGTTTCCGGGCCTTGATGTTTCTGAGCTTCCCAGTCGAGCATGCGGGTCCTCGGTGTTCTTGCAGGGAATAGGGTGCCCACGGGAGTTACTAGGTGTCTTCATAAGCGTACTAACGTTCAAAGAAAGCAGAACTGCAACTCGTGTCTCCAGGAAACTGCTCCACGCTTTGGCTTCAGCAGGGCTCTTCAAGGCTTTACCTTGAGGAAACGACTCACGTCAAGTTTCCTTTGAGCTCTAGAGCTTCTAGGTGGAGCTCCCACCAGGCTACGAAAGCACCCTGTTGATTTAGAGAAAACTCGTTCCCTTCCCACAGCCCTGACTACAGTGACTAGAGACCCGTCCAAAATACTGGTATTTAGGTAGCTTCAAGGCAGCATGAATGGAGCTTTCAAAATGGGAAAGCAAGCCTTGTGCCATCAGGTCTCCGTTTCCAGGGAACACGCAGCCTACCCCCTTGTGATGTCTACCAAGTAAATATTCCCTCAAACTACACAATGGTCCCTTCCCTGAAGAATGTTTTCTTGGCACGGAGTTCTGCATGTAGCGAACTGCCTCTCCCAAGGAACGCTTTGGTAACGCTATCGGGGCTTAGGCTCTTCT